>NC_091461.1:65884344-66187998 GCF_027789765.1 Dendropsophus ebraccatus | reverse complement strand
GGCCCTGGCGCTGGAACAGTGGAGGTAAGTAACCTCCGGCATCCATAACCACCATCTCCCCAGCCATACGTGAAAAATATGGCCGGGGTGGAGTACCCCTTTAAAGATGGCAGGAGTGATCCAGTTCGAGAGCTGCTCTTGCCTACCATGTTGGCTTAGAGTATGTACAGACTATGGAACCCGTTCATTCTTCGGGCGTACGGTGGAATCTGCTTGACCATAGAATGGCACAGGCAAAGGTGCGCGGTCGCAAGTGGGGGGAAAGCTGCGGGATCCGCCTGGGTTCCATAGTGTGCACATACCATCACAGAGGAATTTTCCTCTAAGATGATTATATATCCTAATGGCAAATATGGATGGGGCTATCGTCCTGACAATTCTTCAATGACAGACAATACAGGTTTTATTATGTTTTGTCAACTTTACTGTAAAAATGTTCCAGCTTCTGTGTTCACATGACATATAAATATTATTGGGGGGGGGACCTTATGTTGTGTGCATGAAAATGCAAGATTTTTCAACTAAAACCTAAGAGAATCCAAGGAAGTAGGACCCCTACAACACACAGCCAACAACAATTCATGGTGAAACGCATGCGGTTTTACAGAGGCTCTCACTCATGTTCTATATATACTGCAGGGATGGGGAACCTTCAGTCCTCCAGTTATTGCAAAACCACAATTCCCATCATGCCCGGTCAGCCGAAGCTAAACTTTGGCTGTCCAGGCATGATGGGAATTGTAGTTTTGCAACAGGTGGAGAGCCGAACGTTCCCCTCCCTGATATACTGGCACAGACCACAAACGACATGATAACATTTTCCATTTACCAATGCCAGATAAAATATTTCTTAGGCTGACACTTAACAATGCAGCAGGGTATCAAACCTATAGCTCGGATTTGTAACTGATCCTATAGAAACACTCACAATTCACACCACACTTCCATCTGGATAGGCACCTACACACTCAAATCTACACTGGGCACCTCCAAAACCTTGTCTTTCAATAGATGCCAAACATTGGATTTATTCTGCAACGTTATGTACGGAAAAAGACACAATATAGCCTACAGTTGTCTAAACAAGCAAGATCGGTGTTGGTTATACAGTCATTAAACCGTGTTTCCAGACCACCTGTCCAAAAAAGAATGATAATCGACTTTAAGACCAAGCAGGACCTGATCCAGAGCGGACATGATCACAATTGTAAATGTCAAAGTGCCACTGAGCCCCACACCAATAAATCCACGGTCCAGGTGTCATCCATCACTTGGTACCAAGAGACTCTTGTGAATGATGGGTGCAAGATACTGCAAGAGTCTGGAAATCAAGAAGTGTCACTGGTGGTTTCTCAATGTCTAGGGGCAACCCTTTCAATAATGTGCACTTAGGCACTAACCCATGGCCCTCCATTTGTTTCATTTTTCCATACATTTTCTGCTTTGATAGCTTTTTTCTTAATTAGTTCAGCAATGTTAAGAAAAAAAACTAACAAACACACACAGTGCGAACCCAGCATAAAACTATAGTTTCAACAAGTTCAGCTTCCCAGTTAAGATGAAGTATTTTGGTGAAGACAATACAGTATTCTATTCCTTTGCTATACAACATGGTTTCCTGTTCAAATAAAAGTCATCTGTGTCTTCTGGATCTTTTTCATGTGTTTAGTCTGGAAGATGAATTCTCCTTATTAGAACATATGGTAACTTTTCATGGTTGGAATCTACATTGTTCATCTGCTTCGAGGAATTTCTTACTATCACTACACCAACATAAGAGACTGTGGAAAACCCCAGAGAGTGGTTCCCTTCCTGCAGTCCACCACTTTGGGTGATCATCTGCAGTATCTGAAGACATCTGCTGCAACATAAGCATTGACACACAGACGTACACTGACATCAACGGGGGAAGCTAAACTAAACCCAAGTATCACCACTGCCAAAACTGACAGATTATTACTGAAAAAACAAAAGCAATGTGCATTTTTGTGTTGAAAGTCTATTGCAGATTAAAGCAAATTTCCATCCAAAACATAATAAAATACAACTTTATCAGGTATACCCATTATGTGTATTAGACGCCTATTAGTTATAAGATCCCACAAACGTAATGACTCAAAATTTTACATCTGGATTTGTTGGCAGAAAATCTGCAGCGTAGAAGTAGATGAGATTTCAGGTCGCATACACATGCTGCAGAAAGGGATCTGTGGGGCAGAGATTACAGTACTATAAACATGCAATGGAGGAGCATGATATTAGAGGGGGGACCATCAACATGTATGGTGCAGATGGAGGCTTATCCGCAGCTTTATGCTCGGTCAGATGGCAATAGCTGCAACATACAGTAATGCTCAGCGTATTGGGTTATGGGACTCCTGCAGATCAAGTAGAGCAACTTCCATCCTGATTCCAGCACTTTCCACAGTCTAACACTACTACTGTAGCTAATGCAATGCAGCTGGGACAAGGGTCCAACGCACCTTAAACATTGCTGCAGAAGATGGATAGAAGTAGCCGCCAGTATGGCACCAGAACACACGGGGACAGAAGCCGCTACCTTACAGCGGAGATATTTACCTCCCATTCTGCTGCATAACTAGGCAATGTAACCATTCAGGTCATAGGAAAGCTGGGTGATAGATAATATCTACTAAGTGTACGCTGTAGCCTCACATGTTTCATCTCTTTCTATTGTGTAGGTTCATTGGAACAATAATAGTTATCAGCAATCACTCGGCTTTTCCAGAGTCCTGACCACCAAAATGACTACATCATGCGTAGATATATCACATACAGCGACACATCCAGGAGATGAGTGACAAGATGTGCAGGATGGATCTATACCAGTGGCCATCACTCAGCTTTTCCAGAGTCCTGAGCGGCATATCATCTGTCATGCAGTGACACATCCTATACTGATGCATAAGCACACAGTTCTGCCAGAGTCTCTGGGCAGCTGGGTGATACTACTGTACTGAGTACTGTAGCCATCACTCATCTTTCCCAGACCCTGCAAGGCTTCATATTCAAAGGGATTTTTATTTTCCCAGCATCTGACTTCCATGGCAGCAGAGAAGAGCCCAGGATTCCCCTCCACCTCCCAGGTCACTGACCGGCAGCCCCTGCAGCTGCTGGAGCACTACAAGTAGCAGCAGGCTGGCCAGCCACAGGTTGCAGGGGCCCCGGTGTCTATAGCAATGTCCCTGCAGTCCCTGGTGATGCACGGAGCTCCTGCAGCCTCCCCAGCACCGCCTAGTAACATGTCTATATATATGTCAGTGAGTGACCAGCTCCATGGGAACCCGCAGGCATCTCCATCATGGTGCTGCACGATGCGAGCCGGGTCAGTGGCTGCTAGGCCCGCCTGTCAGGGCCAGCACCGGGCTCCTGTGCACAGCCGGCCGGGCCTGCGGTTCTTACATAAGAAGTTGTCCGTTCACACGGAGCGCTGCGTGTGTCACCTTCAGGAGGGAACTCACCGCCAGCGCCCGCAGTCCGGAGCGGCTCCTCATCCTCCCATCCGGAATAATCGCGCTGAGGCTGCGGCTCTACGAGGTACCAGGCTCCGAGCGTCCTCCTCCCGGCCGGGCAGCGCTCCTCACTGGGATGACATCATCCTCCTCAGACGTGCACCTGATTGTCAGGATGCGGCCCCTCCTCCCACACACAGGTCATGCTAGTTGCTATTTCCAAGTGGGCTAAAGGACCTCTGATGACGTCATGCCCATGTGACCAGCTTCTTGTGTGGGCGGGGCTATCCCGATCTGTTGTGTTCCCGGGCTTTTCTATCGGCACAGAGGAGCCGTGCAGTGTGGACTTGTATTCGGTGCAGTGGGGGATAATCCACAGGGGGTAACTACACTCTGGCTGTACTGTTCTGCAATGTTCTGCAGGGTCTGAGTGTGCTGTGATGTTCTGCAGGAACAGGGGACTGTGGCTGGACTGATATACAATGTTCTGCAGGGGCTGTGACTGTACTCCTATGAAGTGTTCTGCAGGGGCTGTGACTGTACTCTTATGCAGTGTTCTGCAGTGGCTGTGACTGTACTCCTATGAAGTGTTCTGCAGTGGCTGTGACTGTACTCTTATGCAGTGTTCTGCAGTGGCTGTGACTGTACTCCTATGAAGTGTTCTGCAGTGGCTGTGACTGTACTCTTATGCAGTGTTCTGCAGGGGCTGTGACTGTACTCTTATGCAGTGTTCTGCAGGGGCTGTGACTGTACTCTTATGCAGTGTTCTGCAGGGGCTGTGACTGTACTCCTGTGAAGTGTTCTGCAGGGGCTGTGACTGTACTCCTATGCAGTGTTCTGCAGGGGCTGTGACTGTACTCTTATGCAGTGTTCTGCAGGGGCTGTGACTGTACTCTTATGCAGTGTTCTGCAGGGGCTGTGACTGTACTCTTATGCAGTGTTCTGCAGGGGCTGTGACTGTACTCTTATGCAGTGTTCTGCAGGGGCTGTGACTGTACTCTTATGCAGTGTTCTGCAGGGGCTGTGACTGTACTCTTATGCAGTGTTCTGCAGGGGCTGTGACTGTACTCTTATGCAGTGTTCTGCAGGGGCTGTGACTGTACTCTTATGCAGTGTTCTGCAGGGGCTGTGACTGTACTCTTATGCAGTGTTCTGCAGGGGCTGTGACTGTACTCTTATGCAGTGTTCTGCAGGGGCTGTGACTGTACTCTTATGCAGTGTTCTGCAGGGGCTGTGACTGTACTCTTATGCAGTGTTCTGCAGGGGCTGTGACTGTACTCTTATGCAGTGTTCTGCAGGGGCTGTGACTGTACTCTTATGCAGTGTTCTGCAGGGGCTGTGACTGTACTCTTATGCAGTGTTCTGCAGGGGCTGTGACTGTACTCTTATGCAGTGTTCTGCAGGGGCTGTGACTGTACTCTTATGCAGTGTTCTGCAGGGGCTGTGACTGTACTCTTATGCAGTGTTCTGCAGGGGCGGTGACTGTACTCTTATGCAGTGTTCTGCAGGGGCTGTGACTGTACTCTTATGCAGTGTTCTGCAGGGGCGGTGACTGTACTCTTATGCAGTGTTCTGCAGGGGCGGTGACTGTACTCTTATGCAGTGTTCTGCAGGGGCGGTGACTGTACTCTTATGCAGTGTTCTGCAGGGGCGGTGACTGTACTCTTATGCAGTGTTCTGCAGGGGCGGTGACTGTACTCTTATGCAGTGTTCTGCAGGGGCGGTGACTGTACTCTTGTGAAGTGTTCTGCAGGGGCGGTGACTGTACTCCTGTGAAGTGTTCTGCAGGGGCTGTGACTGTACTTCTATGCAGTGTTCTGCAGGGACATGGCTGTCCTTTTAGGCAATGTTTTGCAAGGACAATTGGCTGTAATGAGATGTTCTGCTGAGATAAGGACTTTGGCTGTTATAGTGTTCTGCAGGGATAGGGGCTCTGTCTGGTATGCAATGTTCTGCGTGGACAGGGGGCAGTCACTATAGATATACAGTGTTCTGCTGGTGCTTGTACTTTTTATGCGATGGGACAAGGGGCTGTAATGTGATGTTCTGCATAGGGTCTTTGACTGTTATGCAATGTTGTGCAGGGGCAGTGACTATAGTTATATAGTGTTCTGCTGGGGCTGGTGGCTGTACTGTTATGCAATGTTCTGAAGGGACAGGGGGCTGGTGGCTGTACTGGTGTGTGAGGGTTTGCAGAGACCTGTGGCTGTACTGTTGTGCGATGTTCTGCAGAACAGGGGGCTGTGGCTGTACTGTTATTGATAGTCCTTGATCTGAGCATACAGAACTCCACATAAGTAAAACTTGTTTTCTATCAAAAGTACATTAAAAGTTATATAGATGTGTCTATACAATGTATTACCATATGTGTACGATTCTGCCACACTGGAAGCTGATAGAAATCCAGGAAGTGAAGAAAAATGGCCTCTGTGCCAATTCACATTATCTCCTGCTCCCACCGCTCTCCCCCCTTAGGAGACAAATATTCCATGTCTCTGTCTCACATTATGTGTGTTTGCTGAGGACAGGCTGATGATGCAGACAGGGGGCAGAGCGTGAGGTCACAGGAGGCTTGGCTGGATCCCCCAATCCCCTGAGTGATTCACCATCTCTGACCGGCCAGAAGCAGGTGCTGCAACTTCACTGATTGCAAGTCTGCAGTGAAATTAGGGCTATGTTCACATGTGTTGGAGTCTCATTGCAGCACTGCAGCGTATTCACAAAAATGATACAGTAACACGATTAAATGACGCTAAATGGCACAGATGGATGAAATGAAAAAAATTTTTAAATTCAAATAATTCAGTAACACAATGAAACTGCAATGTGTGAACATAGCCTATATGTTCCGCAACAGTTTTGGTTGGGGAATGTGCAGGGTGGAGGACGATGAAGAACAGCTGAGGGAAAGCAATGCATTCTGGAACCTGTAGTTTTGAGTACAACTGCTCAACCAGGAAGTACAGAAACACAATACAGAACAAAAAAAAACCAAACAAATGGATTTTTGGTGGTTTCAGAACTGTTAATTTAGCAATGCCTTATGCTTCTGGAGCAGATTTTTTTTTACCTCCACCTGGAGTTCCCCTTTAACCTCTTAAGAAAGCATGACGTACCCGTACGTCACCGCCGTGGTTCCAGGTGCCCCTTGTAGCCCGGGACCGCGGGTATTAGCGGGCACGGTCCGATCGCCGTGCCCGCTAATAAAGTAATCAGATGCAGCTGTCAAACATGACAGCTGCATCCGATTACCGGACGCAGCACATCCCTGGTGTCTAGTGGAGGAGATCGCTCCTCCGGGACTTTGTCCTGGAGGAGCGATCTCCGTTACTGCTGCTGGCCAGTGACCGCTCAAGGATGGCGCTGTCCCCGGCTCGGCACTCGTTTGTTTTCGGCTGCAGCAGCCAAAAGCAAACAAGTGCTGATCTCATTGATCTTTGCTGTATATCTATACAGCAAAGATCTCAATAAGAGATCAAAGTATATATACTAGAAGTCCCCTAGATGGGATTCTAGAATATGTGTAAAAAAAAAAAAAAAAAAAAAAAAGGATTGTTATAAGTAAAAAGCCCCCTCCCCTAATAAAAGTCTGAATCACCCCCCTTTTCCCAGGATATAAATAAAAGTAAATAAATAAATAAACATGTTTGCTATCGCTGCGTGCGTAATCGCCCAAACTATTAATCACATTCCTAAACTTGCACGGTAAATGGCGTAAGCGCAAAACTTTTGGTCGCATCAAATGCAGAAAAAATGTAATAAAAAGCGATCAAAAAGTCGTATATGCGCAATCAAGGTACCGATAGAAAGAACACATCATGGCGCAAAAAATGACACCTGACACAGCCCCATAGACCAAAGGATAAAAGCGTTATAAGCCTGGGAATAGAGCGATTTTAAGGAACGTATATTTGTTAACAATGGTTTGAATTTTTTACCGGCCATCAGATAAAAGAAAAGTTATACATGTTATATATCGTTTTAATCGTAACGACTTGAGGAACATGAATAACATATCAGTTTTACCCCAGGGCGAATGGCATAAAAACACATTCCCCCCAAATAAAAGAAATGCGTTTTTTTTCCAATTTCACCACACTTGGAATTTTTTTCTGGTTTCGCAGTGTACTTTATGCAAAAATTCAGTTGCAAAGTACAATTAGTGACGCAAAAAATAAGGGCTCATGTGGGTTTCTAGGTGGAAAAATGCAAGTGCTATGGCCTTTTAAACACAAGGAGGAAAAACTGAAAACGCAAAACTGGCCCCGTCCTTTAAAGGGTTAATTCCCTTCTTTTGGTGAAAACTACTAGGTCCGTGGGGGTAAAATCACTGGGACCTCCAACAATTGTTAGAACAGACATCCCTTGTTCCCCCGTTTAAGTAGTTCAACATATACACTGTCACTCCATTCAAAGTCTACAGAACTGCTGAAAATAGTACAGTGCTTTGCTACCTACAGTAGTCCCCCAGAGTGGTAGTATACATCAGTACCACACTTGGCTACCTCTAGTAGTCCCAAAGGACGAAAAATATCCAGTGGTTTGCATAAAAATGGGCATCAAAGTAGGAACACAAAATTTGATTTAAAAAAATACTTTGGGCCACAGCTCAAACACAGGTAACACAGCAAACACAGGTAAGTCCAGCCTGACCCAAAGTGCTTCTGGGTCTAACATTTTGGCATCAAAGTGGTAAGAGGGGCACTTTTTATGATTTGATTAAGTAACTGGTGTGCTTGGACCACTGATCTCACACTCGCAGCACACAGAGAGGGACACCCCACATCAAACCCAAAAGAATCCAGCCTGACCCAAAGTGGTTTTAAAGGGGAACTCCACGTAGAGGTTAAAAAAATGACACTTCTGCTGACACATAAAGCATTACTTACCTGTCTATCCCAGTTTTAAAACTACCAAAAATACATTTGGTTTGTTCTGCATTGTGTGTCTGTACTTTCTGGTTGAGCAGTTCCCAGAATGCAGTACTGGTTTGAGAATGCAATGCTTTCCCTCAGCTGTTCATCACAGTTCCAGAGAAGTTGCAGCACCTGCTTCTGGTCGGTCAGAGATATTGGATCACTCAGGGGATTGGTGGATCCAGCCAAGCCTCCTGTGACATCACACCCTGCCCCCTGTCTGCATCATCATTCTGCCCTCAGCAAACACACACAATGTGAGACAGAGGCATGGAAGATTTGTCTCCTTAGGTGGGAGAGCAGAGGGAGCAGGAGACAATGTGGATTGGCACAGAGGCCATTTTTCTTCACTTCCTGGATTTCTATCAGCTACCAGTGTGGCAGAACCGCACAGATATGGTAATACATTGTATAGACACATCTATATAACTTTTAATACAAAACAAATTTTCCTTATGTGGAGTTCCCCTTTTAGCATAAAATCTGGCATCAAAGTGAGCAGATGGTTACTTTTTCCTAAGTGGGGAAAAAAAAGTTTAACCAGAACCACTTTGGGCCCAGCTGGATTCCACTCTTTGATGTGGGACATCCCTCTCTCTGTGTGATAGCAATGTAAGATCCGTGGCCCAAACTCATTTAACCCTTTGAAGTCACCAGTTACCTATTCAAATCAGGAAAAAGTGCCCACTTTAATTCCAGCTTTTATACCCAGGATTTTTAGCCAGGCTAGACTAAACTGTGTTTGATTTGGGGCATCCATACCTGTGTGTTGGTAGTGTCAGGTCAGAGGCCCAAGATCATTTAACATTTTTAAAGTATGGAGAGTATAGAGTTTTTTTTATTGCAGCAGATTTTTTACATGTCACAATCTGACCATGGCAATGGCCTTGCATTTCTTTATTCTAAGTGCGCTGTAAAAAGGCAATGACCTAGAATAAGTACCCCTTATGCTGGGTTTACACGGAGCGATAATTTACCCGATCGTACGATTAACGATTTTGAAGTAACAATTTTTTTTTTTTAGAACGATCAGCATTTAGACGGAATGATATATCGTACGGAAAAATCGTTTTGCGATCGCTTAAGCCCAGGGTGGATAAAAATCAATGATTTTTTTAAAAAAATCAAAAAAATCGGATTTTTTTGATTTAAATCGGATTTTTTTGATTTAAATCGGATTTTTTTCAATAAACTGCTTTTTGAGGAAAATATTTTACCATCCAAAGGTTCTTCCATCATGAGATAAAGCTGAGTTGTTTAACTCAGTAGAATAAAGGCTGTATATGTTCTCAAATGTTACAACATGAACAGAGTTGAGAAAAAGACCTTAATCCTATTGTTCTACAAACCTATGAATACAGAATCATCCCCTTCAGTACCAAGTCCAAGAAGTTAGACAATATGTTTCTGATTGTTTGGACTATTTTTTTTTTTTTTTTTTTTTTTTTTTTGTTTAGCCAAATTAGTTAACATGGATGTTTGTTTAAGCAAATAACGTATGCTGTAATGTTGTTATTGTTTCAGTTGAATAAATCCATTTAAATTGTTATTAAGTTCAGGATTATTTTTCTCCTTCCTAAGTACAACAGAACAGTGGTGTCCAAATATGAATGATTAACCCATTAAACTGGGGAGAAAAAAGTAATATAAAAAGTGATTCTAAAAATCTTCATCTACTTGCATGTTAAAGTAGCAAGAACTAGTTTAGGTAGAAACTTTGATTTAAATCACTGATTTAAATCAAGCCTTCCGGACTAGTGATTTAAATCGTGATTTAAATCGTGATTTAAATCAGTTTGATTTAAAACAAATCCACCCTGCTTAAGCCTATCTTCAACATAGGTTAAATCGGTGAACGACTGTTTACACGGAATGATCTGCGAATTTTTTTGCAAACGACGATTTAAGAACATGTTGTAAGATCAAAATGAACGATTTCTCGCAACACGGCCATTGTTATGAAATACAGCCGTTTTTTTACGTAGTGTGAACCCAGCCTTAAGTTGGGACATAGTATGGGACTGGGTGGTAACAGTCCAGTGTTATTAGTCTAGGAAGGACCCAAATGACTCTTTTGAATCTGGAAATTCTGGGCTACTCCTGCTTGGTTTTGTATTTGGCTGGTTATGGAATATAGGGTGTCCTTCCCATACAGCATTTGTTTGACACTCTTGGCTTGACAGTACCAGACTCTTTCCAGTAACCTTGGTGGTGTGTATCAGGGCTATAATGGGAGAGTTGCAATAGCTGTTTTGTGGGCCAGTGTTAAGCCTAGCTTAGTAATGGACAGTTATTATCGAATGGATTCCACTACAAAAGCAAAAATGAGTAAGAAAGAGAAAGTATGCAAAATTTTAAAGAACTTTATTGAAATAACACCCAAAGGCCCCTCATTTATCCTTTAAAGGGGTAGTGCAGCGCTAAGCAACTATTCACAAAATAACACACATTACAAAGTTATACAACTTTGTAATGTATGTCATGTATGTAAATGGCCCCCTTCCCCGGCCGCCATCTTGTGACAATGATGTAATCTTTGGGAGGCTGCCCGAACCGCTGCAGTCGTCCCTCATGCCGGCCCCCTCTGCCGCGTCATCAGCTGCTCAGCCGCGATTGGCACGGGGAAGGGGGCCATTCACTAACATAACATACATTACAAAGTTGTATAACTTTGTAATGTGTGTTATTTAGTGAATAATTTTCTAACGCTGCACTGCCCCTTTAATTAAAGTGGTTACCCAGAATTAAAAAAAGACAGATACTTTCTTTCTACTTGTAAAAACAACTCTACCCCTTTCCTCAGGTTGTGTGTGTGTGGTATTACATTTCTTCTCTATTTACTTCAATGGAACAAAATTTCAGAACCACACCCAAACTGAGGACAAGAGTGGTGCTATGTTTTTTTCTTGGATATGTGCACACTGAGTAATCTGAAGATAATGTCCTTGCCAAAATTAGCTTGAAATCCTAATTCTGCTCCATTTGCAATTCGAACTCCAGTGATTTCTATGGATGTCTGCTAGATGTTTCTGCCTTGAAATTTGACATGTCCATTCTTCAGGCGAAATTCCGGTCTGTGTTGGAAATTCCTGTGTAGAAATTACTGTGTGAACATTAATACTATTGAACTTAATGAGAGGCTTATTCTAGATGGAACGCATGCTGATTTAGAGGTGGAATCTGCCTCAAAATCAGCCTGAATTCTGGCAAAAAAAATTTGCACAGCGTGCAAGGCCTTAAAGGGGTAGTGCGGTGTTTAACATTTTTTCACTAACATTTTTTCACTAACTAACACACATTACAAAGTTATGCAACTTTGTAATGTGTGTTAAGTGAATGGCCCCCTTCCCTGTGTTCCCCCCCAACCCGTAAGTGTGGTGCATTATACTCACCGACTTTGACAGCCATCTTGGGTCGACGACGTCCTCTTTGGGAGGCCAGCAGGACCGCTCCAGCCGTCCCTCATGCGCATCATCAGCTGCTCAGCCGCAATTGGCTGAGCATAGCTGTGCTCAGACAATTGCGGCTGAGCAGCTGATGACACGGCGGGGGGGGGGGGCGGTTGGAGTGGTCCGGATGGCCTCCCGAAGATGACGTTGTTGACCCAAGATGGCGGCCGGGGTCGACAGCAATTAAGTAGGTATAATGCACCACACTTCTGGGGTGGGAGGAACATGGGAAAGGGGGCTATTTAATTAAATAACACACATTACAAAGTTGTATAACTTTGTAATGTGTGTTATTTAGCGAATGAATGTTAAATGCCGCACTACCCCTTTAAGATATGTTCACATGTACTATATATGCTTAAAATTTTATGCTGGTAAATGAAAGTTTTTTTTTCTAGCTACTAATTTTTACATTTGTGCTCTGCCTCCACTCCCCGATGTGCCAATTGTCCAGGTTCG
Source organism: Dendropsophus ebraccatus (assembly GCF_027789765.1). Taxonomy (NCBI): domain Eukaryota; kingdom Metazoa; phylum Chordata; class Amphibia; order Anura; family Hylidae; genus Dendropsophus; species Dendropsophus ebraccatus. The sequence continues at coordinate 66,175,701 of NC_091461.1, read as the reverse complement.
TGGAGATGGGACAAGCCATTGCACGCTGAACCAGTTAGAGACTATAGTGGTGTCCTGCCTCACTGGCTTAATTGACTTGAATCCAGAATTGTGTCACATCATGGAGCATCCTCTGTGAAAGAGGAGGCACGGAGCTCCAAAGATGTGGCTGCAGAGCATTAGGTAAGCTCCCACAAACTGGAGCCTGATTCAGTTGCCCATGAGAACCAAATTAGAGTTAACACAAATTCCCCCTTGGTGGTGGGGCCAGCTGGGGAAAGAGAAACACAGTAATGCAGATTGGTGTATTATGAAGCCTCCCGCAGAGTAGTTCCGAAAAGCTCAGTTTATTTAAAAGAAAATTTTGCTAAAGCTGGATGAACAAGCCAGAGGCCAACTTTGCCCTTCCCATGGACCACCCTTACAAACTAGTGTCAAATCACACTTTATTAGTATAATTAACTTATTTTAAGTACTGCAAATTATTTCATAAATCACATGGAAGTCTAGACAGATAAAACAACTGAATAATCAAACACATGACAATTTCTTCTTCACGTTCCTAGAATATTTATGCTTTGTTTGCCCCTTCTTTTTTTTATCCTAAAGCCATATGGTTTGACATGATTTAATATACACTACCATTCAAAAGTTTGGGGTCACATTGAAATGTCCTTATTTTTGAAGGAAAAGCACTGTACTTTTCAATGAATATAACTTTAAACTAGTCCTAACTTTAAACAAATACACTCTATACATTGCTAATGTGGTAAATGACTATTCTAGCTGCAAATGTCTGGTTTTTGGTGCAATATCTACATAGGAGTATAGAGGCCCATTTCCAGCAACTAACACTTCAGTGTTCTAATGGTACAATGTGTTTGCTCATTGGCTCAGAAGGCTAATTGATGATTAGAAAACCCTTGTGCAATCATGTTCACACATCTGAAAACAGTCTAGCTCGTTACAGAAGCTACAAAACTGACCTTCCTTTGAGCAGATTGTGTTTCTGGAGCATCACATTTGTGGGGTCAATTAAACGCTCAAAATGGCCAGAAAAAGAGAACTTTCATCTGAAACTCGACAGTCTATTCTTGTTCTTAGAAATGAAGTCTATTCCATACGAGAAATTGCTAAGAAATTGAAGATTTCCTACAACGGTGTGTACTACTCCCTTCAGAGGACAGCACAAACAGGCGATAACCAGAGTAGAAAAAGAAGTGGGAGGCCGCGTTGCACAACTAAGCAAGAAGATAAGCACGTTAGAGTCTCTAGTTTGAGAAACAGATGCCTCAAAGATCCCCAACTGGCATCTTCATTAAATAGTATCCGCAAAACACCAGTGTCAACATCTACAGTGAAGAGGCGGCTGCAGGATTTTGGCCTTCAGGACAGAGTGGCAAAGAAAAAGCCATATCTGAGACCGGCCAATAAAAGAAAAAGATTAAATGGGCAAAAGAACACAGACATTGGACAGAGGAAGACTGGAAAAAAGTGTTGTGGACGAATGAATCCAAGTTATAGGTGTTTGGATCACAAAGAAGAACGTTTGTGAGACGCAGAACAAATGAAAAGATGCTGAAAGAATGCCTGACGCCATCTGTTAAGCATGGTGGAGGTAATGTGATGGTCTGGGGTTGCTTTGGTGCTGGTAAGGTGGGAGATTTGTACAGGGTAAAAAGGGATTCTGAATAAGGAAGGCTATCACTCAATTTTGCAACGCTATGCCATACCCAGTAGACAGCGCTTGATTGGAGCCAATTTCATCCTACAACAGGTCAATGACCCTAAACACACCTCCAAATTGTGCAAGAACTATTTACAGCAGAAGCAGGCAGCTGGTATTCTATCGGTAATGGAGTGGCCAGCGCAGTCACCAGATCTGAACCCCATTGAGCTGTTGTGGGAGCAGCTTGGCCGTATGGTGCGCCAGAAGTGCCCATCCAACCAATCCAACTTGTGGGAGCTGCTTCTAGAAGCGTGGGGTGCAATTTCTCCAGCTTACCTCAACAGATTAATAGCTAGAATGCCAAAGGTGTGCAATGCTGTAATTGCTCCAAAAGGAGGATTCTTTGACGAAAGCAAAGTTTGATGTAAAAACAATGTTATTTCAAATACAAATCATTATTTCTAACCTTTTCAATGTCTTGACTCTATTTTCTATTCATTTTACAACGTATGGTGGTGAAGAAGTGTGACACTTCATGGAAAACACAAAATTGTTTGGGTGACCCCAAACTTTTGAACGGTAGTGTATATCCATTACAGTAACATGGTGCTGTAACAAACTGTATGTTACTTATCACCTGTACCTGTAAAGGACTTACTGAAATATCCAAATATCATACTGTAAAACAAAGCTATACTTACCAGAAATCCAGGTCCAGTCTCCTGAAGGCAGCTTTTTAGTCTTGTGCTGTTTAAAAAAAAAAGAGACAAAGAGACTAAACAGAGGAGGTCCTAGCCAGTACAGAGTGTCATGGCTTAATGTGTCAATCACATGACTGCCTTCTCTCTGAGTGCACAGATGACCTGGGAAACACTTCCTGTGTTAAGAATGAAAAAAAGAGAACACAGGAAGTGCTTTTCCCATGAAGCCCTATTATACCTTATCAGCATAAGCATCAGTGAAAAATTACCAGCTAGCTTAAAAACATCTATAGTATGTGTGAACACACCCTTTTTATAAGTGGGCTGTTCATTTTTGGTAACTATTTACAATATGTTTACACCAATCTGCCCTAGCTGGTCTGTCATTTACACTGTGTACACCAATTCACCCTTGCTGGTCTGTCATTTTTTAATGACTACCATGGACATCACTGGGGGATTAACTAGGACTTCCAAGGGCACCGCTGGGGGTTAATATCAGCTACCAGGTGATCACAGAGGGTTAACTGCAATACTTTGCCTTGCCTCAGGTGCTGCCAACCTACGCTAGGTCACTACCGCACAGAGTACAACATTGAGTGCAGCGGTTATGTAATATATGGCCTTTGAATGATTTTATAACTGCCCACATGGCCATTGACACGGTAAAGGTTCCCCACCCCTGCTTTAATGGAAGCATGGAAATCACAGTCCCTAGAACAAGGCTGTCATCTGATAGGAAAGTTTCCACATTCAATAAAGAAGAACCTAGCTCTCCTATAAATTTTTCATGCCCTCTTCTTCCAATGTTAAAGGGGTTATCTGATGTTGGCACATTTTTTACATGTTGCTGCCATTTAAGAAGAGATAACAAACGCGTTATGCTTACCTCTCCCACTCCCCTGGTGTACCTTACCCCGCTGTCCATAGCCGACATTACTTCCAGGATGAGCTTGTCTCTGGAGTTACAGCCTGCTCAGCCAATCACTGACTGAGATGGGACAACACCATGGCCAGTGGTTGGTTAAGTGGGCTGTCACGAGACAGGCTCATCTCTAAAGTAATGGCGGCTACGGACAATGGGGGAGCGCAGAGAGGTAAGCATAACATGTTTATGTTTTCTTATAGCCAGCAACATGTTAAAGACGTGTGAGCGCCAAATAACACCTTTTATTTCCAATTGAAGAGGTATAAGTGTAGCATATCAGTGGTAAGTGCAAATCCTCTTTTGTATTAAAAACAAGTTAATAAAGCAAAGCTGTCCTGCTGACCTCTGACACTTTTCGGGAACATTTAAAAAGAAACATACACAAAGAATTCAAGTATTTAAATGGTCTCACGTGTGCAATTTACGTTCCAAACACTTATCTTGGTACCTGGGATATTGGTAAATGCATTTTCTCTCTGGTGTAGCGTCTGAGGCATTTCTGAAGTGCTGAGTGTTATAATACCTTGCAAATCTCAGACGTAGGCTGGGTTCACACTACGTTTTTGCATTTTTTTTTTCATCTGTTTGTTGCAAAAAACAGATGCATTTGTGTGCATCTTTTTTTATCTGTTTTTCCATTGATCTCTATTAGGCATGGTCCGAAGTTCGGTTCGGGTTCGTACGAACCCGAACTCTCGGCCTCAGACTCCCGCTGTCTGCCCGCTCCGTGCAGCGGGCGGATCCAGTGGGAAGACCGCCTGGAAAACTTGGATACAGCCATAGCCATAGGCTGTATCCCAGTTTTCCAGGCGGTCCTCCCGCTGTATCCACCCGCTCCACGGAGCGGGCAGACAGCGGGGATCTGAGGCCGAGCGTTCGGGTTCGGACCATCCCCAATTTCTATTATTAAAAAAGGGATCAAAACGCGTCCATTTTTTTAACATACATAAAAATGTGTGCATTTTGATACTTGGAAAAATGGATGCGCACACATGCATCTGTTTTTTTTTTCCAAAAATAGATGAAAAAAAATGGATTGCAAAAATGTGTCTGAGCCCTGACTGTCAATAAAGCGGACAGTGATAAGTGGCTTCTAGTCAGAGAATAAAAATACATTTTTAGACTGCCACCAGGTCTCCTGACCCCTCACAGTCCAGGCTCCTCCTCTCCTGGATCCCCTCACACACCACCAGGTATCCTGACCCCTCACAGTCCAGGCTCCTCCTCTCCTGGATCCCCTCACACACCACCAGGTCCCCTGACCCCTCACAGTCCAGGCTCCTCCTCTCCTGGATCCCCTCACACACCACCAGGTCTCCTGACCCCTCACAGTCCAGGCTCCTTCTCTCCTGGATCCCCTCACACACCACCAGGTCTCCTGACCCCTCACAGTCCAGGCTCCTTCTCTCTTGGATCCCCTCACACACCACCAGGTCTCCTGACCCCTCACAGTCCAGGCTCCTCCTCTCTTGGATCCCCTCACACACCACCAGGTCTCCTGACCCCTCACAGTCCAGGCTCCTCTCCTGGATCCCCTCACACACCTCCAGGTATCCTGACCCCTCACAGTCCAGGCTCCTCCTGTCCTGGTTCCCCTCATATACACCACCAGGTCCCCTGATCCCTCACAGTCCAGGCTCCTCCTCTCCTGGATCCCCTCACACACCACCAGGTCTCCTGACCCCTCACAGTCCAGGCTCCTCCTCTCTTGGATCCCCTCACACACCACCAGGTCTCCTGACCCCTCACAGTCCAGGCTCCTCCTCTCCTGGATCCCCTCACACACCACCAGGTCTCCTGACCCCTCACAGTCCAGGCTCCTTCTCTCCTGGATCCCCTCACACACCACCAGGTCTCCTGACCCCTCACAGTCCAGGCTCCTTCTCTCTTGGATCCCCTCACACACCACCAGGTCTCCTGACCCCTCACAGTCCAGGCTCCTCCTCTCTTGGATCCCCTCACACACCACCAGGTCTCCTGACCCCTCACAGTCCAGGCTCCTCTCCTGGATCCCCTCACACACCTCCAGGTATCCTGACCCCTCACAGTCCAGGCTCCTCCTGTCCTGGTTCCCCTCATATACACCACCAGGTCCCCTGATCCCTCACAGTCCAGGCTCCTCCTCTCCTGGATCCCCTCACACACCACCAGGTCTCCTGACCCCTCACAGTCCAGGCTCCTCCTCTCTTGGATCCCCTCACACACCACCAGGTCTCCTGACCCCTCACAGTCCAGGCTCCTCCTCTCCCCTCACAAACACCAGGTCTACTGACCTACCCAGAAGTCAGGCTTGTCTCCTAGATCCGCTCATATGGCTATAGTGATATTTAGAAGTGTTGCAAAGGCTTGTTGGACAGAAAACAAAATGTGGCACATGGACATCCTCTAAAGAACAGCCACACAAAGTAGTCTGTTCTCTGTCATTACTGCAGCTACTCCAACGGTGGTCTGAAACCCAGGCCTAAATATTGGCACTGGGTGTCTCACTAAAAAAATGTATTATTTTCTATCACCCTCTCCCCAGGCATATCTCATAAAGTCAATTAGTATCATAAAACAGCAGAATATGCATGAGCATAGACACATAGGAAAGGAGAGGCATATGGAACACAGTGAGCAATGCCACAACAACATTACATAAATTCAGATAATGAGGTAGCACAAAGGTAACATATGTACAGGCTCAGTATAATAGCTACAAACACCAGCTAAGGACTTATGTACAGTGAGCTTTTTCCTAGTGGGCAGAAGGACTAAGTGGTTTAAATCACTTATATTTAGTTAGAAAAACAACATAAAAAATGAATTCATCAATTAAAATCCTGGAATCACATGATGAAAGCTTGCAATTTTTTGTGACTTTTGGTGGTCTTTTTTTCAGCCCAAAAAGACACCTTACAAAATTTGTGTCTGACAATGGCCTAAAGGAGTTGCAACCATTGCAACTTATCCCCTTTCCACAGGATGGCTGCAAATCGATGTGTATGACAAAATTGTGCATCGCTTGCCAACATGGGAAAAGTAGGAACAAGCAAGATTTAATTTACTGATTTTAAAATGTGTGTTCAGGTGTATACCTTTTATAAAAGGTTTGCCTAATTCACTATTCTCTTTTTCAGACTGACATGTGCACCCTACTAAATTTGAGCCAAAAGTCTCTAAAGAATGCACAAAGTGCTTCATTGTAAAGTTAGCGGTGGCTCCTGCAGATGGTGTTGTCTTACCCTCCTCCCTCAGTTTCTGCTGTGGAGTTTCTGGCAGAAGCAGCTCAATTGTTAGATATGTTGTAGTGAAACTGCACTGTGCTGTGCCATGGACTATACTTACAATAGATACAGGCCAGACACCTTCCTTATTATTCTATTACTCAGTCCTGAAACCAAAGCAGTTCAAATGCTGGCACAAAAAATACTTTGGTTTGGCTATTTACTTATAGGCTACTGTATGTTCACACATCATCAAAAAAAGAGAAAAGGCGTCCGCTTTTTCTATTTAAAAAGATGTCCGTCATTGACGAGATTTAACTGACTGCAATTCGATGCATTGAAGTCAAGGGAATGATGGACGTCCAATGTACACAGTGTATAAAATGATAGACGTTATCTGCACCGACTGCAAAATTATAACCATGTCAATTATTTTCGGACGACGGATTATTTTGCAAACAGCGGTATTTTTAGTTCACACACAGTTTTTCTTTTTTCACCGTCCTTTCTCTGTTTTTACTATTAAAGGTAACCAATCACGCCGAAATTGCCCCCATTGATAAGGAAGCGTGCTGGTACATCAGCCAGCACGCTTCCCAAACATCCCCCTGTCCCCTCCGTCCCCTCTTTTGTTAGCCCGTAATCTTACTTTTGTGATGTCCCGCGCCGTATGCTAATCAGCCCCAAGTAGTCAAGGTGGGCTGAACTAGTCAAGGTGGGCTGTACTAGTCACGGTCCTGGGCGCTGTAATCACGCCCAGAGGGGCGTGATTCAAAGACCTTCGCTCCGCCGACGTCATCTCCGGCCCGCGTTCACGTGGGCGGCGCGCCGCGTCTTTTGCATGCCGCGCATGCGCAGTACGGCGGGAGAAGACGCTGACGTACTGCGCGTGCGCGGCGTGCGGAAGACGTCGGCGGCGCTTGCGTTCCAACGCCGACGTCTTCCGCACGCCGCGCACGCGCAGTACATCAGCGTCTTCTCCCGCCGTACTGCGCATGCGAAAGACGTTGGCGGAGCGAAGGTCTTTGAATCACGCCCCTCTGGGCGTGATTACAGCGCCCAGGAACGTGACTAGTACAGCCCACCTTGACTAGTTCAGCCCACCTTGACTACTTGGGGCTGATTAGCATACGGCGCGGGACATCAGAAAAGTAAGATTACGGGCTAACAAAAGAGGGGACGGAGGGGACAGGGGGATGTTTGGGAAGCGTGCTGACTGATGTACCAGCATGCTTCCTTATCAATGGGGGCAATTTCGGCGTGATTGGTTCCCTTCAAAGTCAATGGACTTTAAAATTCGAGATACACCTAAAGGCCAATTAGCAAACCCAAACTAGAATAATGTACCAACAGCTGTTATTGCACTGACGGGCAGCCAGTCTTCAGAATAACGGACGTCATTTTAAAAATTATAAGCGAACAAGAAAAAACATTGTGGGAACATGAACATAGCCATAAACTGCCCTTTCAGTTTTACAATATCAGTTCTCCCTAAAATTCTTCAGTGCTAACTGTATATTCCCAAAGGGCTTTTGTATGACAAATAAAAAAGACACACAACCCACATTTTGGTTTAGGTAAAAAATAAAAAATCTCTGTCTTATTGGATGTTGTGATATTATGGCCATGCAGGAGCTTCCTGCCAATCACTCACTTTGTCATGGCCACTGATTGGCTGAGCTGAGTATTTCCCATGACTATGATCTCACCAGAACCAGGAAGAAGCCAAGAGGACCTGTTGGTGTGATAGTGGCAGGGGAGCAGGGTGGGTGACTATAGCTATTTTTGCAGCAGTCTGATATTACTTTTTGTCAAGTGAAATTTGTGCTCAAAAAAGCCCACTATGCTGCACATTTTTAACTTGGAAAACCAATGGGCAGACCTGCCCAAATGTATACTATACAGCAAGCTGCATGAGCGATTTGAACACATTTTTCTGTGTTCTCTCTGTTAAAGACTGCTTCTGAATCACAGCTGCAGCTGTACAATGACAGCTGGATGGATTTTACTGTGCTGCCTTATGTACAATAGGTGAAGTAAAATAACTTTTTATACTCCTCGAATTCCACAGCATTCAGTAAAAGTCACATGCTATTTCTCTTAGGTGTAACAATGGGAAAGAATGCTTATATGGACAGCAAGCTTTGGTGGTAAATCAAGCAATTCATTGCCATTGTTTGTGACTTTGTCTTAATTCATTCATATGTATATTTGTGTTAGGACACTACTAAACCAAGTGAAGTTAGTCTGTCTATACACATTGGGTAAAAGATGGCCAAACACAACATATGGTATATTTGTAGGAGAGAACAATCATGTTTATTGACTTCAGTATGCTCATTCCTGCTTTACTGCAGGGGATAAACCACAGCCAGCAACTTAAAGGGGTTTTCCAGGAAAAATTGATTTTTGGCATTAGGTAAGGGTTAACCAAGGTTAACCCTTTTCTAATATACTTCCCTAACATTACTTGTCAGCTCTAGGAGATCCCCCAGCTGGTCACCTGAGTTGCCTGCTCCTGAGCTTCTGACTTCCTGTCACATCCCGGATCAGAAACACAGTGTTTCCGGTTCGGTGACATCACTCCTGTCTCTGCATGTGTCCTCTGATAGAGCTAGACGCTGCTGAGTCCTGTGTGTGGAGAGGGGGAGGGACTCAGGTGTTGATGCTCTCTGATTGGCTCTCGGCAGCAGCACAGACATCCACAGTCTCTCCGTCTCCAGAGTGAATCACACCATGCTGCAGCAGGCTGTATCCCTTCCTGACCAGGAGCAGTGAGAGTCACTGTGGGAGGGAGATGCTGTGTGTCTGTGCTGCTGCCGATCTGATAGCTCTCTCTGTCACAACACAGAAATCATCTCCACCCCGTCCTAAGCCCCCCCTCCCCCCTCCACACACAGGACTCATGGGATGTCAGTGTGAACTATAGATAGAGCTGCTGCTGGTGTCCTCCTATGTCTGTGTGGAGAGGAGAGGTCGGGACAGGGGTGGAGAGGAGCTCTGTGTAGCAGAACACTGTTATGGTCTATGTTCCTCCAGTTTCTCCAGCCTCTGCCTGTGCAGCAATGGTAAGTGTCAGGATTACCATGCTCACTGACCAGGGTTCACATCCTGTCACAGTTTGATTATTTTTTTTTCTTTTCCAAAGTGCTAAATATTATGGTGATTGTATTTCCTCTACAAAGAAGAAAAACTGAGGTATTATACAAACAAGATGAATTTTCAAAGAAAATAATGCTTTACTGACAATACCTATTGACCTTCTAAAACTGCCCTGGATATCTGTATACATGTATTACCTAACTAAGTCTATAAATAAATAATAAAACCAAATCTATTTGCAATAATAATAATAATCATAATAATATAATAATAATCATAATAATATAATAATATCATAATCATAATATCCAGGGCAGTTTTAGAAGGTATAGAGTCAATAGGTATTGTCAGTGGAGCATTATTTTCTTTGAAAATTCATCTTGTTTGTATAATACCTCAGTGTTTCTTCTTTGCAGAGGAAATACAATCACCATAATGCTTAGCACAAGCCATCACTGGAAAATAAGGGCCCGTTAACAAGGCGGAATTGTCCGCCGCAGAATGCCGCCAGCCTCTGTGTCATAATGACGCTCTATGGGAGGTGCGCCCTGCATTTCTCGGCGCTGAAGCATGAACAAGTTCATTCTTCAGTGCGGGGAGAGGAGCGGCGCGCGCCTCCCATAGAGCGTCATTATGACACAGAGGCTGGCGGCATTCTGCGGCGGACAATTCCGCCGTTCTTACTCTGTGTTAACGGGCCCTAAGACGGGGGAAAAAAAATAAAATCAAACTCTGTCACCAGACCCGAACCCTTCAGTGAGCACAGTAATCCTGACAATTACCATTGCACCATAGGCAGAAGCTGTGGAAGCAGGAGGAAAATAGTCCAAAAAAAATAGATCTAATTCTATGCCTAGGCCAGGTTCAAACTATGTAAAAACAACGGTTGCATTTCATAACAACTAAGGCCATTGTTATGAAATACGGACGTTGTTTTTACATAGTGTGAACTTGGCCTGAGGCTGCAGCACATGTGGTATTTGATTACCTTGTTATACACTGCAATTCCAACTCTGGCCACTGGGTGTGCTGCATATGTAAACAGACAGAGCAGCTTGTAAACAAACAATACAAGATATAAAAAGAGCTTTTTCATCTCAAGAGAAGCTGATAGTGAAAATGTATATGGGGAGGTTTGTCTTGACTTAGGCAACAATGCTAGATGATTTTTGAAAAAACATAAAAATCCTGGAAAACCTCTTTAACTATGTATCCCTACTAATAAACCATATGGAGCCTGCATATTTATAGTGGAGGGAGGAAAAATCATTTGGCGGACACTTAGGGGCATTCCAAGAAAGGATAACTTGTCCCCTTTGGGGGGGGGGGGGGGGGGTTGGACGGTATTTGGTATTTTGCGTTGTTTGCACAATAAAGATATGTTTTATGGAAAATTATGTTTGTGTTGCCACACCTCCAAGAGCCATCGCTTTTCTATTTTTCTGATGAAGTCATATGATGGCTTGTTCATTGGTGGACGAGGTGGGGGAAAAGGAGAAGAAAAGTACAGTATAATAAATATATATATTTTTAACATGCCATGTAATATTATCTTTGCAGGCAGTACCAAGTATTGTATGTACTTTTTTTCCAGTTTATATAGTTTGTTTGTTTTTTAACTAGAAAATTGCTAGAACAATGGACATCTGACTGTACCTGACATCCCACAAAGGTTGTATTATACACTCTTGTATTATTATTCAGCATGAATACTGTATACTTTATACCAAAACAGGCTGTTAAACCCGTCAGAAGTGAGGGGGGACAACCTTTCCTAAATGTATCTTCTGTGGATACTCTTCCTGATTTCTTATTAAGTGGTCTGATCAGTTTTGTTTACAGAGTATACTCTCACAGTTACTAATTCCACATCCATGCTAATACGGCCTAGGCCCCACAAAAATATGCATCCAAGGCCTGTTTCATGCAGTTATAATGCAAGTATATTATGGGGACTGTATATGTCTGCAACACAAAGACCCAATATTTATAGGTAATATAATTTCTTTAGAGATCTGAGTTGAATTTTAGGCATAAAATGTGTCTGTATTAAGGGTTAAAATTAAGTACTAAGGCAGAGTCACAGAATACATAGATATTACATCCAGTGACGCAGAGGTAATGTCTTCTCTTTTTTTTCTTCTTCTTCTTCTCCAAATCACAACTGTTTATCTGCAATATACTGTCTGACATTAGAGAACAATAGAATGCATATATAAATATATATTTCAGGATGTGTCCTGGTTATGTTCAATGTTTAGCAAACAATAACTTGTAAATAAAAAAAGGAAGTTTGTCAATGAAAACCAGTGTTACTATAGGACATACTTTATGGCGTGCATGGCTATAATTTAATGGCTATACATTATCCTATAGGGAAAATGTGCCTTTTTGTGCTAATAAGTTTACATACGCAATTGAACAATTTTTAGATCATTTTTGATGATACCCCTATGGCAGTTACATACTGCACAGAATAAAGTCATAGTGTGGGTCTGTGAATGAGCAACTACACACTTTTTGCTGAATTGCTTCTATAGTTTTATGGAGAGAAATACAGGGATTGCTTTTGATAATGATTTGTTAGCTTGTATTTTATAGCTCCCAAACAATTACTCATGGGTCTTGGCACTGACAAATGATTGCTTGATAATCACAGCCTTATCCTAACATGCCCTTTCCCACGGCCTATCTCTAACCCCCTCCCTGCAATCAAAAGCTAACCTCGCTGATCCTCAACATAACTCTAGACATTCCTACTTAATCTTATTTGTAAGCATCAGCACAAAAAACATGGATGAAATACAATGTAGCTATGGTTAAGAACAAAGGCTTGATGAGAAGGCTGGTAGAGAAAGCAGGGAAACACAAACAGCACAAAAACATTCAAGGTATAGTGAGTACCTCAACAATGATGAGGGATTAGTATATGATCAGAAATTTACCAGGAGATATAAGAAAAGGACAAGTAAAAGACAAGACAGTAAGTAAAAGAGGCATAAAAGTGTGGGTTTAACCCTTAAGGATGCAGCCAATTTTTCAAATCTGACCTGTTTTACTTTATGTGGTTGTAACCTTGCTTTGCTATATTGTATCCAAGTGATTGTGAGTTTTTTGTTCGTGGTAAGTTTTAGTTGATACATTCAGTGATTAAATTTGGAAAAAGTGAACAATTTGAAAAAATTAGCATTTTCGGAAATTTGAAATTCTCTTTTAAGAAAGATAGCCTTGGCACATAAATGAGTTAATATTTCACATTTATAGTATGTCTACTTTATGTTGGCATAATTTGTTCTTTTACTTTTTTTTTGCAAGTTAGAGAATTTAGATTTTTAGCATCAAATTAAAATGGCCAACATGTTTTTAAGGGACCCACATAAATCATCACCGTATCTTAAAACTTTCAAACCTCAAAGAAATCACAAAAGGGTTTTGATACTGTGTGGTGTGGTTCATAAAGGGTAACTTTTTTTTTGCTAATTTTAATTTGTATTCTGTGTTTTACTCTAATACTCTATTAACAGAAAAATTCAACACAATATTTATTATTCGGAATCTGCAGCATTTAGAAATACCCCATGTGTGGCCCTGGAGCACTCCGTGCCATAGGCTAAAAGAGCACCCTGTGAATTTTGAGGCCTTATTTTCATGAGGGTGTTTTTTCAGGTAACATATTGGGTTTGCAAAGGAATTGAGGTGGCAAGACATTAGAAAAATTCCTTGAAAGACCCAATTTTATAAACTACACCCCTCAAGGAATTTATTTAGGTGGATAGGAAGCTTCTGACTCTCTTTGGCGACTTCACAGAAAATGAATGGAGCTGCCAGAGAGAGCCGAGTACAGCACTCGGCTCTTTCCAGCAGCTCCACAGGAATAAATAGAGCCATGGGTCACCTGCCGTACCCGCGGCTGTATTCATAACAGAGGAGCTGGAGCCCTATATCCTGTGGAGTTAGTTTTGCCTGGACAACCTCTTTAAAGGCTCAGAAGAGAAGTGCCGTTTTGCCTACTTGACTATTTTGGCTAAAACTGTTTTTGGGGAACAAGTGAACCCTCCCCTCCCATGGTACCAGCAGATTGTTAGAGATTTACCTTCATTCTCAGCTCCCTGTGCAGTTTCCCTTTAATGTGAATCTGCTGGTGGAAAGTCAGAAGTTCTACTTTTCCACAGGTGTGCCATTTCAGTGCATCATATGTTGCATGCAGTTTATGCCCCAGAGACAACCCATAAATGTAGGCCTCCTTTAAAAAATGCATCAGGGACCCATTTACATTATGTAAGTACAGTTCTTGGGGGTGTATGCCTTTGCAAACTTAGTGCTAAACCAGGGGCGTAGCTAGGGGTTCAGCCTAGGGGGGCGAGTGAGTCTAAATGGGCCCCCAACCATTGTTACCCATAGTGAGTCTGAGTGCCCCCGTCCCTAACTCAGTTCAACACTGGGGAAGGAAGGGGGGCTCTCATCAAGATTGGGGTTACTAGTAAGAAGCAGTGTGTGTATTACGGCATATAGCAGTATTCTACTGAATACAAAAACATTCAGTGACTCACAGGAGGCGGCTTCTCTGCATGGATTGTGATGTTTTTGATATTAAAGGTTGTTCGCTTTTCTTTGGTCTTCATTTGGCTCCGGCTATTATGAAGACTTCTCCGACAGTGACTTATCCCCACAGGATCTGCTAGAGAGACATTTTAGGCTCCTTGCCCCAGCATTATCCTCATCTCTATACAAACTCCCCTGTAGTGGCCCCCTCTATGCAGCCTCTGTGTAGTATAGGCCTCTCTGTGGTATTGCCCCCCTCTCTGTAGTGTAGGCTTCTCTACTGTATTGCCCCCCTGTGTGTAGTACATTCCTCTCTCCTCTGTTTAGTACAGAGTACAGACCCATGTGCACTCTCCATCATACTGAGTACAAATGCTGGAAAAGCTTGGTGACCTCCATTATACTGACTACAGGATACTGGGAAAGCTGGGTGACCTTCATTATGCTGACTACTATACAAGATACTGGGAAAGCTGGGTGACTTCCATGACACTGACAACAGGATACTGGGAAAGCTGGGTGACCTCCATTATGCTGACTACAGGATACTGGGAAAGCTGGGTCACCTCCATTATGCTGACTAGAGGATACTGGGAAAGCTGGGTGACCTCCATTACACACTGACTAGAGTAAGGATGTCACACTCAGGCCCTCCAGCTGTTGCAAGTCGGAGCTGTATATATATATATATATATATATATATATATACACTCACCGGCCACTTTATTATTCTAATCAGCCAATCACATGGCGGCAACTCAGTGCATTTAGGCATGTAGACATGGTCAAGACAATCTCCTGCAGTTCAAACCTAGCATCAGTATGGGGAAGAAAGGTGATTTGAGTGCCTTTGAACGTGGCATGGTTGTTGGTGCCAGAAGGGCTGGTCTGAGTATTTCAGAAACTGCTGATCTACTGGGATTTTCACGCACAACCATCTCTAGGGTTTACAGAGAATGGTCCGAAAAAGAAAAAACATCCAGTGAGCGGCAGTTCTGTGGGCGGAAATGCCTTGTTGATGCCAGAGGTCAGAGGAGAATGGGCAGACTGGTTGGAGCTGATAGAAAGGCAACAGTGACTCAAATAGCCAACCGTTACAACCAAGGTAGGCAGAAGAGCATCTCTGAACGCACAGTACATCGAACTTTGAGGCAGATGGGCTACAGCAGCAGAAGACCACACCGGGTGCCACTCCTTTCAGCTAAGAACAGGAAACTGAGGCTACAATTTGCACAAGCTCATCGAAATTGGACAGTAGAAGATTGGAAAAACGTTGCCTGGTCTGATGAGTCTCGATTTCTGCTGCGACATTCGAATGGTAGGGTCAGAATTTGGCGTCAACAACATGAAAGCATGGATCCATCCTGCCTTGTATCAACGGTTCAGGCTGGTGGTGGTGGTGTCATGGTGTGGGGAATATTTTCTTGGCACTCTTTGGGCCCCTTGGTACCAATTGAGCATCGTTGCAACGCCACAGCCTACCTGAGTATTGTTGCTGACCATGTCCATCCCTTTATGACCACAGTGTACCCAACATCTGATGGCTACTTTCAGCAGGATAATGCGCCATGTCATAAAGCTAGAATCATCTCAGACTGGTTTCTTGAACATAAATCCTATATAAGGCCCAAATAGTGCGGTCTATGCGCACCCAAAACTGTCCAACATAAAAACCGAAAGAAAAAACTACGAATGCAAGACCAATGTATATATAAGTACTTTATCTTTTATTAGAATATCAAAAAGAAATTATTTCAATTAAAAATACATAACAGGGGGGCTGGAGCTAATACAAATCCCCATAAAAGCGGTGGATTAACTAGGTTCTTATACATAAGGTATGGTTTCACAAAGTAGATAACAGTAAAAAATGGGGAACCTATATATACTGGGCACTGGGTTGGTACTACATACAATAAATAAATATATCTCACAGTGAGTACACAGAAAGAAATACCATCCACATATAATAAATATTACCCATACGTGTCCTTAGTATACGAGTCCACCTCACCATACACCCAACGCGCGTTCTTTCTGTGTACTCACTGTGAGATATATTTATTTATTGTATGTAGTACCAACCCAGTGCCCAGTATATATGTGTATATATAGGTTCCCCATTTTTTACTGTTATCTACTTTGTGATACCATACCTTATGTATAAGAACCTAGTTAATCCACCGCTTTTATGGGGATTTGTATTAGTTCCAGCCCCCCTGTTATGTATTTTTAATTGAAATAATTTCTTTTTGATAATCTAATAAAAGATAAAGTACTTATATATACATTGGTCTTGCATTCGTAGTTTTTTCTTTCGGTTTTTATGGTTTCTTGAACATGACAATGAGTTCACTGTACTCAAATGGCCTCCACATTCACCAGATCTCAATCCAATAGAGCATCTTTGGGATGTGGTGGAACGGGAGATTCGCATCATGGATGTGCAGCCGACAAATCTGCGGCAACTGTGTGATGCCATCATGTCAATATGGACCAAAATCTATCCTGTCGGTCACTTATCACTTATATATCCTGCTGCTCACTGTGTCACACACACACACACACACACATATATATACAGCTCTGACTTGCAACAGCTGGAGGGCCTGAGCTATATATATATATAATATATATGGCTGCTGTGTCTGGTCAGTGGTGTGGGACGGTGGTTGTGTCTGTCTGTCTGTGTCTCAGTCCCAGTCCTCTCTCAGTACCTGACACCTTCCAGCACTCGGCAGCCTCACTCACTGTCAGAGCTGCTGGATGTCTTCAGTCTCTCCCTGGCAGCCATGGACGCAGGATCCCTCCATCTGCTGGTCCCTCCCAGCAGCAGCGTGTGAGGAAGAAGCAGGAAGAAGGGGAGAAGATTCAGCCCTGGCCGGGCACGGCATCCGACAGCTGAGCGGGCCCCTCAGGAGCAGGGGGCCCGCTATTGCCAGATGCTGTTGCCTTCTTGGGGGCCCCGGCCACTACAGACATGTGTTAAGGCTGTCTTCCAAAGCAATAGCTTTTGCAGACAGCAATAACAGTCTGAGACCTCAGTGGGACCAGGAGCGACCGCCCCCCTGCACCCCTCCATTGCGTATTTTGACCTTCTGGATGCAGCAATTCAATTTCCCAATTTTGGGGGTGGGGAAGGGGGGGGGCAGGATTACAAAAATAGTAATTCTATAATTGTTTCCTATTCATTCCTTATTGCCATTTCCTCTGCGGCATAAATGGCATGTTATGTTTATTCTGCAGGTCATACTATTACAACAATGCTTAATTACTAATTTTGCACCACAAAAATCTGGCAGTTTTTTTGTTTGTTTTTTAATGCTATTCACCATTTAGGATTAAGAACATTATAGTGTTATGGTAAATGTCATTATGAATGTGGCAACACCAATTATGCTTTCTTTGGTTTACAGTTGACAAAATCATTCTTGATAAACAAGACCAGGCCTAACGGCTTTGTAGGATTACCATAGGTTCTGCTTTTCTCTATGGTACTTCCTTCCACTATATGCTACATTTGCCCATTACACTCTAGGGCGTTGGCATGGCACACTAGCCCCACCTACCAATACCTTAACTAGAATCAGACTCTGATAAAGCCCAAGCTGCCATAGACCCCTCACTTCTAAGGAGAAGGCATGACAGTGCTACAGATTACAGCAACCTATCATCTAACTACCAACAAAGTACCAAAGATGTTTGAATAGTACAGGACAAAGCAGAGCCCAGAACAACATAATATGCATGCATTACATACACATTACGGTTTACACATCAATGTCACTGACCAATACCTTCTAGGCTATCACACAGCGGCCCACTGGCGCTGAGCTGAAGCTCATGGCAAATACAGGATCATCTGGCCACAGCTACTGTACCTCTCTCTCTGCACAGTCATCTCTGAGCCTTCCTATTTGCCAGAGGATGCCTGTGCATGCCATGGGACCCCTACCACAGTCTAAATAACTTTCTGGAAGCAGCTCTATATCTATTTCTACAACAGGGACATCTAATGACAGCAGACAATGCTAATGGTTACAAACCACATTCAAATACTGTAAAGCACAGCATAATGAATATACAATATATGCTGCTACTCACTGTTTTGGGCATTCATGGAAATAACGGTTACAAAATGGCTCTGGTTGGCACTTACAAGAACTTATAGATATTATGGAACCAGTCTGGTGTTTGTTCAGACTTCAGCGCAGTCCTCTAACCATAAAGTATTGTGGCCGAGACTGAGCTTTTGGCCATGATTCTGTGTACATGTTTTCTATCAGTCTAAACTCTGTCTTTTTTCAGCTCTTGCTGTGTGGTGATTGACAGGTTCCACCACAACCGTCTGGTTACTTCTGCTAGCCTTAGCTGGGCTGTAGATGGTTTAGACTGAGTAGCGATGGACAGTTGCCTACTTCACTTATCTCTCTTCCCTGCCAGTCTGTTTTCTGTGTGGTCTGGATGTCAGAGGGCTGGTCCAATTACGCCCTGGATCGGGACTTTGGCATCTGATAAGAAGTCCACTTGTGCTCTGGGACAATGCTTGCAATAGTCTCTTATAAGTTGAGCTGGTACCTTGGATTGGATTGCTTGGTATTCTGACATCTTTACACATCCTTCTTACCTCTGTTTCTGCCTGCTGTTTTTCTACTGTTCTGCTATCTCTGGTTTGACTTCTTTTGGCCTGACTATTCTTTAATGCCTGTCTTGTCTCGTTCTGGGTTTCACTTACCTAGCGTAGGGACCTTCGCCCACTTGTTACTGACCAAGTAGGGTCAGGCTGTCAAGTTTGTAGGGACAGTGTTGGAGGGCCTAGCTCTAGGGCTCCCACTTTCTATCTCTCCCTGTATTCCATGCAGGTCCCAGGTTCACTTAGGGCCCTATTCCACCGGTCGATTATCGTTCGCATAATCGTTAACGATTAATGATCTCAAATTGTGAAGGACCTGAAAACGTTCAGTCATTTCCATGGAACGATAATCGTTACTTATGATCGTATTTGCGATAGTTTTTTCTTTGCTATTGCATTTGTATCTATTGCAAACGACCGAACGACGTCTTATTCAATGCGATCCAGGTCTTATAAAGCGATCAACGATTTCTCGTTCGGTCATTAATCGTTAACTGCATTTCAACCGAACGATTATCGTTTAGATTCAAACGATTTAACAATAATCTGAACGATAATTGTCCGGTGGAATAGGGCCCTTACACTACTCTTATTATAGGTGCACCATTACTTCCTCTCTTATTGGTTCTCAAAAGGGGCATGCGGGAAACTAACTTGCATGTCTCATTTTTGTTGAGCTGTCTGTTTTGGATTATAGAACATAAGGGGGAATGTGGGAAAAATACTACTGATTTTACACATAAGAATAAAAACATATTCCACCCAAATAAGGAGCATTATCATTGCTGTGTCATTGATACCAGACGATACCTGAAGCATAGTGTGTATCTGATTTTAAAGGGAATTTTCAGTTTTATGTAAATAGAGCACAATCTGTATAAATGGTTACGCAATTTACTTATCGGTTTAATTCTTCATTATCATCAAGATATTTCTTTGCGTTCAGTGACTAAAATCAATTTGCTTACATTTAAAACCATCCAGCTAAACCATTGTGTTTACATTCAAAAGGCTGTAAACCATACTAGACCCTCGTAAGGTAAGTCTACAACGTTAAGAAGAGACATATACTTGAAAAAGAAGAAAGAAAACAAGAACACAGGACAACATATGGTAAAATAATACAATTACAGGTTAGAGCTTGGTGTTCCTATGACAACGGGTGAGCTAATCGTAGTTCGGTCAAGGCAAGAGAACAAGCAATACAAGTGAGTGAACTGTATTTTGCTAACAATACAGCCGGCTGCCTAAATATTTTCCCAGATTTATTTCTGGCTACTATGAGCAGTTATGTGTGGCTGCTCATCACTAAATCGCAGAACCAATTGAAATCCTTTTAGTATGTTGCAGTTGTGATTAGATACAGGAACAACTCATACAGAAGACAGCCATGTTTAATGTGATGGAAAGCAGAGAGGCACATACCATTCCCATGACTAGAATGACCTACTTCCTACCCTGATACAAGTAGTTGGCATGGATCACAAAAGGAAACACATAACGGTTGATTTAACTTAGTTGTTTATAAGTTTGAAACAATGTACTTGGGCATTTCTTTGTCTGGAACAAGCTACATGATGTAAAATTTAATAGGTATGGTCAGAGTGCACGAAGCATGATCTTGTGCTGCTCTTCAGCAGGCACAAGGCTGTGCAAGTTAAATGGCTTCTACTGTATTTTACTAAAATTGGAACATTTTTTTAAGGGACAGTTCGACTTTGACAGAATGGGATTTGGATTTTTGTGGGTGGAATTTGCATGGCGTGGATTGGTGTGTGGGGGGCTTATTACGGTATGGTTTGTCATGCTGGCTGGAGTTTGTTTGAGTAACTTTTCTTTTCTGAATATTCTTTGTGTATTGTCTTTATTACAGTTAAATGGAGCCAATTGCCAACGTGTTTGCTCCTAACCTAAAAACAGTTGCTAATAAAGCTTATTACTGACATTCCTATCAAATATCTACTCCCTTTAAGCGTTCCTGCTATCCACTGAAAACATAAACTCCTGTGCCATACGCTAATGAAGTTTATCTAGGCATCGGGGCAGTCCTTCGCTAACTAACTAACTAAAGAATACTAGAAGGAGACAGCAGTTTAGTAGAAGAAATAGTGTCTATTAAGTTCATGACAAAGGCTGTGAGTAAAGCTGAAACATTGTATTGCGGTGTGGATTAAAAGACACTTTTCTATTGAAGTGGTGTCTCCTTCTACTATTACTGGATGTTTGGTCCAGTCAGGTGAGGTGTGCACACTAAGAACGGGTGCTATATTGATTAAAGCATTACTATAATTTCAGTAGCCAAAAAATGAAATTCCTCAAATAAAAAGCCCACTGTGTTACCCTTTAAAAAGAGCCCTAAACTGCGTTGATAGCGTGTACGCTCACTGAGATATCCCCAGTTGTTTGGCTCAGAGGAATAAATGAATTTTTCTTCTGGCTGAGAGAATGTGGGCGTGGCCTATCACTCATCTCCCTGGCTGCGTCCCTCCATACACTGACCAGCACCTTAGCAGATGTATCACACAAAGTGGGATTAGATACAGCCCCAGCATACAGTATCACAATGTAAGATTAGATACAGAGCCCCAGCAGATGGTATCAGACACAGTGGGATTAGATACAGTCATCTGCTCTCATTACACTGTAGGATAATGTCAGCTCCAGCTCTTCCCCTGCGCTGCTCCTCACACACAACCCCCTCAGCTCTGCTTAGTCACCTCTGTGAGGGGAGGGGGGAGAACGTGCTGCTAGGAGGGGGGGGAGAGGGTTTGTTTATGTTTCTCTCTGTGTCAGGGCTGTAATCTGATGTTACTGTCACAGTCTGCACACTCAGGACGGATCTGCAGGGAGGGGGCGTGTCCAGCAGGAATGCAGAAATAAGTCACAGCCAGAGAGGGCTATAAGGGCTTAATCAGCCTTCTGTATTTAAAAAACTGTTCATTTTATGTTACTAATGTATATTGGAAAAATTCTTATCATGACCTAAGCTAACTAAAACTGAAGGGTCAAAATATTTTATAGTTGCGCTTTAATTCTCCTACTTACCTTTGATTTTTCTTCTTCTCTAACTAGTCATGGCTCCTGAGGCTGTACTGCACTGTAATCACCCCTTTCTAGGTGTTATTCAGAACACAGTAGCTTGCTAGTACCACAGAGATGCAGGCTATACAAATGTACCCACTCCTACAGCTTTACGTAGCCGGATTTGCACTGTACAGTGAGTCCAACCCCCGCTGTACTGCATTCCCCAGATACTGAATGGGGTATTTTTAGGGATAAAAAAACATTTTCTCTTCTGGTGGTGGCTGAAAAAAAGTTTCAGCAATGCTTCCAGCGACAATCACAGAACGAGAATGAGTTCCAGACTATCTGGGGTATGCGCAGTATACCAGAGATTGGGTGTTGTACTGCGCATGTCTGGCTGAATAAAGAAGAAGTTGGAGCGGGGACATTTATAAAAGACATAATTGTTGAAACACATCACAGAATGCTACCCTGTATGCATTTTAAGAAGAATTGGATTAAAGATTACTGGTTTTATGGGAGAAATTGTCCTGAAACTTTTTTGCTTTTCTATTTTGTACATTCAAATGAAAATTCATTACCACATGGCTGGTGTTAAAGCGACTCTGTACCCACAATCTTACCCGCCTCATTCCCCCCCCCCCCCCCCCCCCAAAACCACTTGTAACTTCGGATAGCTGCTTTTAATCCAAAAACTGTCCTGAAGTCCATTCGGCAGGTGATGCAGTTATTGTCCTAAAAAAACTACTTTTGAACTTGCAGCCCCGTGCCCAAAGGGAATATCTGTTCCCTAACTTTGCACAACCCTCTCCATCCCTCCCCACCTGCTTCATCCCTCCCCACCCTCTTCATGATTAGGAATGCCACTGAAACATTTACTCCTGTCTGAACATTGCACAGCTGCTTAACGATCCAGCCCATGTGCCGGGCTGCCACAGCTCAATAGGAGGCAATCTACCTGGAGCATTCCTAATGATGGGGAGGAGGGACAGAGAGGTTGTACCAGCCTAATGCATACACAATCTAGGCCACGCCTGTTGGGCACGGGGCTGCCAGTTTAAAAGTTTTTAGGACAATGACTGCATCTCTTGCTGAACGGCCTCAGAGCAGATCTTGGACAAAAAGCAGCTATCCGAAGGTACAAGTGGTTTTGGGGGGTCAGATTGTGGGTAAAGAGTCGCTTTAAATCCTGTTGAGTATTCTATACTATGTCACAGATTTGTATGTCTAACTTTGTTTTTGAAAACTCAATAAAAGACAATTGAAAAAGAAATCAGTAGTCCTGGCAGGCGTGAGTGTCATTTGTTACACAGATATTTGCCTGGTGCACATCACTGAACGTTCTGTGCCTTAATATGCGTAAAATTTTAATAGAGGTGCAGACACACTTCATTGCTTCAAAAAAAAATAAAAAAAGTGCCTAGTGTAGCATGTTCAAAGAAACAAACTCATATGACATGCAGAACAAAGAGAAAAAGTTTTCAAGACAATTAGCAAAATTGAATTTTCGTTACTGTAATACTAGTTCCCAGGTAATCACATTCACTTACAATGTAAGTGAATTCAGTGAGTTTTTGAGAACCTTTTGTTGCTTATTTTTATTTTTGCACTTTAATTTTTTCCTACTTGTGTCTAAAAAGCTGCAGCAGCTTTATTTTGTTACCTACACACCCATATGACGCCTTTTTTTTATGTGACACCAATTGTAGTTTGTAGAAACACTCTTAATTTTTCTATATAATATGCAAGGAAACTGTAAAAAAAATATTTGGGCGGTCAAATTTATGTGGGTTTTGTGTTTATGCTGTTGGCCATGTGGTAAAAATGAAATTGCACTGTACAATTACAACCATACCCAATTTATATAACTTTTCTTTTATTATACTACTTAATTAAAACAGTCTGTAAGGTTGTGTTTGGTTTGTATTTATGTATCAAAAAAACATTTTATGCACACTTTTGTAGTCCCCCTAGGGAACTTCTATGAGCAGTACATTTATTGCTCATAGAGATTAGTGCAGTACCACATTGTACTGCATTGATCCATTGAATCTGCTCTCGATTGCTACAGTTTTTTAGCACAATTTTTTTTTGTTTTGTGTTTTTATACCTTTTAGGTTAATTAAATTCAGAACTAATGGAGCTCCCTTCTCAGGATCGGTGGGGGTCTTCGAGATTGAACCCCCTTAACCCCTTCGTCCTGCAGCTAGTTTGGGCCTTAATGACCAGGCTAATTTTTCAAAATCTGACCTGTCTCACTTTATGCTCTTATAGCTCAGTGATGCTTTAACGCATGCTAGCGATTCTGAGATTGTTTTTTCGTGACATATGACAGGATTTAGAAGTCTGGTATCCTGAAAACCCCCATAAGTGACCCCATTTTGGAAACTACACACCTTAAAGAATTAATCTAGGGGTATAATGAGCATTTTAACCCTACAGGGGCTGGAGGAAAGTATTCACAATTAGGCAGTAAAAAAATGGAAAATTTAAATTTTCCAATAATGTATACGTTTAGATTAAAGTTTCTCATTTTCAAAAGGAATATGGGACAAAAAGCACCCCAAAATTTTTAATGCAGGTTCTCTTGAGTACAACGGTACCCCATATGTGGGCGTAAACGACTGTATGGGCACACAGCGGGGCTCAGAACGAAGGGAGCGCCAATTAGCTTTTCCAATGCAAATTTTGCTGAAGAAGTTTCTGAGCGCCAGGTGCATTTGCAGTGCCCCTGTAGTGTCAGCAGAGAGAAAAAACCCCATAAGTCACCCCATTTTGGAAAGTACACCCCTCAAAGAATTCATCTTGGTGTGTGGTGACCATTTTGACCCCACAGGTATTACAGGAAAGTATTCAAAAGAAGACAGTAAAAATGAAAAACTCGAATTCTTCCAATAATATGTTCGTTTAGTTTGAAATTTCTCAATTTCACGAGGAACAAGAGGAAAAAAGTACCCCAAAATTTGTAACGCAGGTTCTCCTGAGTACAATGGTACCCCATATGTGGGCGTAAACCACTGTATGGGCACACAGGAGGGCTCAGAAGGGAAGGAGCACCAATTAGCTTTCTCAATGCAGATTTTGCTGCAGAAGTTTCCGAGCGCCAGGTGCGTTTGCAGAGCCCCTGTAGTGTCCGCAGAGTAAAATCTCCCAATACGTCACCCCATTTTGGAAAGTGTACCCCTCAAAGAATTTATTTTGGGGTGTGGTGAGCATTTTGACCCCACAGGTATTTGAGGAAAGTATTCAAAAGTAGACAGTAAAAATGAAAAACTCGATTTTTTCCAATATGTTCCTTTAGTTTGAAATTTCTCAATTTCACGAGGAACAGGAGAGAAATGTCACCCCAATATATGTAAAGCAGGTTCTCCTGAGTAGAACGGTACCCCATATGTGGGCATAAACCACTGCATGGGCACACAGCCGGGCTCAGAAGGGAAGGAGCGCCAATTAGCATTTTCAGTGCAGATTTTTCTGAAGAAGTTTCTGAGCGCCAAGTGCGTTTGCAGAGCCCCTGTAGTGTCAGCAGAATAGATTCCCCCCAAAAGTCACCCCATTTTGGAAGGTGCACCCCTCAAAGAATTCATCTTGGGGTGTGGTGACCATTTTTACCCCACAGGTATTAGAGGAAAGTATTCAAAATTGGCCAGTAAAAATTAAAAAAATCGAATTTTTTCAATAATATGTTGGTTTAGTTTGAAATTTCTCAATTTGACGAGGAACAGGAGAGAAAACGTACCCCAAAATCTGTAACGCAGGTTCTCCTGAGTACAACGTTACCCCTTTTGTGGGCATAAACCACTGTATGGGCACACAGCAGGGCTCAGAAGGGAAGGAGCGCCAATTTACAGGAGCAGAACCGCAGCTAGTAATGGTTATTAGAATAGCGCAGTTACTAAAATAAAATAAAAAAATGAGAATACAGGTAATGTGGGGTGGTTACGGACAGCCTGGGGTGGTTATGGGCAACCTGAGGTGGTTACAGGTAATCTGGGGTGGTTACGGACAACATGGGGTGGTCACGGGCAACCTGCTGTGGTTACGGCAACCTGGGGTGGTTTCAGGCAACGTGGGGTGGTTACGGGCAACGTGGGCTGGTTACTGGCAACGTGGGCTGGTTACGGGCAACCTGCTGTGCTTACAGACAATCTGGGATGGTTACGGGAAACGTGGGGTGGTTACGGGCAACCTGCTGTGCTTACAGACAATCTGGGGTGGTTACGGGCAACCTGCAGTGCTTACAGACAATCTGGGGTGGTTAAGGGCAACGTGGGGTGGTTACGGGTAACCTGCAGTGCTTACAGACAATCTGGGGTGGATACGGGCAACGTGGGGTGGTTACGGGCAACCTGCAGTGCTTACTGACAATCTGGAGTGGTTACGGGCAACGTGGGGTGGTTATGGGCAATGTGGGGTGGTTACGGATAAACTGAAGTTCTTATAGGCAATCTGGGGTGGATACCTGTAATCTGGCATGGGCACCGCAATCTGGAGGGGGTCATTGGCAATTTGGGGTGGTCAGAGGCGCCGGTGGTCAGAGGGGGGGTTATGTGCAACCTGGAAGGGTTACAGACAATCTGGGATTGTTACTGATAAACTGAAGTGCTTATAGGTAATCTGGGGTGGGTACATGTAATTTCTGGTGGTTACGGGCAATCGGGAGGGGGTCACTGGCAATTTGCGGTGGTTACGGGCAACGTGCGGTGGTTACGGGCAACGTGCGGTGGTTACGGGTAATCTGGGGAGGGGTTAGGGGTAATTTGGGAGTAAACTGCAATTATTACTATAATAAAAAGTGTGTGTTTTATTTTTTGTATGTTTGTCACTTTTTGTACTTTACATATTCATTTTCACTGTATTACTATGATTACTGTGATATTTTCTATCTCAGTAATCATAGTTCAGTGACAGAGACCAAATTGGTCTCTGTCACTTTAAATTTTCAGAGTTGGCTGGTTGTGAAGCGCATGCGCACTTCATAACCAGCCAGGATGTCGAGGAGGACGGAGCTCCAGGATCAGGTGAGTATATGGGGAAGGGGGGGATGACTGGGGGACGGGGGTGACAAGGGGGGGGGGGACATCACTTTTTATCCCCTGTCACCAATCATTTATGGTGACAGGGGATAAAAAGTGCCAGGAGCACATGGTACAAGCGATCAGCCCCGATGACTGCCCCATGCTCTTCGGAGAACATGGGGCTTTCATTCATTTTAACTTTTCCATCGCTGTGAACAGACATTAGTCGGTTCACAGCGATGGCGGCGGCCATCTTGGAAATGATGGCCGCCGGGGGAGGGGGGTTAGTGATCGCCCTATTAGGGGGGGCTGATCTGAGGTCTGGGGGACACTTATTACATCTCCCCCCGCCGTGGGATTCACGGCGGGGGGAGATGAAAGGCGGCGGCAGCACCGGTAATCCCCTTTACCGACGGCCGCCGCTATAACGTTAATAGCGGCGATCGTCGGTAAGAGGGGGGGGGCCGGGACGGACCCCACACACTGCCCCAGCCCCTCAGCTACCTCCGGTAGCCGGGGGGATGGGGTGGGGGCCGTCCCGGCCCCGCAGCCTTATTCTCTGCCATCGCCGTAAAAAGCTGATGGCAGCAGAATAAGGACCCTTAGTGACCGCCGTAAAAAGCCGTATCGGCGGTCACTAAGGGGTTAAGCTAAATATCACCTATTCTTTGCATATGGGATTTACTTTTCATCTTGGCACAGCCCCTTGAAAAGGTACCTATCATTTAAACAAACTTCTGACATGTCATAGCGGTCCGGGTGCTGAGACCCCTGCCGATTGTTAGAATGGAAGGGCAGACATGCGAAGCAGCGCACATTCTGCCACTTCGTAAAGTAGCAGACAATGGAATTATAATGGAGCCCTATAGAACTTCCGGTACAGCAATTACTGGAAGTTCCATGTGGTTCCATTATAATTCTGTTGACTGCTACATTTGCAGTGAGACGGAGGTGAAAGGCAGAGCGCACGCTAATGCGAGCGTCTGCCCCTTTATTCTAATGATCGGCGATGGTCTGAGCACCCGGATCCAGACTGATACAAATTTCTGAAATGTTACTATGACATGCCAGAAGTTTGTTTAAATAATAGCTACCCTTTAAATTTATACCCAAAATAAAATAATATTATGTGTTTATGTAGCAGAGACTTTAGGCTGCCTTTACAACGGATTAGCTTAACAAGATCACATCAGGGGAAGCCAATCCAGCCATTGTGCCATCAATAACAGGCATTTATAACATTTAAATGCCGCAATCAGAATTGACAGATGCATTTAAACAATTAAAATAGCAGACAAGGAAAAAATTGCGTGTTGCTACGTCATGGGTACTTGAGGGGTTAATAAGTAACATGATGTTGAATCACCATAACTGAAAATAAGTGTAATAACTGGAGTTATGGATCCACTGAAACGCGGCCAGCGATGACATAAGCCACACCAAGGAGCGGAGTCTAAGGAGCCACTCTTTTTTTTTTATCAGAGCCCATCTGTAAACGGGTTGGATTTGCTGCAGCAGGTGATCCCCCCCCCCCCCTCCCCAGGTCACTTCCCCTGGCTAGGCTTGCTAGCAGTGGCAGGAAAGGTGCAGCTGGAGACATATCAGGAATATGACAGGAAGCAGGAATCTCAAGCAAAAACCAAGGGAAGGAGAGCTGGGACCACAATGCTTAGAGTAGCAATGCAGAGGCTCCAACAGGGAGGTTGGGACAGGGACAGGTTTATATATAGAAGTGCTTGTGTGCAATAATCAATTTAAGGTGTACTGACCCTTTAAATGTCACTGAGCCGGAGCGTGCACCCTAGGAGATGAGGACACACTCACCGAGCAGAGAAGGTGGAAGCAGGAGCGTGGACAGGTAAGGTGCTCTGGCACTGGGCTCTGGGGTTCGCATAGTGCAGGGAAGCAGGTGCGGCAGTGGCCTGCAGTACGTCACCACTGCAGCCGTGACAGGATTTTAGCCTCCCCCTCTTTCTTGTCTGTAAGAATTTTTTGAGTTCCTGGACCTCCCAGGAGCTCCCAGGACCTCTCCTCAGGACCAAAACCCTTTCAATCAACCTAAAAAGTATCTTCTCCCTCTAACCATCTTTATAGCCAGGATGTCCTTGACAGTGTATATTTTGGATTAGACTGATTGTAGAGGAGGAGAGATGGGCGTACTAGAGAAACGGTTGAAGACCACAAGCTTTATGAAAGAAACGTGAAAGGAATTTGGGATCCACATGGTGGGAGGCAGACTGAGTTTATAGGCAACTGGGTTCATGCATCTCAGCACCGTGAAAGGTAAAAAAAAAATACAGGCTCAACTTCTAGCTCAGGATTTTCACTCGCACATACTTGACGAACAACCAGACTTTGTAACCAGGAGAGAAGATTATGGCAGGTCTCCTTTTCTTGTCAGCCAAAATCTATGATCAGTTTGTCCACGGAACAGAAAGAACGCCAAAACCTGGAAACAAATTGAGGTCCCTTGTCAAAAAAGATATGTTGAGGCAGGCCATGCAACCAGAAGATATGCTGGGGGAAAAGGCTGGCCAGACGAGGAATGGTAGTTAAACCGGTAAGAGGCACAAAATGGGACATTTTGTAAAACCAGTCAGTAACCACCACATGACAGTGTTACCCGCAGAGTGAGAAAGATTGATAACAAAGTTCATGGCGATATGCATCCAAGGAAGATCTGGAATGGGCTAGGGCTGAAGCAGACTGGCTGGTTTCAGACGGAAGGTCTCAGGCACAGATGAAGCAAGAGGCCACATAGTCGTTGACGTCCATGGAAAGACTTGGCCACCAGTAGTGTCAGGAGATCAATTGCCCGGTCTTATGGACTCCTGGATGGCCTTACCAAAAGGGACATTCTGAAAAATCGAGGTGGCTACCGGCACCAAACATTCAGGTTGTGACGGGAGTCCTCCTGACCAAGCACATTAGAAGCACGAAAGAAAGTGTCAGCTTTCAAATTCTTCTCCGCCGGTCAAAAGTGTATGACAAAATTGAACCAGGAAAAGAGGGACCACCTGGCCTATCTGGGATTAAGGCGCTGAGCCAACTGATTATAGAGGAGTTTTAGGTGATGTGTGTAGATGGTAATGGCGTGATTTGCCCCCTCCAAGAAATGGCGCCAATACTCCAAAGCTAGTTTGGTAGCCAATAGCTCACAGTCTCCTGTAGTGTAGTTCTGCTCGGCAAGAGAGAAGATCTTGGAGAAGAAGATGAAGAATCCTTCTGGGTGAGAACTGCTCCAGCGCCTACCGAAGAAGCATCCACCTCCAACAAAATTGGTGCATAGGCAAAGGCAGACTTCAACCTAGAAAAGGATTGTTCAGCTTAAGCCGCCCATCACTTAGGGTTAGCGTTCTTCTTGGTCAGGGCCACAATTGGTGTAAACCGGGTGGAAAAGTGGGGAATGAACTGCCGATAATAGTTGGTGATCCCCAGGAACCGTTGTATGGCTTGAAGTCCAACAGGGTGTGGCCACTGAAGAACTGCCAACAGCTTCACTGGATCCATCTGTAGACCACGGTCAAATATGATGTACCCAAGAAAAGAAAGGCTGGACTGATGGAACATGCACTTCTCCAACTTGGCATAGAGGTGATTTGCTCTTAACTGTTGCAGCACTTGACGTACATGACCCACATGGGTCTGCAGATCCGGGGTGTACATCAGAATGTCGTCCAGGTACACGATTACACAGGTGTAAAGGAGATCCTGAAAGATGTAATTGACAAATACCTGGAAGACCGCCAGAGCGTTGCATAGCCCGATGGGCATTACAGGATACTTGAAGTGCCCACCCCTGGTGTTGAAGGTGGTCTTCCCAGAATCACGGGCAGGAGAGCTGGGAGCACAATGCTTATGGTAGCAATGCAGAGGCTCCAATAAGGAAGTCAGGGCAGGGACAGGTTTATATAGGGAAGTGTATGTGTGCAATAACCAATTAAGGGGATGCGTGTGTTGGGCAGAGGAGGATACAGGAGCGCAGGCAGTTACGGCGCTCCAAGAGGCCAAAGAAGAAGCGGCACTGGGCCTCAGTGCATGGGCTCTGGCGTCCGCACACTGCAGGGGAGGGGGTGCGGCTGTAGCCGTGACAATAAGGCAGCATAATCTATTGCGACCACATGATGGTGGAAATCATGACAGAAATTTTGGCGCAAATTTAAAGCAAAAGCATTATAGCCACAAGTTATAGGATAAGGCACTAACAACTTAATCTTATTAGCATCATATTAAGCCGAATACTCCCAGGATACCATTGTAGCATTACCATCTCCTTCATTCTTCAAACACACACACACACAAAATGGCTGTATATGGCTGTATCCACACACACACACACAATGGCTGTATATGGCTGTATCCATGTTTTCCAGGCAGAATTTACACAAGCTAGATTTTACAGATATTATACAAAGTAGGGGCATGTTATTTTCCCATTAAAATGAAAGTCCATAAAACAAGTAAACAAAATAAGTAAAAAAAATATTTAATAAAAGTATTGTTGTGAATTAAAGCCTGTTCATTTAGCAAGCTTTTTTAAAAAATGCATGTAATGAATAGAGCAATACATCCTGTTTAAGGCTGGGTTCACACACAGTATATTTCAGGCAGTATTTGGTCCTCATGTCAGGTCCTCATGGCAACCAAAACCAGGAGTGGATTGAAAACACAGAAAGGCTATGTGCACATAATGTTGTAATTAAGTGGATGGCCGTCATTTAATGGCAAATATTTGCTGTTATTTTAAAACAACGGCCTTTGTATTGAAATAAGGGCAGTTATTAACTGTTATATGGCGGCCATCCACTCAATTTCAACATTGTGTGAACAGATCCTTTCTGTGTTTTCAATCCACTCCAGGGTTTGGTTGCAATGAGGACAAAATACTGCCTGAAATATACTGTGTGTGAACCCAGCCTCAAAGCGGAAGCATGGTTACATTGCCCATACATGGATAAAAATAGGCCAAACCTTCCTATTTCCGTGGCACTGGCCAACCATCTCATTTTTGTGGGAGTGTTCTGACTAAAACCTTAACAAGAAAAACTTTAGATGCCAAAAGAATCAAAAATGTTATATTTTAACCAGTCTACTAATGGTATAAAACTCAAAGAGCTGTTATTTTCCCTAAGCAGAAGGGCTAAATGTGAATGTTTCTTGCAATAATCCCCATAAAAGCTGCTAGGGTGAACACTTTAGAGTATGCATTCTAGTTCCAGGTCTGGCATAAAAATAAATGCTTTGTACCCTTTATACCATTGTCCTATTATTCACATGTAGCAGTGTGGAGCCAGATACAGCAGGAATAGGTGGAGAATTGTTTGCTTTGGGCAATGACAACAGGCAAAGTAATTAGAAGCAGGATCCATTATTCGGTAATAGGGAGTAAACAGGAGTATAGTTAGATGAACCAAGGGTCAAGTCGTGGAAATTGGTTACTTCTGGGTGTGTAGTACTGTGTGTAGATGAAACAGCGTAGCCAGAAAAATCAGATTAAATATAGTTAAGATAGATATGTCACAACATGAAAATTTGAAATTTTATTATAATTTAGAGGGAAACTGTCAGCTATATAATATACCCCAAACTGCTTACATGGCTGCATAACCAATGAGGCTATCTATACTTTTATTGGAGTTGTTTAAAGCAAATGTACCACTAGTACATCCCTTTTTTGTTTTTTACTTGAAATGATTAGTGCGGGGAGCACCGGCCATGCATGAAGCACTGGAGGCGGACCCGCCGTTTCCCATTGTGATCAACTCTCCTCCCCTCTGTGACGTGGCTCCATTAATTCTAGTGCTCCGGTGCTTGATGCCCAGCCAGTGTTCAGTAATAGGCCGGTGCCATGCTCGGAAACTGGGCAGTGGTTCAAAAAAAGGACCGCAGCAGCGGCATCTCCATGTCGGCGCCGGTCTGTTCATTTAAAAAACAAAAAGGTGATCTACTAGTGGTACATTCACTTTAAAGCTATGTTCACACTACGTAAAACTAGTTTTGCGGGGCGGAACATAGTCTTATTATCAATGGGATCCCGGCCGGAGCGTACACACATCGTATACGCTCCGACCGGGATCCAATGCGGCGCCGGAAATAACTGACAGGTCAGTTTTCTGCAGCCGGAATTCAGTGAATTTCGGCTTCAGAAAGACCTGTCAGTTCACACAGTGACGCGAGCGGCTCTGGCCGCTCGCTTCACTGTGTGCTATGGGCAGCTCTGATGCGGGCGCGCGCTGATGCACCCGCATCAGAGCTCTGCGGGCGGAGAGATCATCCGGCCGGTACTTAAGTACTTAAGAGAGATGATCCGGCCAGAGACCGCCCGTTTCATGACCTGGCGGGGGTCACGGAACGGCCAGTCTCTTACCTAGTGTGAACATAGCCTAAGGGTGCAGTCACCTAACAAAAATGCTTTTTATTGTTGCTCTATGTCATGGAGGTGTGGCCAAAGCACTTGAGCTATATTGGTATAGTTATGATTCCGAGAGCCCCATTGATTGCTAGATATAGCGGGGAGAAAACTAACAAGTTAGATTGATTAGTGAACTAGGGAGTGAGGCGCACAGCTCATTGATCTAAACTTTTGACATGTCTGTGTGGGTTATTGCATGTGTCAGTAACGCTTTAAAGGAGAAGTACGGCCAGTGGAAAAATGTTCCATTCCAACTTACCTACTTCCACTTCCTCATAACTTACCCTTGCCGTAGCTGCGCTAGATTGCTGCGCTGCTCCAGGACGCTCCTGCACTGCCGACATTACGAACTAGTTGATAGACTGCCCACTCAGCCAGTCAGTGACTGGCAGGCGACACTGCTGCAGTCACTGATTGGCTGAGCATGCAATCCATCAGCTGGGACAGGCGTTGTGATGTCATCAGAACTCGGGGGATAATGCCTTCCAGTGGGGGTTCCGAAACCTGTAAACTGACGCTTTGCTGGCAGAGGGAGGGGAAAGTAATGATTGTTTCTTATGTTTTGCCCTACCCTGCCGGCTGTGGAATTTTTCAAATGGCTGGACTCGTCGTTTAAGTTGAAAACACATAACACAGAAAACAAGATAGGGTATAAAACTGGCACTGAGGCTGGTGAATTGACACTTAAAATATGCAGCTCTTCATTCTTATTAACTGGGCGGCAGTGCATTCTGGCAATGCAGTTCCAAACATCCCTGCCATACTAAAAAATTTACTAATGGTGGTAATGGGGGGAGTGCACTCAATTGCAGATTGATAAATTTGCTGCACATATAAATAATTTCACTATGTGCCACGAAAGGAGGAGATTTTACTTCCTTAACCCCTTTGTGCTGCAGCTAGTTTGGGCCTTAATGACCAGGCTAATTTTTCAAAATCTGACCTGTCTCACTTTATGCTCTTATAGCTCAGTGATGCTTTAACGTATGCTAGCGATTCTGAGATTGTTTTTTCGTGACATATGGCACTTTATGTTAGTGGCAAAATTTGGTCACTACTTTGTGTGTTTTTTGTGAAAAACATCAAAATATCATGAAAAATTTAAAAAATTTGCATTTTATGAACCTTGAAATTCTCTGCTTCTAAAAAAAGAAAGTCGTAGCACATAAATTAGTTACTAAGTCACATTACCAATATGTCTTCTTTATTCTGGCATAATTTGGTAAACATATTTTACTTTTTTAGGGTGTTATGGGGCTTAGAAATTTATCAGCAAATTATCACATTTTCGTGAAACTGATTTTTTTAGGGACCAGTTCTTTTTTTAAATGGATTTAGAAGTCTGGTATCCTGAAAACCCCCATAAGTGAGCCCATTTTAGAAACTACACACCTTAAAGAATTAATCTAGGGGTATAATGAGCATTTTAACCCTACAGGGGCTGGAGGAAAGTATTCACAATTAGGCAGTAAAAAAATTGAAAATTTAAATTTTCCAATAATATATACGTTTTGATTAAAGTTTCTCATTTTCAAAAGGAATATGAGACAAAAAGCACCCCAAAATTTGTAATGCAGGTTCTCTTGAGTACAACGGTACCCCATATGTGGGCGTAAACCACTGTATGGGCACACAGCAGGGCTCAGAAGGAAGGGAGCGCCAATTAGCTTTTCCAATGCAGATTTTGCTGAAGAAGTTTCTGAGCGCCAGGTGCGTTTGTAGTGCCCCTGTAGTGTCAGCAGAGAGAAAACCCCCCATAAGTCACCCCATTTTGGAAAGTACACCCCTCAAAGAATTCATCTTGGTGTGTGGTGACCATTTTTACCCCACAGGTATTACAGGAAAGTATTCAAAAGAAGACAGTAAAAATGAAAAACTCGAATTCTTCCAATAATATGTTCGTTTAGTTTGAAATTTCTCAATTTCACGAGGAACAAGAGGAAAAAAGTACCCCAAAATTTGTAACGCAGGTTCTCCTGAGTACAATGGTACCCCATATGTGGGCATAAACCACTGCATGGGCACACAGGAGGGCTCAGAAGGGAAGGAGCGCCAATTAGCTTTTTCAATGCAGATTTTGCTGCAGAAGTTTCCGAGCGCCAGGTGCGTTTGCAGTGCCCCTGTAGTGCCAGCGGAGTAAAATCTCGCCATAAGTCACTCCATTTTGGAAAGTGCACCCCTCAAAGTATTCATCTTGGTGTGTGGTGACCATTTTGACCCCACAGGTATTAGAGGAAAGTATTCAAAAGTAGACAGTAAAAATGAAAAACTCAAATTTTTCCAATATTATGTTCTTTTAGTTTGAAATTTCTCAATTTCACGAGGAGCAAGAGGAAAAAAGTACCACAAAATTTGTAACGCAGGTTCTCCTGAGTACAATGGTACCCCATATGTGGGCGTAAACCACTGTATGGGCACACAGGAGGGCTCAAAAGGGAAGGAGCGCCAATTAGCTTTTTCAATGCAGATTTTGCTGAAGAAGTTTCCGAGTGCCAGGTGCGTTTGCAGAGCCCCTGTAGTGTCCACAGAGTAAAATCTCCCAATAAGTCACTCCATTTTGGAAAGTGCACCCCTCAAAGAATTTATTTTGGGGTGTGGTGAGCATTTTGACCCCACAGGTGTTTGAGGAAAATATTCAAAAGTAGACAGTAAAAATGAAAAACTCGAATTTTTCCAATAATATGTTCCTTTAGTTTGAAATTTCTCAATTTCACGAGGAACAGGAGAGAAATGTCACCCCAATATATGTAAAGCAGGTTCTCCTGAGTAGAATGGTACCCCATATGTGGGCATAAACCACTGCATGGGCACACAGCCGGGCTCAGAAGGGAAGGAGCGCCAATTAGCATTTTCAGTGCAGATTTTTCTGAAGAAGTTTCTGAGCGCCAGGTGCGTTTGCAGAGCCCCTGTAGTGTCAGCAGAATAGATTCCCCCCAAAAGTCACCACATTTTGGAAAGAGCACCCCTCAAAGAATTCATCTTGGTGTGTGGTGACCATTTTTACCCCACAGGTATTAGAGGAAAGTATTCAAAATTGGCCAGTAAAAATGAAAAACTCGAATTTTTCCAATAATATGTTGGTTTAGTTTGAAATTTCTCAATTTGACGAGGAACAGGAGAGAAAATTCACCCCAAAATCTGTAACGCAGGTTCTCCTGAGTAAAACGGTACCTCATATGTGGGCATAAACCACTGTATGGGCACACAGCAGGGCTCAGAAGGGAAGGAGCGCCAATTTACAGGAGCAAAACCGCAGCTAGTAATGGTTATTAGAATAGCGCAGTTACTAAAATAAAATAAAAAAAATGAAATTACAGGTAATGTGGGGTGGTTACGGGCAACCAGGGGTGGTTATGGGCAACCTGAGGTGGTTACAGGTAATCTGGGGTGGTTACGGACAACATGGGGTGGTCACGGGCAACCTGCTGTGGTTACAGGCAATGTGGGGTGGTTACAGGCAACGCGGGGTGGTTACAGGCAACGTGTGGTGGTCACGGGCAACGTGTGGTGGTCACGGGCAACCTGCTGTGGTTACGGCAACGTGGGGTGGTTACAGGCAACGTGGGCTGGTTACAGGCAACGTGGGCTGGTTACAGACAACGTGGGCTGGTTACAGGCAACGTGGGCTGGTTACAGGCAACGTGGGCTGGTAACGGGCAACGTGGGCTGGTTACGGGCAACCTGCTGTGCTTACAGACAATCTGGGATGGTTACGGGAAACGTGGGGTGGTTACGGGCAACCTGCAGTGCTTACAGACAATCTGGGGTGGATACGGGCAACGTGGGGTGGTTACGGGCAACCTGCAGTGCTTACAGACAATCTGGGGTGGTTACAGGCAACGTGGGCTGGTTACGGGCAACCTGCTGTGCTTACAGACAATCTGGGGTGGTTACGGGCAACGTGGGGTGGTTACGGGCAATGTGGGGTGGTTATGGATAAACTGAAGTTCTTATAGGCAATCTGGGGTGGGTACCTGTAATCTGACATGGGCACCGCAATCTGGAGGGGGTCATTGGCAATTTGGGGTGGTCAGAGGCGACGTGTGGTGGTCAGAGGCGACGTGTGGTGGTCAGAGGCGACGTGCGGTGGTCAGAGGCATCGTGGCGTGGTCAGAGGCATCGTGGCGTGGTCAGAGGCATCGTGGCGTGGTCAGAGGCATCGTGGCGTGGTCAGAGGCATCGTGGCGTGGTCAGAGGCATCGTGGCGTGGTCAGAGGCATCGTGGCGTGGTCAGAGGCAACGCGCGGTGGTTACGTGCAATCTGGGGGGGTTACATGTAATCTGGCATGATTACGGGGAACCTGGGGGGTTATGTGCAACCTGGAAGGGTTACAGACAATCTGGGATTGTTACTGATAAACTGAAGTGCTTATAGGTAATCTGGGGTGGGTACAT
Organism: Dendropsophus ebraccatus; assembly: GCF_027789765.1. Classification (NCBI taxonomy): domain Eukaryota; kingdom Metazoa; phylum Chordata; class Amphibia; order Anura; family Hylidae; genus Dendropsophus; species Dendropsophus ebraccatus. The sequence goes on along the minus strand of NC_091461.1, from coordinate 66,138,092 downwards.
GTAATTTGGGGTGGTTACGGACAATCTGGAGGGGGTCACTGGCAATTTGCGGTGGTTACGGGCAACGTGCGGTGGTTACGGGCAACGTGCGGTGGTTACGGGCAACGTGCGGTGGTTACGGGCAACGTGCGGTGGTTACGGGCAATCTGGGGAGGGGTTAGGGGTAATTTGGGAGTAAACTGCAATTATTACTATAATAAAAAGTGTGTGTTTTATTTTTTGTATGTTTGTCACTTTTTGTACTTTATACATTCATTTTCACTGTATTACTATGATTACTGTGATATTTTCTATCACAGTAATCATAGTTCAGTGACAGAGACCAAATTGGTCTCTGTCACTTTAAATTTTCAGAGCTTGGCTGGTTGTGAAGCGCATGCGCACTTCATAACCAGCCAGGACGTCGAGGAGGAAGGAGCTCCGTGGATCCGGTGAGTATATGGGGAAGGGAGGGTGACTCGGGGACGGGGGTGACAGGGGGGGTGGGGGGCGACTTGGGGGGTGGGGGGACATCACTTTTTATCCCCTGTCACCAATCATTTATGGTGACAGGGGATAAAAAGTGCCGGGAGCACATGGTACAAGCGATCAGCGGTATATAGTATATACCGCTGATCGCTTGTACCGGGACCCCACAGGGGTTGTCCCCGATGACTGCCCCATGCTCTCCGCTACCTCCGGTGGCGGAGAGCATGGGGCTTTCATTCATTTTAACTTTTTAATCGCTGTGAACCGACGTTAGTCGGTTCACAGCGATGGCGGCGGCCATCTTGGAAATGATGGCCGCCGGGGGAGGGGGGTTAGTTATTGGGGCACTAGGGGGGTCTGATCTGGGGTCTGATATACACTTATTTCATCTCCCCCCGCCGTAGATTCACGGCGGGGGGAGATGAAAGGTGGCGGCGGCAGCGGTAATCCTCTTTACCGACGGCCACCGCTATAACGTTAATAGCGGCGATCGTCGGTAAGGGGGGGGGCCGGGACGGACCTCACACACTGCCCCAACCCCTCAGCTACCTCCGGTAGCCGGGGGGATGGGGTGGGGGCCGTCCCGGCCCCGCAGCCTTATTCTCTGCCATTGCCGTAAAAAGCTGATGGCAGCAGAATAAGGCCCATTAGTGACCGCCGTAGAAAGCCGTATCGGCGGTCACTAAGGGGTTAAAAACCTTTCATTACCTCCATTTAGAGAGAGAGAAATAGAAAAGAATTTATCAAGTCTGGCATATCCATATATTGGTCTAAAATAAAATTCCTCCCCTTTCTCCTGCACTGGATTTATTGAGAGGCACTCTCTTAATAACTTTGGTACCCCTCAGAAGGTGGAGCCCACTTGGCGAGTACAGCACATACCAAGTAGAGAGGTGACCTGCCAGGTCTTCTGTATTTGCAGCTTTTATAGATTTCCCTCACAGTAATATTATGTTCCTGGATTAACTTCCTCTCTTATCCTTAGTTTTTTTTCCCTGTAATTCCTGTTGTTATCCTCTGCTGATTCTTGTCTTCTGAGTAGGGTCCAATCTTATTGTTTATCTTAAGGCATCCTGACTGTGGTTCTGTTGATGACCCCTGACTATATTCTTCACTTTACTACAAGCTCTGCAAAGCACCTGCTGCCAATTTGCGACTATTCTAGGAACTATGACCTAAGAAACAGAATGGGAAAGACCTCCTTACAGGGGGTTTAGGGTGAGGAATGGGGACATTCCTTAGATGCTATATGCCAGTCTTACCAACAAGTTAATTGGAACATAAAGGATACATGTTTACAAAGAGAAATGTACTGGAACAGCTGGCAAATACAGATAAACTTAGAAGGAAAAAGGCTTTACAAAGGTGCTGTACATTTAAAGTGACATTAAAGGACAAATTCCAATCTTGAAAAGACAGACAGCGCTCCACGGTATAAATTGTTAGGTCATAGTAGGTTGGAAGTAAGATGGAAACTCTCACCTGGTTAGATTATGCAAACAACAGGGCACAACACTCTCAAGGGCGTATACTAGCAATGCGGAGTCACTTCCATACGATCCTGAATGGATTTAAACATCAGACAACTTTTCCTCCACTCCGATACAGGTATAACCGGCACAGGTCCATGAAAAGAGCAATATAACTAAAACTCTAAATTTATTTTGACGGACACAACGCGTTTCAAAGTCGATCTGACACTTGAAAAAGAAGTCAGATTGACTTCGAAAGACAATGGGGGACACGTATTAAAAGGTAAAAAAGGCTTTTTTTGGCGCAGATCGTCTCAATCGGCGGAAAAATTTTCGCAAAAGGTCCGCCCCACCTTCGCCAGTGGGACGGAGAGGGGGTATTATCGGGGGTGCGGCAGAAAGCTGAGAGGCGCGTCCTCTGTGTGCTCCACATTTATCATTTTTCGGGTGGGGGGGGGGGGGGGAATGATACTGAAACCTACGCCAGCTCTGACAGGCTCGGTGCATTCGGGATTTATGTAGAGGCAATGCACCTCTACATAAATCCTCTGAACCACGGAGCTGCGGGGACATTTGTAAGCCCAGCGTAAAAATGCCAAACTGCATAAATTTCCCCCTATGTGTCTGTCAAATAAATTTATATTTTATATATACCTGTACCAGAGTGGAGGAAAAATTGTCTGAAATTCCAATCTTGGCAACCCATCTCTTTATCGGTATTAGTATTAAAATTATAGTTATTTTATCCATGACACAGAACTGGAGAATGTTTTCACCTGCTGACTGCAGAGCCTCAACTTTTTTTTTTTTTATTTGTAAATCCGATTTATTAGTTATATAACAACAAAGAAGAAACATGTAAACATCCAAAAATGCATGCATCACATCAGGTTACATCATCAATAAGGGGGAGGAACAACCTCCCAAAAAGAAAGCAAATGATCACAATGTAGTGCTGAGGGTGAGGTCTCCCTAGAAAAAGAAGAAACACGTGCCTCTCCTAGTAGTGGAAGTCAATTATGGTTGCAGCGTACTCATACAATCAGTTCTCGCTACATATCTCGCAACCAGTGAGACAAGCAAAAGAAAAGGCACTAAACATTGGCATAAATTGTAATAAGCATCTGATTTCAACTTGGAATCCAATTAGTAGAAAACAAAAATGATCTAAGTATCCAGACACTGACGGGCGAAAAGAAAACAAAGACAACAATAAAAGAGAAAGTTAGAGGGGAAAAGAGAGAAAGGCAGGAGAAGTATCCGGTCAACCTCATGAGAGGCTGTCGTAAGAAACAAGGTATTGAGAGGTGCGGTCTCACTATCAGCGTTTACACGAAACGATAATTGGCCCGATCGTACGATTAACGATGTCGGAGTAACGATTTTTTTTTCATAACGGTCAGCGTTTAGACGGTACGATATATCATACGGAAATTCGTTTTGCGATCGTTTTGTGATCGCTTAAGCCTATCTCACACATTGGTTAAATCAGCGAATCTGCGAACGATCTGCGAATTCTTTACGAACGACGATTTTAGAACATGTTGCAAGATCAAAATGGACGATTTCTCGTTCGTCGTTTGATCGTTCGCAGCGTTTATACGTACGATTATCGTTCGAATTCGATCGTTATCGTGCAAATTCGCACGATAATCGTTCTGTGTAAACGCAGCATTAGACATATTAATTCAGCCAACGGGCGAAAAGAGGGCCCTCTTTATAAGTTGTCCATGCGAGCCATAGGCGGTGTTCTTTATTGCCCCACGCATATTCCACTGCAGTTAAGGTCTTCATACAGTGGAGCAAGTCCATTTTAGTGACCCATTCTGCTATGGAGGGTGGGGTTGGTGACTTCCAGTGCCGCAGTATAACCAGACGGATGGCTGTTAAGAAGTGCTGTAGGAGGCCCTTTTTAACGGCAGAGGGAGGTCCCAGGAGCAGAGACAGCAAGGCTAAACTGGGCGAGGGTGTGTCAGTTTTGTCAGTGACCTGAGTAAAAATCTCAAAAACAGCGTCCCAGAACGGTTTCAGGATCGGACAGCTCCACCAGACATGTACCATCGTACCTATTTCCCTCAGAGACCTCAGGGTAGCATTGGCGCAAAAGTTGGGGGTATCTATATTACCGGGTCAAAATTTTTTAATTTTTCTCCTGAGCAAGTAATGCTACCGGCATTTTGTGAGTCAGCAAAAATATCTTTTGTTTATCTGTACCCAATAGCGACACTCTCAATTCTGCTTTCCATACTGCTATATATGAAGGCTCCTGGTCAGCATCAGCCAAAAGCAGTATGCAATACAGTTGGGAAAGTTTCCTCACCAGTGGAGATGGCTCCAAAAGGAGTGACTCCAGTTCCGTGGGTGTAGATGCAGGAATGCCCTTCGGGAAGATAATTCTCCTGTAGCATGGTGAATGGTTTAAGGGCTGCACCTGCTCCTAAGACATGTTTCACCCTGACATTCCTGGACGCTGACCACCCTAGAAAATGCTCTCTCCCACACGCCGGCGGAAATGCTGGATTGTCAAACAAGGGACTCATAATCCCAAAAATGGAGAGGAAAAGTAATAGTTTGTAATAGTTGCAAAAAAAATCTAGTCAAGTATGAGAAAGTGTCAAGCTGTGGGCATTTGATCGGGAAGACCGAGGGTGGGAATCGTAAGTTAATGGGCGTCAGTCATTACCCATTGTTTGATAGCAGCGTTGTGGAACCAATCCACCACTCTTAGTAGAACAGCGGCTTTGTGGTACCTGGAAAAGTCCGACAATCCAGCACACCCATTAAGTTTATGCCGGGTAAGTGTCTTAAATTTGATGCATGGCCGGATAGGGCAAGAATCAATCGCACTGAAAGCCTTCAGGCCAAATCACTCACTATTGGGTCTCCACTGACCCTCCAATACCAATATCAGAAGAAAATAGTGAGAGGAAGGAGGAGCCTTATCCTCCGTAACGTCCGCAGGACACCAGGTGGACTCTTGGGTGAGTGGATCAGCCGTTGAGCTGAAGTGTACCGAGTATATTGCTAAAAAATAAAGCAGCAAATTTGATTGCAGCACCAGTGTCTGGATTCCTTTCTACACGGGTATCCCGCTCAACAAGAGGACTATCATCTTATGATACTCAGGTACTCTCGTGTGTTACACGTATATACTCTCACTATTTTCTTCTGATATTGGCCGGATAGGGCCCCACACAAACCTTCTCAGTATTCTCTTTAGCTGTTTTAAAAATGTGGCAGGAACCGTAACGGGGAGCGTTTGAAAAATGTATAAAAACCTAGGTAACACGTCCATTTTGATGACATTGATCCTCCCAAACCAGGACAATTGGGATTTATTGTAGGTGGACAGGTCAGTTTTAGTGCGGGCTAGGAGTGGTAAGAAGTTTATTGTGAATCAAGTAGACAAGTCTGTGGGCACCCAGATCCCCAGATATTTGATGGCCTGCTTTTGCCAGCGGAAGGGGAAGGAGTCTTGTAGTTGAGCTGTCAGCGCGTTAGGGAGGGAGATATTGAGAATCTCTGTTTTAGCATAATTTGCTTTCATATTGCTTATCTGACCAAACCAGTCAAATTTCTTGAGAATGGCTGGGAACAAGATCAGCTGTTATGTCACATACATTAACAAGTCGTCTGCGTAAAGCGCCAACTTGTAATGTCAGCGCAAAAGTTTGATCCCAGAGATGTCAGGTGATGCTCTCAGGGCCACTGCCAGAAGCTTCATAACAAGCACATAGAGCATTGGGGACAGTGGACACCCCTGGCGAGTCCCATTCATAATGGCGAACGGAGTGGACAGCACGCCATTAACCTTCACCCTGGCCATGGGGTTATGGTATGAAGCTGCAAGCTGCAAATCTGGTCCCAGCCCTGCCTGTTCATGGGAGACCTTTAGGAAGGTCCAGTGTACCCTGTCGAAAGCTTTTTTTCCATCAACCAACACCAAACAGGTGGGTACACTGGACCTCCTAGAATTAGATGGTAATAAGAGGGTTTTGTTCAATTTATCTCTCGCCTCCCTGTGCGGGACAAATCCCACTTGGTCAGTATGTATAACACTCGTGCATGTTTCTGATCAGCGAGTTTCTGTAATTGACCTTTTAGCTCTATAAGTGTTACTATATCCTGTGGGACAATTCTGTTGTGTGTATTTTAGTAAGTTACATAGTTACATAGTTAATACGGTTGAAAAAAGACACATGTCCATCAAGTTCAACCAAGGAGGGGATGGATACAGGGAAGGGGGAGGGGTGATAGGTTCTATACATATGCATTTATATTATTTTGCTCTAAGAACTTGTCTAGCCCTGTTTTGAAGCCCTCTACTGTTTTTGCTGTGACCAGATCCTGTGGTAGACTGTTCCACAGATTCACAGTTCTCATGGTAAAGAAGACTTGTCGCCTCCGGAGATTGAACCTTTTTTTCTCCAGGCGGAGGCAGTGCCCTCTTGTCCTTTGAGGGGGTTTTACCTGGAACATCTTTTCCCCATATCTCTTGTAGGGGCCATTTATATATTTAAATAAGTTAATCATATCTCCCCTTAAACGTCTCTTCTCCAGACTAAACAAATGTAATTCTTTTAATCTCTCCTCATAACTAACATGCTCCATTCCCCTTATTAGTTTAGTTGCCCGTCTTTGTACATCCATCATTAAACAGGTGTTCCCTTTTCAAGCGCACCCCATTTTGTTTCAGGACCCTTTTAAGCACACATTTAAGTGCTTCCCATTGTACCAGGAGGGGGTGTCATCCTCGGCATGGACACTGAGAAAGTCTGTGATTGCTCTCTTAATATCAGCTTGGCATGCTTAATCCCTCACGAGATTTGGATTGAGTCTCCAGTTCCATTCCTTGGGGGTAGGATCTAGGAGAGTGAATTGCAGAGCAACTGGGGCGTGATCTGCCCATGTCATAGAATTTATAGTGGTCAGTTGACAGAACATGTCAATTCTGCTATATGTGTTGTGCTCTGAGGAATAAAAGGTGTAGTCTCTTACCCCAGGGTGCAGAACCCTCCATACATCCACCAGTTTGTGCTCAAACAGAAGCTTCTTGAGGGACCAAGACTGGGAGGATGACAAGGAGGACCTGCCCAAAGAGGAGTCCAAAGTCTTGTCTAGGAGGAGTTTGAAGTCCCAAGCTGTGTTAATGAGCGAACTTTCCCAAAGCCCTCAGATACAGCATCCCTGTTCAAACCTGGTTTTGGTTGGGGAGATAAACGTTAGCAACAGAGAGCCTCCACTTTTGAGACAAACGTGTCTCAGGAGTGACAGCACACTTAGCCAGTCACTGGCCACGGGGCTGTCCTGTGTCAGTCAGAGATTGGCTGAGCAGGCTGTCACTCATGTGATGAGTTTGTCTCGGAAGTGGAGGCTCTACAGTCAGCGGGGGACCCCAGCAACAGGATACCGGGAGAGAGCGGAGAGGTAAGCATTGGATGCTTATTGTTTTATATATAACAGCAGCAATATGTTAAAAATGCAGAAATAAAGCACATAAAAAGTAGTGGATTTTTTGCAGACCCGGGTGCTGGATATGTTTTTTTTTCATCAAATGCAATGTTCACATTGATAATAAATAACTCAGTAGAAGGTTTGCTGTTTGCCCCTGTGGATATGGTGTTGTGCCCTCGCTTTTCCAATTTTCTCATAAAAACATATAAAAGGTCATATGTGTATCCAGCCTTGGATTACTTCTTTACTAGTGATCATTATCCTCTGTCCAAATAGCTTCTATTGAATCACTTTGCACAAACTCTCTCAATAGATTTTCTGGCCTTCATGTCACTAAACAACACTTGTCACTCTTTCTAGATGGGTGAGTCTGCCCGGGGCTGTGCTACTACAGATTTTAGTGATCAGACAAACACAGCAAGCAATGTATTGAACAATGAAGAGGCAATACTTTCTGACCCACTATGTGTATTATTTTCAGATTGCATGTCATTTCAGATGTCACATGGTATTTAATACATTTTAACCAGATCAATTTGAGAATAATCCCAGTAAGCCCAGTCTGATTAAGAACTGGATTTTCCTGCTTGTTATTTTGTGAGTGCAACATGAAAGTAAACATTATGTATATCCAGCCAAGTGACTGATAGAAATCTTTTATAAAAGCATAATCACTTCCTCCATTTCTATAGCTGTAGCTGGATACCATTGTTTTTATTTACTGCGCCTCATAAAAGTATTACTATTTCCTTATAGCTAATATCCAACGTAACCACTGTGAGCAGCACTTACAGCAGCTAGACGGGCCAGGAATGATTTAATAAGGAACTGGTAGGCTGTCAAAGGTATCGTGAGCCATGCTGACTGCAGGAGTGTGTGTGGGGAGGATCCGCAGAGTTAACACTATGGTCAAGGTGGTTCCACAGATGCTGAATTGGGTTCAAAGGGGTTATCCGGTGCTACAAAAGAAACATGGCCACTTTCTTCCAAAGACAGCACCACTCTTGTCTCCAGTTCAGGTTTGCAATTAAAGGGAACCTGTCACCCCCCGTGCTGGGGCAGAGCCCGGCCGACCCCCCGGTGGAGACCCTTATACTTACCCCGAGCATAAAGTCCCACTCCTGGACCCACTTCCGTTGCTGAGATATCGCCGTCGGAACCCAGCGCGCGCTCATCAGAGATGAGTCAGACGCTCATAGAGAATGACAGCTCCATTCATTCTCTATGAGCGTCGGACTCGTCTTGGGGGGTGACAGGTCCTCTTTAAGCTCCATTCACTTTAAGGCTGGGTTCACACTACGTATATTTCAGGCAGTATTTGGTCCTCATGTCAGGTCCTCATAGCAACCAAAACCAGGAGTGGATTGAAAACACAGAAAGGATGTTCACACAATGTTGGAACTGAGTGGATGGCCGCCATATAACGGTAAATAACTGCCATTATTTCAACATAACAGCCGTTTTAAAATAACAGCAAATATTTGCCATTAAATGACGGCCATCCACTCATTTACAACGTTATGTGAACAGAGCCTTTCCTTGTTTTCAATCCACTCCTGGTTTTGGTTACTATGAGGACCTGACATGAGGACCAAATACTGCCTGAAATATACGTAGTGTGAACATAGCCTAATGGAACTAAGTTACAATACCTGCACTGAAACTGGAGACGAGTCGTACTGTCTCTGGAAGAAAGTGGTCATTTTTTTGTAGTACTAGATAATCCCTTTAAGTCTGGGGAATAAGGGCACAAGGGTAGTCTGGGGAATAAGGGCACAAGGGTAGTAATTGGAATTCTTGATCATGCTATTCAATTCAATGTCAAACATTTCTAGCTGTGTGATGTGATGAATTGTCTTTCTGGAAGATCCTATCTGTCCCAGGGAAGATAATCAGTATATATATGGGTATACGTGATTTGCAAGGACAGATTCCTACCCAGATCATTTGAGAGTGCCAGCTACATGGATGAGTGGCTACTACCAGCCGGTGTTCTAGCTGTGGTCACAGAGTGCTTGTGCGCTGATGTTTTTCTTTTGACACGCCAACATCCATCCGTTTCATGACTTCTCGGAGAAGGCAACCTTTTACCAATTAGAGGACGTCCAATTATTTTACTGCTGTGTAAAATTTTCTGCCAATGTAACTTTATTAGCAGAGTTGCAGTGACCATCTGTCTGCTTCAGAGCCCCATATGCAGTAGGATTCAACTGTTGGTTTAGGCATACGCCTGGTAGCCCCTGGTTTGTTTTGGTGCGAGCTGCTCCATTGTAGTGTGTGATTCAGCCATTCTTCTGTAGTCAACATGCACCTGTGGTTGTTGTACTTTGTTATGACATGCTTGAGAAAGGCTCTGTTATATGTGGGTGCCGAAACGCATTGTGCTTATTAATATATCATTTGTGCTCATCAATTGATGGTCCATCTCTACTGCATCTAAACTGCTCACCTGTGCTTGGGATTTCATAGAGGATCAAGTAGTACGATAGGTCTGGATCGAGGACACAGGTGGTCATCCCTCTTTCTTGGAGCTGCAGTGACTTATGTATACCACAACACGCTTATAGACTAGGTGAGTTCATTTCAATACAATTTTGTGTGTGCTCATCTTTGATGATTGTATTGCACTAGGAAGCGCCCTCTTGTTTGTTTCTATAATAAAATGAATGATTTAACCCCCTTAAAATATCATTTATGGGGTTAAAAATTGGGATAAAAAAGACAATTCTGCCAATTTTGGGGGGCTTCCGTGTTTTCGTAATGCACTTTACGCTAGATGTTTGGGAGACCTGTAAAATGGGGCCTCCCAATTTTTTTCCTATTGGAAAAATAAAATGTTATAAAGGTGTCCACACCCTTTAAGTCCAATGTGTAAATATTAGAGATGAGCGCGACTCGAGCATGCTTGAGTTTGACCATTTGGCATTTGAATACTGGTGGCTGGTGAAGTTGGATACAGCCCTAGGGAGTCTGGGACAAATGGGTAAACAATGTTGGGTGCAGCCATAGGCTTAGGTATTCAAATGCCGAGCAATCTGACTAATCTGCTAAAGTTGCACTAATCTCTACTACATACCTACTTTCTGGCCAAACAATACAGTAGCATAGCCATAACATTGCCAATATAATCTTGTAAATTAAGCTGACCATTAATCTCTGCAATAGGAACTGGTAAGAAAGGTGTCCAGGTAAAGTAGTTTGCAGGTTACTGGGTAGAGAAACGATGCCATGAAAATATAATCCGCTGATATAAATCATTTCTAACTGAGTCATATAATAATGTAATATAATAATATTATAAAGAGATGATCCACTGCGATCATAGCTGAAGCATCAGGTTCTATAAAATGCCAAAGGGACTGACAAAATGGGTGGAGAGCAAAATTCCACCTTTTAACAAAATTTTCCTATTAAAATGTACATAGAAAGTTGACTAACCTTGTAAATACTTTGTTTTATTGTGTTTTTATTGACTATGATTTCACTGTGGCTTGCTGTCTGACACGTGGACTAAAGCCTTCTGTGTACTAGTCACCTGTGCACTGTTCACAGCTGACAGGCAATAGCAGTAGTGTGAATTTACCTTCCTGCGCCAAATGCCAATAAAATATGTCATTAAGATGTGGCACAAGCTAAGAAAAGCAAATAATTGACATAGTGACTTTTTGTATAGATTTAGGGTACATTCACATGTACAGGATCTGCAACAAATTTGATGCTTCTTTACCAAATAGAAGGTTACAAATCTAAAGTTATGGCTTTGGTAATGCTTTTAAAGTGGAATTCTGGGGAGTTCATGAACATTACAAAACCCATACTGACCTTCCCCACTACCCTGCCGCCACTGCTGCCACAGAACTTCCTACTCTAGACAGTTCTGGACATGGGCAGAGGTGGCAGCAGGGGGCACTGTGTCAGATTGGAAAGACGTGCACAACTTCTTCCGGGGCATACAGCAGCTTATAAGTACTAAAATGATAGGATTTTTAAACAAATTAACAAATCTGTAGAACTTTCTGGCATCAGTTGATTTAAATCCGTTGTAAGAAAGGCGACATACTGTATAAATGAAGTGCTCTGATTCCTCTAAACCAGGTCTGCTAACAGGACATTCCATGGAATGCTCCTATTTTCTAAAGTACAGGTTATAAAAACTTTCCGAAGGTACTAGAATGAAAGCAATTCCATCTCTGATTCCTAGAATGGCTGCACCCTCTATAGGTAAAGGGAAGCTGTGCAGCATTTTTCACATTAGTACAAATGATAAGTATGTCTTACTGCTCATGCACACAGTGGTAATATAACTGGTACCTCCATGTGACCTCAGTTTTATGAGAGGCTCAAAGGCATGACGAAAAATATGACATATTATAAATTTATATTAGAGGACATAGGGACAGAGCAAATACAGCATAGAGATGTCATATGACTAATTCTGTAACACAGAATCAGGCTGTGTCCCCAAAACGGCTTTTTTAGGCAAAATAACTGCCATTGTTTGGTAATGATGGCCATAAATAATGATCACGATTATTATTGAAGACCTTTGTTGTAAAATAATGACCAGTATTTTCATAACAATGGCAGTTATTTCGCATAAAAAGAAGCTGTGGGGAATAAAGCCTCATAGAGACATTGTATGAGGCTAAACAGGGGCTGCCATGTGCATGAAACCCTAGAAAGATTGGTCTTGTATTAAGGCACTTATAACCGAGCAGAAACCCAAATGACTGACAGCCATTAATATCTTTAACAAATAAAGGGGGATTTGTCTTTAAGACTTATTTAACAAGGTATAGCTTATTGTAATTTAAAAATCTAATTCTGATAACAGAGCAGTCCTCCTGGGACTAATGTCAGATAAACCTGTAGTAAATGTTACATACATGCTAAGGCTATGTTCACACTATGTATGTGTGCGGCTGTGTTTTTTATGCGGCTGGAAATGTGCGGCTGAAACTACGGCCGTGGGAAAAAATAGACATGCGGCTCAAAACATACGGTCATTTACTTGGAAATCTGGTTCAACTAAAAATAACAAATATAATCTTAAGAAAGTGATGCAAACACCTCTGGATGCATCTGGGAAAGCAGGAAAACAGTTTACATGAATTGCTATTACCGGGGTTTGCAATCCTCTGCAGTATGCCGATGCCTCTCATGGTTAATATATTGAATTAATAAAACACATTTTCGTTGTAATAAAGTCCCTTTCATTGTTCAATAATTAAATTTAAACGAATCCATCCTTTTGCAATTAAATATACTGTTAAAATAAATATATATATAAATAAATGTATATTTATATATATATATATATATATTTATTTTTTGACAGTATATTTAATTGCACAATAATGGATTCGTTTAAAATAAATTATTGAACAACGAAACTGATTTTATTACAACGAAAATGTGTTTTATTAATTAAATATTAATTAGTACAGGAAGCTCCATTAAGCCGTTAATTCATATTGCCGGCAATAGAGCATTCTGTACTAATCATCACTTTACTTTAATTAAAACATCAAATGTTTCTTCTAATTATGTTATCACAATAGCATTATTAGAAGAAACATTTAGAATTATATGTGCGCTCAGCTGATTGGCTGATCGGCTGAGCGCACGTATAATTAGCGGGTCCGCAGCACAGTGACTTCATTGTGCTGCGGACCAGCGAAGAGGACACATCGGGGTGAGTATAGAGCTCTCCCCACCCCCTCCCCAGCACTGCACCCCTCCCAGCAAGGAAGGGGGGTCACTTAACCCCTTCCTTGCTGGGATGGGTGCAGTGCTGGGGAGGGGGTGGGGAGAGCTCTATACTCACCCCGATGTGTCCTCTTCGCTGGTCCGCAGCACAATGAAGTCACTGTGCTGCGGACCCGCTAATTATATGTGCGCTCAGCCGATCAGCCAATCAGCTGAGCGCACATATAATTCTAAATGTTTCTTCTAATAATGCTATTGTGATAACATAATTAGAAGAAACATTTGATGTTTTAATTAAAGTAAAGTGATGATTAGTACAGAATGCTCTATTGCCGGCAATATGAATTAACGGCTTAATGGAGCTTCCTGTACTAATTAATATTTAATTAATAAAACACATTTTCGTTGTAATAAAATCAGTTTCGTTGTTCAATAATTTAATTTAAACGAATCCATCATTGTGCAATTAAATATACTGTCAAAAAATAAATATATATATAAATATACATTTATTTATATATATATTTATTTTAACAGTATATTTAATTGCGCAATGGTCTTGTTCATTTTTTACGGGTCCGTTTACGATCGGGCCGTAGATTCATACATAGTGTGCACTGTGCAGCCGTATATCGTATACTTTCCAGCGTACGCATGAACCGGAAAAATCCGGCCGGTGATTTACCGCCCGCAATACAGCCGCACAGATACAGAGTGTGAACCTAGCCTAATACTGCCCATTAGGGATGGTCTGAACCGAGTTTGGTTTGGGTTCGTACAAACCCGAACCCTCGGTAATGATTCCCGCTGTCTGCCCGCTCCGTGGAGCGGGCGGATCCAGCGGGAGGACCACCTGGAAAACTGGGATACAGCCATAGCCATAGGCTGTATCCTAGTTTTCCAGGCATTACTCCGGCTGGATCTGCCTGCTCCACGGAGCAGGCAGACAGCGGGAATCTGCTGCCGAGTGTTCGGGTTCATACGAACCCGAACCTCGGCAGGTTTGGACCATCCCTACTGCCCATGTATGCAAATATAAGCAGAAAACAGTGCTTAATGTAAAGTTTTGAGTAAATTAGACCCTATATAAAATTAATCTGTGAATTTTTGACAATTTAGCTGTTAAAATCAGTGTCTGACAATTTGTCCTCCCATGTGCACATCTGAGTGAACATGTGTTTAAAGGGAACCAATCAGTGCAATTGTGCTGATATATAGCTCCCAGCTGCACCATATAGATCTACTATGCAGCGCCCTTACCATACCAGCTGTGTGTACAGCATTATCTTTATATGGGGAAAAATGTTTTTTATTCCGGTGAACGAGGCAACTAGTCATTTGGACCAGTAACTAGTCATGGCCCTTTGTGTGTCAGCACGCACTGCGGAGATGACTGACAGAAAGAGAGGCCACTAACGGGTTTGAGGAACATGAAAAAAAATGTGTGGGATATACTGGAAAAATAGGTCTGATCCATGAATATCCCACACCCAGCATTTGTTGCTTATGAGAGCCTAGGAGAGCCCTTCTACTCCCAGCACAAAGCCTTGTACATCAATAATCTGGGACAGGGTGGGAAGCAGATGTGCCACTACACCTGGGCATACCTCGCTGATTGTTCAGTTGAAAAAAGAAACGGCAGCTATATAAGTTTACAAATTGCGGTCATTGTAGGCAAAGGTACTGTGCTTCTTATCATCCTATGCCTTATCTGCTGGGGTCTGCATCTTTCTGAATAATAAAGGGTATTTTCTGCTATATTACTCATAGTGAACAGGGACTGAGAACAGTGGAAAAGACTTTCTATATTTCACATATTAAAACAATGTAAAAATTAAAGGGGTTATCCAGCATTATAAAAACATAGCTGTCTTTTTCCAAAAATAGCACCACCCTACTCCAGAATGTGGTAGTGCAGCTCATTTCCACTAAAAGAGAATGGAACCAAGTTGTAATACCACAAACATCATAGAGGAAGCTATGGTGCTGTTTCTGTTTTCTAATTAGCCATCCATCCATTCTTCTATCTCTTTGTCTCAAATCTATCTGTCTTATATCTATTGGGCAGCATGAGGACTACACCATAGCTGATGGTCAATGACCAAATTGCCAACACCCGAGGGGTATACCCGCAGTACCAATAGAGTAAATGGATAGTACAAATGCTGGGTGATAACAATAAATAGTCCCCTGCAGTTCAAGGCAACTATACTAAATAACCTAAATATACAAAAAACCCAAACTACTGCAACATAACAAAATGGAATAATTACTTTATAATATCTATTTACTATAGATTATTTACCATAGTTGATGGGCCTAGCATGAGGCACACAGAACAGCTAAAGGCTACAGCAAATGTGTGGATCTTTCACTCTGTTGCTTGGTGTCTGGCTGCTTCTTGGGTTCTTAGACGTGACGTGGCAGGCCCAGTCAGCCAGTCAACGGCTGCAGTGGTGTCCCACCTCTGCCACTGACTGACTGAATGGGCCTGCCACGGCACGTCTAAGAACCCCAGAAGCAGCCAGACACCAGGAATTGCAGTGTGGGTGGCAGCGCTGGAGCCAGGGAGGGAAGTGGATTTAATTGTTTTCACCCACCCTATAACCAGGCATTGCCAAAAAGAGTTTCTGGACAGACACTCCCTACATAGGTATTGCCAATAAAGGGGGACAGACAACCCTTTTAAGCTGCAGCAAACATTTGTCTTGTGTGTAGCCAGAAGGGGTCGTCTGCAGAATTACTTTAAAGTGACACTGTCACCCCCTTTCTATATGAGGACTTCTCTACACAGCTGTAAAGCCTAAATTCTGCTATTTTCTTACCTTACTTTATAATAGATTTCTTGGTGCTTGGTCCAGAAAAAATGCTTTTTATCATTGAGGGATTGTGGCACCTGGGTGGGGCTTCATGGCTGCAGCGCCACTTGACCCCGTAGGCCCCATAGACGTCATCGCCGTCCAGGCCCCACCCCCTCTAGGTCAGCCCATTCAATGGCCACAGAGGGGGCGGGTCCTAGACTGTGATGATTTCACAGAAGGGTGGGGCCTATGCAGCCTATGTGTGCAGGGCCAAGTGGCGCTTTGGCTGTGAAGCCCGCCCAGGTGGCACAATCCCCAACGATAAACTTAACTGCCATCATTCCCCCACTGGTGACATTTCTGAATGTGTCTCCACACTCACTCAACCAATCAGCAAATGAAGCGGGTGATTACTGTGACCAGTAATTTGCTGAGTAAGCATTTCCTTTGTTCCACAAAAAAGAGTATAGGAAGGCACTCCCCGCATTAACATCTTCTTTATTGGTATATTCTTCATTAAAAGACATACAGAGTGTGTTGCAGTTGGTGGGGATGCCGCTCAGCAGCTGATAGTGTGACAGCTGTTTCCCTCACGCATGCGCGCTTCCTCGGGGTGTCTGAGGAAGCGTGCATGCACGCAGGAAACAGCTGTCACACTATCAGCTGCTGAGCGGCGTCCCTGCTGACTGCTACACACTCTGTACGTCTTTTAATGAAGATATACCAATAAAGAAGATTTTAATGCAGTGAGCGACTTCCTATACTCTCTTTTGTGGAATGTTTCTATTGTTCTATTGTACTGCATTTCCTTGGAAGAGCACCCTGCCTTATGCCGCAATATTAGCCCAGGATAACTATTGCCCATAGTTAATTAGTGCTGGTCCGCTGTTCCTTTGCTTAGAGCATTTCCTTTATGTTGACAAACAAGCAAGAACTCTCTGCAACAGGGACCGGAATCGTAGGGGGTCGTGACTTTTTTATAATGTTTTCATCCCAACAAAAACACTTCAAAAGGAACCTGTCACAATGAAAATGCTACCTAAGCTATTAGCATCATGTTATAGAGCAGAAGGAGCTGAGCAGATTGATATGTATCTTTTTGGGTAAAAATTCAGTATAACTTGTAATTTATTGATTAAAATCTCCTGATCTTTCAATGCTAAAGAGTCCAGTCCTTCTAGTGACACTGCCCACTGGACTCCTTAACAGAGAATAAGCAGGGATTTCAATCAACAAGTTACAAGTTATACTGAATCATTTGCCACAAAGACATATATCAGTCTGCTCAGCCATTTATTTGTAAAAATTATTTTCTTTGACATTTAGTTCCTTGCCCACTGTGTTATTCAATGGACATTGGTGGTTGGAGTTTAGAAACACATCTGTATGTTTTAGCATTTGCTCTAATGGAATATATTTAACATAATTTTACATGTAAAAGGAATGTACGAGAAACTTTTATGTTTGGGTTTGCGTCCTAGTTAATGTATTGCCTATTAGTGTTAATGGGGATGTGTGCCTACATATCCTTCATCTGTGCTGCTGCATCTTTAGAAAATGTAATTGTGCAGCTACAGTATTTGCTATTAATGTGTCAATTTGCAGGAACGCCTGTTTCATTTAGTGATAAAAGGAATTTCCATCTGAAAACACAGATTGTATTTCCTAAAGTGTGACA
This sequence comes from Dendropsophus ebraccatus, assembly GCF_027789765.1. NCBI lineage: Eukaryota > Metazoa > Chordata > Amphibia > Anura > Hylidae > Dendropsophus > Dendropsophus ebraccatus. Next base: position 66,120,510 of record NC_091461.1, on the reverse strand, counting down.
CATCCTGTGTAGGCGACTAGAAAAGGGAACCCTGAATAATTATTTTTCTTAAGAGACAACTTGACATATGAAGTGTCAAGTTGTAAGACATCAACAAAATACAATATGAAAGTGTGGTGAGTCTATACTAGAGTTCTTAAACTGTGACGTGCCCCCCTAATTATTGATAACACAGAGAGGAATATTAGTGTAAATGGCCTGAATTTGCTTGCAAAAAGCAGGCAAAAAAGTAATATGGCACCTTGGCATATTAATAGTTAAAGGGGTACGTAAAAATGGCCACTTTCTTCCAGAGACAGCCCCTCTCTTGTCTCCAGCACCTGAACTGGAGACAAGAGACAAGAGTCGTGTTGTCTCTGGAAGAAAGTGGCCATGTTTTTGGATAACCTCTTTAACAATGGCCCATGGCTATGGATGACACTGAGCACTGAACAGCTTTACACTTTAGAGCCGGGTTCACACTACGTATGACACCGGCCGTTCTGTGACCCTGCCGTGCCACAGAACGGCCGATGTCAGTGAAGTTCAACCCGGCCGGTACTTAACTTCTTTAGAATTGGGATGCGGGCACATTCCTGTGTGCCTGCATCCCAATTACCCTCACCCAACAATTTAAAGATCTTCCGGAGCCGGACTTTACATTGTCTGAGCTGTCAGTCTTGTGCCCCCGCTATTCATTGAATAGCGGCTGCACAAAACTGACATGTCATTATTTTTTTTTTCATTAGAATCAATGTAATCCCCAATTTCATTAAATAACGTCTGTGGTTGCAAAACTGCAACTACGGCCGTTGTTTAATGAAATTAAACATTGTCACTACGCTGGCACTAGTGGCGGATTAACTACCATGAACCACAGGCTGTTCACAAATCTTGGGCGCCAGCATGCCATATATATAGTTCACACAGGGACAGGTATGCTAAAGATTTTTGGAAAGAGGTTTTAATGCAGAAAATCCCAGTGTGTAAGAGTATTGGCAAAATGGAGTAGTGTATAACCCTATAGTGATGCTGTTATCAAATACAATTCAGCTAACAGAAAAGCTAGCAATCAGACCAACTGGAGCGCTTAATCCAGATCCACAAAACCCAGATGCAAATCAAGGTCAAATATAAACTGTTTTTTTTTATTGGAAATAAAATAACAGACCAAATAACCAGAGGTCAAAATAACAGACCAGACCTCTGACTCTGCAGTGATCATGACTTGCATCTGCTACCAAATACAAGGAAGAAGTATTATCCCATACATGATACCATTATACTGACCAGATCCAGTCTCTAGGACCCAAGGCTGCGGAGCTGCAGGGGGCCAAAGTTGGGGAGCTCCTTTGGGGTTGGGACCAAAGACTCTAGGGTTAAACAGACAAGGGTCTAGTTTAGATTTTGTCCCAACCTCAGTAGTGTAATTTGGTGGGGACAGAGGGGACGGCCGCTCCCGGGCCCACACTGGCAGGGGGCCCAATGAAGATTTCATCAGTTAATGCTGTCCGCTAAAAACTATTGCTTATGCAGACAGATTTAACAAATGTCTATTGGCTGTAGGTGGCCCTTGGCCTGCACTGCTTGCTCCTGGGGGCCAACGCGGCTAGGAAATGCTCTGCCTGATGAGAGGCAAACATACGGTTAAATGCGGCACAGTGATCGAAAAGGCTCTCAACCCTGCCAATCACTGTTGTAGCCACAAGAGGCTGTTCCCTCCCTTAGAGCTGCGGGACATGAGTGATGTCACTTATGGGCTCACAGAGCAGGGAGAGAGTCATAATCAGAAGACTACAGTACTGCAGCTGCACAGCCGGTAAGTATGGCTTTTGTTTTCTTATAGAGGAGGAGACCTTTGGGGGTTGGTGGGGCTAACTCCTGGGAAGGATGTCATCTATGGGATATGGTATGTGCTGGCTAACTAAAAAGGGGGTACCTTTTTTGGAGGTACAGTCTACAGTCTAGTGGTGGTGGTGGTGGGGGGTCTAACCACCAGGAGGATTACCAGGGAGATTACTGCTGGGGCAGGGGGTGGCTTCATGGGCAATACATACCGGGGGGATTACCTACACGAGATGGTGCTGGAAGGGAAACTACCTTTTTTTGTAGGTGTGGGGGGTATTGCCTGCCCAGAGAGGTCTAAATACTATATAGATCTTCAACATGGAGATAGAGGAGCGGCTGCACATCACACCTATGGCTGATACCAATGCTGCTAAGCCTATTTTAAAAAACCAACCTCAGGATGTTGGAATATGAATTGATCAAGCCATAATAGCCCCGTGGACCAACGTGCAGGTCTCCTGGTTCACACTGGTCCCTACGCTAACTCCACACCATGTCGGTCAGTGACCGCCACCCCCGCAAAGCGTGCACATGCAGGGAAGGGAGGCCATGGAGTGGCCCTGCAACCCCCATGTCACAGGACCAGACCCAAAAAATGCCCCCTGCAGTTGTTTTTTTAAAATAGGCTTAGCAGCATTAGTATCAGCCATAGGTGTGATGTGCAGCCGCTCCTCTCTCTCCATGTCGGATTTTGTATTTTTCTCCCCTTTCTGGGCAGCTGGCACTCCCCTTTAAAAGACCCATGTGACCTAAGTCAGCAGAGCATATACTTGTGCTCACACGACAGTACCTCCATGTTTTTCCCATTCTGTCTGCAGCAGTTTTGGTGAGTGTAATACCTATCCATACTTCTGTATGGAGGTAAAGGGGTTGATAATCTACTATGTTAGATAGTTGGTGGCCTTTACTGTATGTGAGAATAGAGGGACCCTGTGTTCTATATCAGGGCTAAAGCTGGGTCTAAGTACTACATGAGGGCATAAAGTGGGCAACAGTGTGGAGCAATACACATAGGGATGGTTTAGTGAGATGCCTAAAAGGTTTGGCAGAGACGAGGCATCGCTTGGAGAAGTCTTTATGATGGCCGAGCAAGACAGAGGTAAAAGTAAACAATGTAGTAAAGACGTCACTTACATTTCATGTACATTTTCATTCTCTTTAAGTGGAACTGAGCTACACTACAACACTCAAACTTTGGAGGAGGGTGGTGCTGTTTCTGGAAAAAGGCAGCTATGTTTTTGTAATGCTGAATAACCCCTTTATTTTTTACATAGTTATATGTGAAATATAGAAAGTCTTTCCCACTGCTCTCAGTCCCTGTTCACTATGAGTAATAAAGCAGAATATACGCTTTATTATTCGAAAAGCAGTGTCATCCTCTGAGGTTCCCTATGGGTAACATAATCGGTTGTGGGCCCACTGAGAATCACTCGCCCCCCCCCCCCCCAGGCTGAACCACTAGCTACGCCCCTGCCCACCCTAAAGGCTTGGCTGGGCCTTCAAGTGCAACCAACGCAAAGCCATAAAGGAGTAACTTTAAGCCCCCATATCTCCCCAGGGGAATGCCAGAACTAAGATCACCGGGTATGCCTGGATAGGTAATTTTACCCAGAATCCAATGAGCTTCTGCAACATTTCCCCAAGAATTTAGGCAGGAGGGTCTAAGTGGCAGATCCATGGCTCCACGTTCAAAAGAAGGCTGCAAACTTTCACCCCTTAAGGACAATTTTCATTTTTTACTCCTCGTGTTTAAAAGGACAGAGCACTTGCATTTTTCCACCTACAGACCCACATGAGGCTTTATTTTATGCAAAATTATTGTAATTTGCAATGACAGATTTAATTTTTCTATAAAATATGCTGCAAAAACAGAAAAAAAAATATTTGGTCTTTGAAATTGAAAAAAAAAAAAGCATTTTGCTTTAATTTTGGGGGTTTTGTGTTTTTGCCGTTCGCCTCATGGTAAAACTGACATGTTACTTCTGTTCATCAAGTCAGTATGATTACAATGGGCAACTTATATAGCTTCATTCATAAATGTTATTTTATTTGACTTCTTTAAAAAAAAAAAAGACCCTTAAAAAAATGTGTTTAAAATATCTCTATTATATCCCTATAACGATTTTATTTTTTTGTCTATGGGGCTAATCGAGGTGTAATTTTTTTGCGCCATAATCTGTACTTTTTATCGGTAGCTTGCTTGCGTATATGTGATTTTTTGATCACTTTTTATTACAATTTTTCCAGATTTTATGTGACCAAAAATCAGCAATATTGCATTTTGACATTTTTTCTAGCGATTCCACACGAGGTGATAACAAATATCTATACTGAATAGATCTGAATGAGAGATCAGTATAGTGATACTAGAAGTCCCCCAGGGGACTATAGCAGCAGAAGTCATTGGAAAGACTGCATGGTCACTGGCATGAAGCTACCTTTAGCTTAAAGGACAACTCCCGCGGGACTCCCCAAAAAAAACAAGCACAGACACACACAGACACCATACTCACCATCCCTCCGGTGATGATCCCCACTCGATTCGCCCACCGTCCGCCTCTCCGTAGCCGCCGTCCGCCATCCAGCGATGTCTCTGACTTCCGGGTCAAGGGGATGGAAAAGGCTGCCAGTGCGCTTGCGCACCGGCAGCCTTTTCATTGGCTGGAGAGCATCACATGGCTTCCAGCAAGCTCAGCCAATCAGGGCTGAGCAAGCTGGAAGCCATGTGATGCGCTCCAGCCAATGAAAAGGCTGCTGGTGCGCATGTGCACCAGCAGCCTTTTCCATCCCATTCACTTTCTATGAAGACACCGAGGAGGAAGAAGACCCGGAACGCCCCCCCCCCCCCCCCGACTCTGACGTCGTCGTCACCAGATGCCGCCGGGGAGAAGAGGACCGTGACGACCGAAAAAGGTAATGTATACATTCTTTAACTTCCGGGGGGGGGGGGGGGGGGGCGACTTTCCGAAAGTGGGGGAAGGGGGCCAGACCGGGTATTTAACCACATTACAAAGTTATATAACTTTGTAATGTGTGTTAAATAAGCTAAAAAAATTTTAAAATTTTTTGTGGCAGTTGTCCTTTAAGAAGCCACATAACCTACTTTGCTTTCCTTGCCATAGGACTTGAAGAGATGTTGCAGTGCTATGCTATAGTATTTTTCACTGCTGGTACTCATAGTATGTTGTACAAACAGGTCTGCATTTGATATAGACATTGAAGAAACTGCAACACTTCCATAAGCTCCATGGCCTCTTCAGACGTCATGATAGGCCATTTATTCATCCCATATTAATAGCCTCTTGATCTATCAGTTTAAAAGGCTGGATACTTAAACATTGGTAGTGTGTATTCATGTGCAGTAATGTGCACTGGCCTGTTCACACACTAATATGTTAAAAGCATATTTAGGTGGTATTGTGAAGTTCATTTATTATTAATTTTCCCTTAAATATGTGGTTCATCCATCAATGCTTTGAAGCACCAAAGATAAAGAGTTATGGTGAAATTTCATGCTCAAATGGTGTTCAGTTGTGTATGGTTCTGATGTGCCATGAATCCAAGTAAACTTTAATTTAGGTGGAGTGTAAGTGGCTGAACACAGCCAGTATGGGTCCCAAAAATCCTTTGAAATGATGGGTACACTTTGAATGGATTCTCAAGCTTTGAACACTCCTTACACATTAGTAGGGTCTAATGACAAATGGCAGATCACAAACTACTGGGTCTCCCACCAATCAGCTGTTATTTGTGAGAAAATCTAGCAGTAAATGTTCTGTTAATTCTCAGGAGTAAAACCTCTGGGGACACACAGTGTCCTTTTGAATCAAAAAGTGTTTGTGTAATGCACAATATATGTCTATAAGAGTTACTCTTTATAAACATTCTCTACACTGGCCAAAAAATAAGGTCCCTTAACAGATAAACATAACACAAATCAGAATTTAAAGGGTTATTCCCATCTCCCCTTTTTTACTTTGCACATTGCTTGGAGATCCTTGGATGGCCCAGTAATTTTACTGTTATTGGTCCTCACTTCCTTGAATTGGCTGCTTTGATGCATAACCAGTCCAGGCAAGACTGTGGCTGGTTTAAAACTGCTTAAAGGGGTTATCCAACAATAAAACTTATTTTTAACTATCTATTAAATTAACACCTTTACTTACTGGGGGTCTTTGATTCTTCCCTCTACTTTTCATGCAAATTCTCTGCTCTGTTGGCTTTGATCCTTTAACAGGCTTCCTGTTCCTCTGTACAAGATACTCTAGCCTCCTAATATGGAGGACAGGTTATAGTCCAGAAAGTTGGCTAAATTACTGGCTTCAGTGTTCTGTACACAGGAAGACAACACAGCAGACAGGTTGCATCAACAGCAGAGGGGAAGCATGAGAGTGAGACACCCCCAAAAGTTAATAAAATTAACATATTTTCCAATATATGTTTATTAGCTATTTGAAAATAGTTTTTATCTTTTGAGAACCCCTTTAAGCTGCTGTGCAGTTGTGCCTGATCATATTTTGCTCAGGTGAGCAGTTCGATTTAATCCTTTTCTCCAATCCACTATGTGCCGTGTGGTCTCTATACTACTGGGTGCAGTGTAGATATTATTCAGGGTCTTGGCTCAAATGGTGCGTATTTTCGGATACTTTTAGATTTTAATCCCTTAGAACATGCTGTTTACCACACTTACGTTTGGATGGGCAGCTGTCATCTGCAGCTATTTATAAGATGATGGCCAACATGTTTTTCTTTTTGAAGTAGGAGTCCCCATTTTCCCACAGCAATAGAATTAAAAAGTTCAATGTGTCTTTGGGTTAGTTGGAAAAGGTTGCCTTAAGGAAATTGTTTTTTCCTCTTATAAGTCGCAGATATTTAGGGGCAGTTTTTATTTTTGCTATCTTTAATATACATAGGATGATTACACAAGTGACTTCTTATGCTAAGGTTTAGTCTGACTAGTTAGATTCTAATGTGTCACTAGTTAGTGATAGTAAAGCATAGCTGGTATTTTATGAGAGGATCAAAGATGTCCCAATCAGATGCACTTTAATTAGTGAAATTTTTTTTTCTCTTACTACCTGGTCAGTGCCAGCACGTATATCCAATTTTTCAAATGGCCGCCCAGTTCCCACCATCTGCGCCAGTTTCTTATATACAATTTGGCCCACTCTATGCACTGGAGGCTGGCCCGGCATCCCAAGTGCTCCGATATGCCTTCCTCTCTGTGAAGCGGCGAGAATTCCTTCTGATGGAAGCGTGTCACAGAGGAGGGGGGGTATAAGAGAATTGGGGATGCTGGGCCCACCTCCAGTGCATTGAGCATGCCGAAATGCATATCAGAAATCAGCACAGGCAACAGGAATCGAGCGGTGGTTTGAAAAATGGACTGCGTCAGCGGGATGTACGTGCCGACGCCAACCAGGTAGTATGAAAAAAAACGATGGGTGCCCCTACGTTTAGAGGTAGTAATGCAATGGACGTGGCTAGATTAGGTCTAAGAGAAAGTGCTACTTAAAAATGTAGGTGGTAATTTGGATTTCTACCGAAAACCTACATTTAAACACTAGGCCCTTTAGAACTTATTGGGGATGATTTACTAATGTGTTCCTGTCAGAAAATAGCAATTTTTCCAAATACCAGACAAACACGTCATTTTTGTCTAAAAACCTGCCAAGTGGGCGTGTTGTGGGTGTGTAATGGGTGTGTCCTTTAAAATCCGCCACAACCGACAGATTTACTAAGCAAACTAAGGTTTTTTAAAAACCGCCTTACATATTGCGTGCACCTCATTAATGAATTTAGTGCAAAACACCAGACACAAACAACAGCATAACAGCTTATAATTGATGCATTGTTGGTAAATTTGGCCCATTGTGCTGAAGTAAGTTTAAAATGGAATGAGTTAAAAAATTTTGCTGATTCTTCCAAGCATTGCATGTGGGTGGCAATTACAGTGATGTAGGCAAGATAAGAACATTTGATTTTCTTTTTGAAGTTAGTAATTATTATTGTTTTTGGATGTTTTCCTGTTTTGCAATGTTTTTCTTCCTTCCTTCCTTCCTTCCTTCCTTTCAAGTCTATGTTCACACTACATTGTCATTTCGCTGTTTGGCTGCCCGTCAATGCGATGACGGCTGTTGGTATTCTAGTTGTTTTGAAAGGTTCTCAAATATTAGGTGAGAATGGCAAAGGTTCATTAAGGCAGATTAATTTAATTAAAACAGTCAAACTATAGTAGCTACAATAGTGGGACTATTCCAGAGTTACGATTTTTTAACAGATATTCTTGTAACAGTGTCAAATTGGAAAATGAAAATTTAAAAAATGTAAATCACTCAGTCAATCATTCAATTTCCGCCATGGATGGGTATCATTTCAGGTACCCTTTTCCCTCCCCTTGTGTTGCACCCTTTGTATCCCCTGTTAGTTTAAATGGCACCAATTTAAATGGCAATTTAATTTTGATTGAAATAAAATGTCCTCTGCAAGGATGTCAAAGCATCTTAAGAAGTCTGGAAGGCAGGGTTTAAACTCCAGGGGTTGCTAGGCCCGAAAGCAGTCAAGAGAGCAAAGTCTTACAAAGCAAAGTGATCGAAAGGCGTGCGACTGGAGGAAAACATCCCCAACGATGATGATGATGTGGTAGACCCCACATGGAATCTGGGAACACAGGCATCGTTATCTTAATCAGGCCACAAAGGTATGTTTGTCCCACCAAGCCAGGGTCAGGTCCCAAGAACAACTTGTGGTTCCAGAGCCAAAAGTGTACACAAAGAGGTACACCATCAGCTGGTTGGCAGAATAGAGTTCAGGAAGGTCCAGGGTACACTAAGGGGGGTCACCATTAGCTAGTTGGCTGAATAGCGTTCAGGAAGGCACTGGCACTTTGACGGGTACCCTAAGACAGCAGCGGCACTCCACAGCAGTCAAGCAATGCACCTGCTACGATGACCCACCCACTGCGATCAGAGGTGTGGCAGTTTGTCGTTGTGGCAGACCATGATACTATATGCACCATCTGTGATCATAAAGTGGGTAGGGTTTGGGTTCAAACCCAGATACAACTTCTATGCGACAGCACCTGGAACGCCACCACCCGACTGCTTGTAAGAAAGAACTGAGACCCCCATGCCACTTCTTGCCTGTAACCACCAACAGCGGCACCTACCATCATCACGCAGCCCTATCTTTGCAATTTAGGGGTTAGAAGCCTCACTTGGAAGCAGGAGGTCAAGAACATCTACCTCTACCTCCTCCGTGGGGACCATTGGGAAAACACTGCTGGGACAACAGTCTCAGTGTGAAGCCACCACAATAAAACAGCAATACATCAGCAGGAGGTCCTGACATCACAAAGGGGCTTGCAGGTGATTTGACAAGCACAAGGTATTCTGGATAATCTCTTGATCCTGCCTAGTGACAGTACTGTAAACTAACATGTGTGACTTTGTCAGATTCGCTTCACTCATCTCTAGTAAGAACAGTATAAAAAAGGAAAACTTAAAAATAACGTACGGTGTTTGCAAAAGACGTCCGAAAATGTCGTTATCATTATTTTGAATCGTCCTTAAATCCAAATGACTAAGTAATTTTGTTTATGTATTGGTAACTAATTATTAATTTGTCGTATTATTGCTTTATTAAAGTGAATGTACGATCAGATACATCGCCGTGTTTTTTTTTTTAACCTTATTTGGTGCCCGCATGGGGATCCCAGTGGCGCAGTCCTCTTTTTTTAAACACAGCCCAGTTCCAACTGGCCTTTTCCCAAGCACCAGCCCACCCCAGGCCCGCCATCCCTCCTCAGTGTGGAGGGGGTTTCGTGACACTGGTTGGTGAGGGGCCTGTCCCCAGTGCTCCGAGCTGGGATGGTGCTCAGGAAAAGACTAGCGCCAAGCATGGGAACTGGGTGGCTTTAAAAAAAAAAAAAAAAAGGACCGTGCCACCTGCATCCCCACGCTGGCCAATAGATTGAGGTAAAAAAAACAAGAAAAAAAACGCAGTGATGTACCTGATGGTACATTTGCTTTAATGTTAACCTGTATAACCCTTAATAAAAAATACTATAAAATTTGATCCATAGTTGACACTTGATTCTCTTTAACCCCTTGCCTCTTCAGCCTGTTTTGGCCTGTTTGGGCCTTAATGCCCAGGGCCTATTTTTCAAATCTGACCTGTCTTTCTTTCTGCCTGTGCTTTTAATTAGTGCGGTTATTCTGAGATTTTGTTTTTGTGACATATTCCTCTTTATGTTTGTCGTATAGTTTGGTTTATACACTCAGTAGTTTTTTGTAAAAAAACCTCACTCACTATTTATTCCCCTTATTCCAGTGTTTCTAGAAATCCCCCATATGTGGCCGCAGTGCGTCCCCTCACTCAACCAAAGACCTCAGACATGACAGAGACCTGGTGAATTTTGGGGCCTTTTTTTTATTTCAGTTTTTATTTTCAGTTCCTTTATAGCCATTATACCATGTCACAGAGGCTTTGCAGTGGCAAAATATTTGTGTAGGACAAGTTGACATTTCCATCTGTACTGGGGGACATGTGACACCCTCATCATGTTTTATAAAATTTTTTATCAGGTGGTTTGAATAAAAAACACAATTTAGCAGCTGTTTTTCACCATTTTTGTACGCTGTTTACTATACGTTACATATGACATGTTATCGTTATTCGTCAGGTTGGTACGATTACAGTGATATCCATTTTATATAGCTTTTGTTATAGTTTATTGCATTTATACTATAAAAACTGTTTTTGTCTTGCATATTGTAAGAGCTGTTATATGTTAATTTTTTCAGGCTTTTTTTGCGGCATAAGCTGATGTTTTTAGTGGTACACCTTTTGGGTACATGTGACATTTTGATAGCTTTTATCTATATTTTTTAGGGGGTGGGATTAACAAAAATTGTCATTTTGATTATTTTTTTATTTTTTATTTTTTGCGGCGTTAATCGGACTGGATAATTATTGTAATGGGTTAATAGACAAGGTTATTACGGATGCAGCAATACCAAATATATGTGTCTCATTTATAAGGTAACATTTATATAGGGGATGGGGAATGTTATTTATTTATTTAATTTATTAATTAATTTTTTTTATTTATTTATTTGTGTATTTTTTTATTTATGTATGTATGTATTTGTGTGTGCTTTAACTTTTACAGGTACCTCTATAATACATTACAGCACATGATCAGTGCTGTAATGTATTATAGAATGAATGAGCTGTCAGAACCTACCTTAGTGCAGGGGCCTGATCGTCAAATAGCATAGTAGCTCAGACACATTAAGCAGCATCTGGGTTGCTATGGTGAGCCGCGTAAACACTTGTGCAGCTCCGGGGGGTCGGAGGGAGCGGGGGGTCGGAGGGAGCTGTCAGCAATTCACTACCAATTACCAATGTGTCCTTCTGCTTAACCCCTTATGTACTGCAGTGTGTAAGTGACCCAATGTTTACTTACATGCTGCAACACAAAAAAGGGGTTAGCAAGCAGAAGACAAAAAGATCTCTGCTTCACTGCTCTGATAACCCTTGAGCTCTGTTCTTCCTAGCTCTTGCAGAGGTCAGGGGATATCAGTGCACCAGCAGTAAAGCAGAGATCGCCATGTCTTCTGAACATTGGGTCACTTACACACTACAGTACATAAGGGGTTAAGCAGAAGGTAGTGTGTTCCTGCACCTATGTATTTAACCATAAGGGCTCCTAATGGGCTCCTTATAGTTAAAAACAGTGGACTGACAGAGCAGGCAGCCATTGGCACTCTGCTTTGGCAGTTATTCTTGTGGCTGCAGGTAGGATTCTGATTTTTTTTTTGGCCACATCACAGAATATATATATATGTAAATAGGACTTTATTGGACTTTTTTATGGACACTACTGTACACACAGTTGGGTGATCACCTTCAGATGACTCCATATACCCCGATATGTGCACATTGAGAAAGCACAACACCTGATCTGTTATGGCCACTACTTGTTTTGTATACTAGCCGTTGCTGTGATACACTAATTAATGATTTGTAACCACTGATGTCAATTTTGTGTGCTGTGTATAAATTGTAACACTATGCCATATGTACTATAGACACTGCTTGATAAAGACCTTATTGTTAGGTCGAAACGTTGCGGATTTGGGCTAATAAACCACGTATTTTTTTCACTTTAATTTTGAGTGCCACGGCTTTTTCTGTTTGTATATATATATATATATATATATATGATATCTATATATATCTATATATATATATATTATATATATATGCAGTACTTTGTGTTGTGCGTAGGGGAGGGGGGCCCCTTACAATTTTTTGCTATGGGGCTCTGTAAATCCTAGCTACGCCCCTGGCAGCACTGGTTTAATACTTCAACCCCTTCACAGTTTTCACCCACACCAGGGCTCACAGACACTTGTTCTGCAGAGAACTTTGGCATAGATTCTTTCAGGATCATTGGGGGTTTGAGTAATTTGATTTTGACCCATTAGAAAGTAGAGTATAGCCTATATAAGTAGGGTATAGATATACCATTACTTTCTATGATATGAGCAACCTGATGAGTTCTGACAATGATTTTTCCCCCTATAACTCCTATGATGATATACCATATGCCATAAATAAACCAGTGACTTGCAATTGTTCTGCAAAGCTTAATGCTCTTAAAACAAAGACGCCATGATGCTGTAGATACTGTACGTGTTTATTCAGTTGTAAATGAAGAGCATGGATTCTGAATAGATGGGTTACATTTTACAGACTGTCCTTTCTTCCACACTGCATAAAACATTAAGCGTTCATTGCCTTCTATTTGCTGTCTATTTTACATTTTCTTACTCCTCTCTCACTAACCTCTTGAAACTTTTCCTGTTATGCATTAAACAAAACCATCAAAGAGAGCTATAGTTTACATCAACATACATAAGAAAGCCAGGCTGCTTTAAACAGAGCACATTAGGATGTGGCGTCGATGTGACCTGTGCCATTGGCTGCTAAGTAGTCATAACTTATTGCCCATTTCCTAATGAGGTTTGGTGGCCACTGGAACAGGTCATATCTGTAAATTGTCATACACCTACAGGCTACAGATCTTTCTCATCCTGGAAATCTAAGACTTTACAGTTCTTCCGTTTCACCATCAACGGGTACATTAAGTTCAATGTTGTAGTGTGTACCCTCACCAGATCCCAACCATCCAATTGGTGTCCTGTTGAAGGATGGTCTGTTGATGACATTAGGGTTGAAGACAGTTACAGGCTCTGGTTCTACTGGACCAACATCAAATTCAGGCATCTGGAAAGTCATCAGTTTTGATGCTTTTTCATACCCTCCATAAGGCATTGCTGACCTGAAATAGGTAATAGCCATAATTGATGAATTGAGATAAAGAAAGGTTTTATGTAATAAAAACTTCAAGTGTATAGCCTTCAAGATACTGAAAAGTGGTTTCATCTTACACCCCAAAACTACTGCTCCTATCCTCAGTGAATGGGAGTTGAGCTGTAGTAATGCATCACCTCCACTACACAATGACCAGTACAGGGCTTTCAATCACATTTAGGCTAGGTTCACACTGTGTTTTTGCAATCCATTTAACGTATACTTTTTATGGGAAAAAAAACAGATGCAATTGTATGTCATCCGTTTGCATCCATTTTTCCATTGACTTCCATTATTTAAAAAGAAAGCGGATTGTAGCGGATGCGGGTTTTTTTTTTACGTACAGAAAAGTATTGTTGACACTACTTTTCTGTACCTTAAAAAAATAAAACATCCATTTTGTTCCTTCTTTTTTGATAATGGAAGTCAATCGCATCCGTTTTTTGCATCCATTTTTTTCCATAAAACTTATATGTTAAACAGATTGCAAAAACACAGTGTGAACCTAGCCTTACTGTATAATTCAAGTTGCTAAACAGCGCATCGACAGGGGAAGATCAATCAATCATAGAAGCCCAGAAAACGCATTTAATATAAAATTGAGGGGGGCAGGTTGTGGGTACTCTTTAAGGGCCAAAATGGCCAATGACACTTTAGCTGTTCTAAGAGAAAGGGAACTGTTGATGCATGGATACTTACCTGTTGAATGATTTATATTTGCAAAGGTCAGCTTTGCTACCAAACTCCAGTAAGTTAATGCCTAGATTTGCTGCTTGCTGTGGGTCCACTCCCAATGCTTTGTCCCAAGGAGAAAGGTAGGTCTTAATAACAGTGATCTGCTTCCCACCTTCACTTCCTGGTTGGCCAGACTGACCATCTGAAATTATATATTAAGGAAAATAAGACAAAAAGACAAATAAAAAAATATAAGCCATAATTTAGATACTAGTCAGCATAACTCATTGTGTTGTAAAAAGTTAGTTATGTAAATAAAACATTGTATTGTATTTGTAATGCATGTACTCTTTTGGTTTACCTTATGTACCCTAGACTAGCTTCTGCAGCCTAACACCATCTGAACATCTCATCTAGATCCGGATCCCTTTCCTACCCCGACATCTGGGGTGATATACATCAAGCCCAAGGGGCTACAAGGGGAGCCTGGAACCATTCTCATTCTCCAACTTCCATTGTCTACGGTATCACACGAGGCACCGCCTTTTGCCTATTTTTTCTATTCCCTGCCTTTGTATATAGCTAAAGGCCACCCTAAAACATTACATAGATACTAGAGATACATAGTTCATATATAAGTAAAATCTACATATGAAGTTGAGTAACTGTAAATACACTGCATTCCATATCTTTTAACACTGGATATTATGGAGAGGAGATACATTCACAGTTCTGCAAGTGATCATTGGGAACTATCAACAAAATTCTCTTCAGTCACAACCCTATTAACTTAGCTGAGCTCTTATAATAAAGTATATCAAGTAATCTTCCTGTATCATAAGACTATAAGGTACATGGTGTAAAGATGGAACTTCTTAGCATGTACTTCACCTAAACTAGGTCTCTACAGGCACGAGACAGAAGGTGTGAGCTCTAAAGTGTTAATGGGGTTGTCTGGGACTTTTCAATGAACTAGCATTGCATTGTCTTCTGAATGTGTTGTATATTATATATATATTCACTTTCATTATTTATTTCTAGCTCCTCTTGTCACATGACCACTCAGCTTGTGATTTCTTTACTTCAGATACTTACTGTATCAGATACTTCAATATCTGCTCCCTGTTCCTTCCACTGAACAGTCACAGGAGGGTACAACACTCACAGAAGTCAATGCAATGCTAGTTTATTAAAAAGCTCCAAACAATGTAACCAATACCCTTTGAAATCTCACATAAATACATAAATTATTGGCCAGGGTTCTCAGATCAAGACAGATCACTAGAAATAGCTTCACTCCCAGGCTCACTACTCCATATAAACACTACTTATTGCATACTCCATATAAACACTATGCCAGGTATTGGTAAAGCAGAGAGGGGAGTTTAAATTGTTTTGTCAAGTTTCTCCATGGATTTCTTGGTTCTGTCTTAAAGTTAAACAGCTGGAGTGGTTATTTTAAACTTCTTCCATCACATTGGTCAAATGGTTTAAGTATATTAGAACATTAGTATAATTACCTTGACCTCCAGCACCATCCACACCCCCACTTCCTCCTTGTCCTCCACTGCCACCACTGCCTGGCTGACCTCCTGCAGCACCCTTGCTCCCTGGCTTTGGTGGAGGAACAGGTGGGTGTTGACCTCCATGCCCATGTTGTCCTCCAGACAAAGTAGACACAAATTGTCCACTGCCTTGTATTAATCCATAACCGCCTCCTCCAACACCTGCTTGTCCGCCAACACCTAGCTGTCCTCCAACAGATGGTATAAACTTCTGGAAGTGGTCCTAAGGAAGAAAGAAAGAGAATAAAATAATCAGTGCCCTCACTCTTTCAAGCCTGCTTAACACCTATCTGTCATAGATCCAATTTCAAACCAGTACTCAGAGTGGTATTAAAGTAATTGAGTGTCGACATATCACATTTAAACCAAATAAATAAAATTGATTGTGTTTGCTACAAGCAACGTTTGCATTCCATAATCACCCATGTATAGTATCAACTTCTACTCCATTGGTTATCCTGCGGCCTCAGGCAAGATCTGTAGTTTTCTATAGGACTGCAGCTAAACTATATAATGTAATTCCCTCATTTTGTATAGCAACAGTATATTTTGTGGAGTGGTACTGAGATCATCATCACTATCATTAGTTCCTGTCAACAGCGGAGACACAATCCCAGGAGGACTCACTAGAACCAGTTTGTTATAGGAAGCCATATAATGCTCAGTATATAATCAGTATGGGAAGAAAGCACCTGGAGGAAACCCACACAAACACAGGAGTAAATACAAACTCCATATAGATGTTGGTTTTCATCATATATGAAACCAGATCCCCAGTGCTACAACAATTACTACAGCTAAATATTTCTTTAAGCTATTCTGCCATTACCAATTCCTGTGGAAACATGTAAATGAGGTCATGCCGCTTACAGTAAAGTAGTATTAGCTTAGCATTTTGGCTATATAGCATGTGAACTGACCAGTCTGACCAGTCTCAGCAGGTTGAGGCATTTCACACTCTAGCAGTTTGCTTTATCTTTCCTGTGATAGCTGATGAAGCACCATTTATGCCCACTTAGTTTTGCCTTGAACTAAAGCTTAGTCCCTTTCAGACAAACGGGGATACAGTACCAGACACGGCCACATGAGAGCAGATCTGTGGAAAGACGATAGTAATATAGCAGGAGCTTCAAAGACTTGAATATTTAAAGGGGTATTCTCAGCTGCCAAACTTACTCCTCGTCATGATCCTGGCCTGCTTTTACTTCCTGCTTTGGGTAGCTCATTCAGTCATAGGCTGCTCTGGCTAGTAGAACTGTGCTCCTCTGCTCTGCACTCTGCTGTTCTGTGTTGGGCTCTGCTATTCCAAGTCCCATTCTGACAGCTCCATCGGCTGGGAGCTGTCGGTGTGAAGATGAATTACTGCAGATAAGGCAGCTGGGCAGAGGAGCCAGTACACATCTCTTTATTGATGTGTGCTTCAATATTTCCAGCACTCTCTTAGAGCAGTAAGGGAGTGAGTAATCAGCCTGGCCACCAGTGATAAGACTAAGAGGTGGTCGGGAACCTAGACAACAGCTGTAAACATGACAGACAGCCCAAAGTGTCTATCAGGAAGACACATATACAAAGGTAAATAGGCAGTGTTGGTGAGTGTTCAGACCCAGACCAATCAAAACTTTTAACATGTCTCTGTGACATGTCAAAGTTTTTTTTATAATGACAGGTACACTTTAATGCAATAGGTTGTTATGGCAGCCAGGGGCTTAATGAAATGTTAAGTTACATTGAAAGACCAGGCCATTTTAGACTCTGCTCCTTGGTGTGATTCCATCCTATGCCACAGCAGCACAGTGGATCCACAGCCATTCTACCCTATCATGTTGTAGGAGGGCCAAAGAGGAAACAGAGGGTGCTATTGACTATGGCATGTAAGGAGTTAATTGAAATGATCCAGGTGGGGCTTGCTGCTGATCACATAAACCTGCATCATCCCCACACTGGAAGCTATGGCAGGTTGCTGGAAGTACATCACAACAGTGCCATGTATACAACATTTGTCAGGAAGATGTTAAAGAGCAAATTGGGTCAAAAGAAGAAATTGTCCCAACAAAACATGGACACTTGGGAGGTATGGTTTTATGTATAAGCGACCTGTAATCTAGCATGTTGTCACAGTGTAAGTGCATGTACTGCTGAGAAAATCTGTAAACCAGTTCCTACAACAGCTGTTCCAAAGGCTAAATATAGACGGAAATGTAAGAAGTAAAAACCAGGAGACTCAGTGGGATTATATAACCCTGTGAGCTTGAAGGCTTAAACAGCAGAACAGACCTTCCCCATGAGGTATAAGGAAAGGTTCACTGGGCAAATAACCTGCACATAGCACAGGCAATGCTGTTAACCTTCTGTTTAGAATAAATGTGCTAACCCGCTAATACTCTGAATATTTATTTAATATGGCATTAGCCTAAATAAAATGGGAACTCCGCGTGCCACTAACCATGGCAGGTGCTGCCTGAGGGAGACAGTCTCCTCTAGAAGCAATGCTCCTATGTACAGCATATTCTTTAGTTCTGATTCATATAGAAAACTCCTTATGCCTCTATATCCAGAGGCCAGAGGAATACAAATGTACAGTAAAGGCCCTATGCAATTCAATAGGTCACACTCTTACAATGCAAAGCCAGCTCCAGCCAAAGTCCACCTTCCAGGCCTGTATCTGGTGAACCCTTCATAATTCTGGGCCCATTCAAATAGACATCTAGTTACTGACAGCTCCAGGGATTACAGTTTGTTGAGGTCTCACTGTTGAGACCTCCAAAAATCCAAAAAAAAGCCAGTAGTGCATTTCACTCCCCGAATCAAAGCAATCTTTACGCAGGCAGCACCATTATAAGTCTATGGGCTGCTGAAAAAAATGTTTGACAGTTCTCTGATCAGTGGGGGTTTCAGCAGTGTGACCCTAACTAATAAAAACTTTTCAACCTATCCCGTCCCTACATATTTATAATATATAGCTGTTTTCTTCATCACTGTGAGTCTAATAGAGGTCTAATTTTTATCTTAAAGTGTACCTGTTGTTATAACTTTCAAAATCTAAACAAACAGTAGATGTGATATAAAGCAAATTTGCATTTTACATTCATTTTTTTTTTTTGTTATCACTGAAAACACAGCACTTCCTGTGTTCTGACTCTAAACACAGGAAGTCCCAGGCCATCAGAGCCATCACAGAAAGAAGGCAGTCATGTGATTGATAGACACACTGAGCCGTGACACTCTGTGCTGGCCGGAACTTTGTGTTCGTTCTCTTTTTTCAACCAGCACAAGACTAAAAAGCTGCATTCAGGAGACTGGACCTGAGTTTCTGGTAAATATAGCTTTGTTTTAAGGCAGCATAATAACTAAAAAAAATAAATAAATAAATGTAAAATGCAAACTTGCTTTACTGTTGATTTAGACTAGGGATGGTCCGAAACTGCCGAGGTTCGGGTTTGTACGAACCCGAACGCTCTGCATTAGATTCCCGCTGTCTGCCCGCTCCGTGCAGTGGGTGGATACAGCGGGAGGACCGCCTGGAAAACCGGGATACAGCCTAGGGCTATAACTGTATCCCAGTTTTCCAGGCGGTCCTCCCGCTGTATCCACCCTATCCACGGAGAGGGCAGAAAGCGGGAGTCATTGCCGAGAGTTCGGGTTTGTACGAACCTGAACCGAACTCGGTTCGGACCATCCCTAATTTAGACTTTAAAAGCTATAACAACAGTGACACTTTCATATATTTGCATTACTTTTTCTGTTATACCCCAGGCTTTTCTCAGGGCATTCACTGTCTTGTTCTTATATTTATGATCCTGAGTGTGCCCGCCCAATTACTGATTAATCTTGGCCATAATTAATCATCGTAAGAACAATCTTTTCTCTGCATGTTACGGTAAATCTGTTCTGTTTCTGTATAGTGTGTCCCTGCCCAGTCCGAGATTGTCAGCACTGACCAATCAATGTGAAAGCATGTAGAGGAACATCAATAGCTAGTAGCACAGGCACATAATAGAGTTTAAAATAAAAGTGCTCGGGGATTGTTCATTCATGAAGGATATAGGAGAGTAAAGGTTTTCTTTAAGCAAGTCCATGCAGAAATTTATTTAGGTGTTTTTTTTTTTTTTTGCTAGGGATGATTGAGGATGCCATATGTGTTTCTATTTCCACCATGCCGTTGAACTGTCCCCGAAAGCATTGCTGAGGCACTTCTAAATGTTACCGTCTCTCAGCAACAGATGCCAGTAAAGTTAGACAGCTCTTAAGTAGGACCTTATGATCATAAACCAAAACTTACTCCCTGAGCAACACACATTTCGAAACTTATCAGAACAAAATGCCATTGCCTAATATGATGTGCAGGGACTATCACTAATCTGCTTAGATTTGTCCCAGACTAAACAACTATTGACAACCGCTGTATACCTCTTTAGACTTGGAAGCTAATAATCACATAAAAATGCGGTCTAAAAGACCTTTAAAAGTGCTCAGAATATTTCTATACCAGTGTCATACTATGCAATTCTTAGGAACTATTCTGTATGCCATAAAAAAAATATATACTTCCAAGTGCAATATTATGGAAGCATTGAACTGCAGTTTCCACAGTTTGAGCCATGTATCTAGTAAAGCAAAATCATTTTCCATATTACTGACACTTCCAGGAATATCAACCCTATTGCACACCTTTGTGTCATCAGCAAACAGACTAAATGTAATTACCAGTCATAACTTACTGTACCTCTCCCCATGCCCGCGTTAAGTGGTGGGACCAGCCATGGGACCCCGCCAGAAGACATTTTCCCCCAAGTTGTGATGACGTCACGACTCGGGGGGGAAATGCCTGTCCCAGCTGATGGACAGGTGAGTTAATACTCTTTGTTACTTTTACTTTAACAACGACTTTCTGATAGCTAGCTATCAACAAACCAATCACAAATCCACTGAACTATACAGGGATAAAGTCCAATCCTCATTAACTTCTCTATCAGATCTTTATGGGAAACACCCAGGGACACTGTCTCATATTTGGTTAACATGCCCGAACATAAGTAATTTTTGGTCAATGGTCTCACATCACATACGGGATATATGTGGCTGTGACATCCAACTAGACCCGTCACTTATCCTCCTATGGGGGCCGTCCTCTACATTCACCCCTAAATGCAACAATCTTCCCACATATTGACAGCTCATTCCTCATTCCTCATTGCTCATTCCCCTCCATTGGAGAGATGATTCTTCCCCAACTCTTACGGAGTGAATAGAAAAAACACAACAAATAGCTCGTCTTGAAGAGCAATGAAGCTGGGAAAACGGCTCCCACGAGAAATATCTCACCATTTGGGCCCCTTGGATCACCTATAAGAAATATCTGGCCTCTTCTTCCCCTTCTCCCACAACACAGGGGTTGCCATAGTCTCTCTATTATTATTCATCTAATACTATGATATATTACTTTTCTACAATTATGCAGTGCTGGTCTATACCGTCTCTTTCTCTCTTTAGTTTTATTTTTATCTTTATAATATGGCTTTATGTCTTTAAACTCCTTTTAAACACAGTTCCAATACCACTCTGTGCATTAAGTGATTTCAGCAGTCTTCTGCACAAAATTTCATAAAAAAAATATTTGTTTCTTGAGAGCATTCTGTTTAGCCACATGATATTGCAAGGTCCTGCGTGACCTATATTTTGTTGTCATGCTCTGTGTCATGATGTATAGTTTTTCTGTTTAATAAAATTTGTTTGGAAAAAAAGGCTTTGCTGAAGTCCAGATATCCACGGCACCACCTACTTCCACCACATTTAGTGACTTAGTTAAAGAAATCGATGAGATTAGTCTGACATAATTTGCCCTCAATAAAGCCAAGCTGGTTTGGATCTATCTGGTTGTTGATTTTTAGGTGATTCCTCATCTTTTTTTAGAAAAGTTTCCATCTTTTTTACTACTACAGAGTTCAAGCTAATTGGCCTGTAGTTACTGGCCTCTTCTCTGGTGTTGAGTGGACTTGCCAAACTGTTCGGATTCAGCAACGTTCTCTACATCTAAGCGCTCAGAATTTGACTCCTGGCATCTGAAGAAGTTGGATGCTGCCCTAGGGCTTCCAGGAAAACATGGATGTGGCCTATAGATACAGCCCCATTCCCCACATGGGATAAATATTATATTTTAGACCTGAAAATGCCAAAAACCTGTTTTATTATTTAACTTTTACTTTATAAGCCTCCCTAGAGGACTTGTACATGTGTTATACACTGCTATACTAATGTAACATGAATGTAAAAGTTTCCATCCGCATCTTTTTTACTTACTTAATATGTCCTAATTAAAACTATGAAACATGGGACTAAGATACTACTAGGGTATCATTTTAAATTACATAGTTACATAGTTACATAGTTAATACGGTTGAAAAAAGACACATGTCCATCAAGACAACTTACCAGTGAGTTGTCACTGAACACATCAGGATTGTTCTCATAGATGAATTTTTCCACTCTCTTTTGACGAAGTTTAAACATCTTGGAGCCTTTATTGCTTAATAATGATAGCTCCTCCAGCATAATATCTCTGGGAGTGCTGATCTTCTTCCCTAAATTTAGTCTGGAGACATCCTGCTCTCCTTCTCCTGATGCTAAAACAGTAACAGTAATATGTTAAGCAAGTGTGTCATTGTAGGAATTAAAACTACAGAATTAGTGGAGTCGTGACCAGTCTTTGAACAATTGTTGCCCTTTGCAGTGCCTTCTAGGAATTGCCCCTATAAAGTGCATTATAAAGCGACAAATAAAGGATCATACAATATTTAAGGTGTCCAAATAACACTACCCAATAAACTAGAGCATATTCTGTGCTGCCACCTTTCTGTTTCGAGCACCAGTAGTGAAAGAGGGTGCAAGCTCCAGGTGTCTTGTTAAGACCCTTAAGACAGCATGTCCCATTCAGCAGGTGTATTACAAGTATTAGTGGATTCAGTTGCACTTACACAGTGCAGCTACTTTACTGAAGTTTTGTGGTTTAGTTTTGTAGCCAAAAGCAGGTGCCGATCTTCATTCCATTCAAAAGAGTAGAAGTAGCATCTGTTGCATACGTTATCTAATTCATTATGATCCACACCTGGTTTTGGTTTAAAACTGAACCACAAAAATACAACAAATCTGCACTGTGAAAGAGCACCCTAAGAATCAAACCATAATGGACACCAGAAAAAAAACTTTCTACTCTGGCAACTAGTAGGGATTCTGAGCAGACTGACACCCTCAATGGCATACAAATGGTTTATTTGGTCTAATATTGCACACATGATTCCTTGTATGAAATACTCCTTTCTATATTTGGATGAGCTATTTGAATAGATCCTTATTCTGAACCCCATCTTTATTGAATCCATATGTCCAGAGTTGAGCATCAGAGTAGGTCTTCCTAGGTGGAAGCTGGGTTTCAGTCATGCTTAATCCTTAAAAGTCACGCAATGCCTGCATTGAAATCAACTATTTATCTGAAGGCAAGTGCAATATTTAGTACAAAGCGACATCTTTGAATAATTGGGTGCATAAACATCAACTCCAACAGTGATGGGAACCTGCTTACAGGTCAAGTTTACAACTCATCAAGAAGATCTTTGTTAACACCTTTGCAAACTTTACTTCTTTAACCCCTTCCCTAACTTTTAGTCCCCCTGGGGACTTTTACTATTACTGCACTGATCTCCCATCACTGTAGTATACCTAATACAGCACTGATTGATTAGATCAGTCCTGTATTACTCTGGGCTGCTGCAGCCCAGATCTATGCATTACCGAGCCAGGATCAGCATCAGTCCGATGCTGAGCCCTGGCCCGGTAAGAAGAAGGGATCTCCCCTCCGTGATCGCAATGGGGGGGGGGGGATCCCCCCCACTAGACCCCCGGTTGTCTGTTTACTCCCGCCTCCAAGACTTTGCTTGTGCTACATTGATTCATTAGAATGCAATATCCCAAACCATCAGACTTATACTCAGTATTCATAGTATTAAAGGTGCCCTAAAAACATATAATTTCAGGCAGGAGTATAGCATTTTTATTATTATCCCTAATTGTTCTTCCCTATTATAACTGTGTTGCCCTCACTTTCATTCAGCAGTGTCCCCCTAAACTCCATGAACTTTAGACATACAGAGATGGATTGGTAACTGGCCCCCCCACTTTTATGTGCTCTACCCTATTTATAAAAGATGGTTGGACCATTGTATAAACCAAGCTTTTTCTGCCTTTTGTCTGCCATATTCTTCATAGACTGTAAGCTCTTGTGATCAGGGCCATCACTCCTCTTATTTGGATGAATTGTGTTTCAGTTTGTGAAGTCTGATTGTCTATATATAAACCCTCAGAATTGTAGAGTACTGCAGAATATATTGGCGCTAAATTATTATTATAAATTCAGCAAAGCTTTTCATCTACTAAATCTTGATGATATCACAATGTTTTATCAGTGCTTTCCTGCTGCTGTATAATAACTCAGTGAGATAAGCTAAACAAGCTCTGGAAGCAGTTAAATTCTAGATATTACTTTTTGTATTTGTACATGTGTAATTGAATAAATCACGAGTTTTCCAATTGTCGCTCTAAGAGTATGTTCATATGGACACAAGTTGCTCTTTGGGAAGCACTGCAGTTTAGATGGGGATACTTGACAGATTACCTAGGGGCCTGTTTACACTAACTAAAAGTGGCAGAATTTCCGTGCCGTGGATGCTGCTTGGAATTCCGCCTGTCCTATTGTTTCAAAGGGATGTCTCGTGCGCTTCCGCTCTCCGCTGCTCTCCACCCAAAGAATTGACAGAGTGGAGGTGCACAAGACATCCATTGAATCAGTAGGACAGGCAAAATTCCAAGCAACATCCGTGGTGCGGGCTCCGCTTGAAATTCTGCTACTTTCACTAAGAGTGAACGGCCCTAAGGCTAGTTTCACACCCAATGTTTTTTTTTAAATGCCACAGCAGCTATGTTACAGAAGAAAAAGTATAAGTCTTTCCTTTGTATTTCCTTTCTGTTCTGGTTACAAAACTGCTAAAATAGTGGACCAGGTCCTTCCCCAAATGCACAACCATCATAAGGAGGAGTATGCAGTAGGGTTAAAGCGACTCTGTACTGACAATCTGCCCACCCCAAACCGCTTGTACCTTCAGACAGCTGCTTTTAATCCAAGATCTGTCCTGGGGTCCGTTTGGCAGGTGATGCAGTTATTGTCCTAAAAAACAACTTTTAAACTTGCAGCTACGTGCCCAACTTGTGTGGCCTAGACTATGTATGCATTAGGCTGCCACAACCTCTCTGTCCCTCATCCCTGTTCATCATTAGGAATGCCCCAGGCAGATTGTCTCCTATTCCCCACCTGTGTCAGCCCGGCACATGGGCTGGATCGTTAAGGCACCTGTGCAATGTTCAGCATGAAGAAAATGTTCCAGTGCCATTCCTAATGATGAAGAGGGTGGGGAGGAGGGACGGAGGGGTGGTGCAAAGTTAGGGCACAGATACTCCAGTTGGGCACGGGGCTGCAAGTTTAAAAGTTGTTTTTTAGGACAATAACTGCATCACCTGCCGAATGGACCCCAGGACAGATCTTGGATTAAAAGCAGCTATCTGAAGGTTTAAGTGGTTCGGGGGGGGGGGGTCAGATTGTGGGAACAGAGTCGTTTTAAGTATGTGTGCTGCTGTGCTGCTGCTGAATAGATAATCTAATACAGTTAGAAAAAAATTATTAAATGCAGCACTCCTCTGTGAGTGTGAGACTGCACAAAGACTGAAACGACCATCTACTAGCACAAGTACTGAGAAAAGAAACACCCGCAAAAAAGTGCAGAAGGAAGGAAATAATTGTATACATCTACTCACGGGCAATCTGCATGATGATTTTTGTTGCCTTTTTCCTCTTGTTTGGGGCTGGAGTTCCAGACAATGGCATTTCAGCAACTTATAGGTTTTGTATTTTTCTATTAAAAGAAAAAGGCTTATTATTATTTGTCAGCAATACATTAAGAAGTTTCTCTATTTTCCTGGGCATATAATCTTTTTGAACAGTGCAAAACAAGAGTCCGTGGAGTCTCGGTTGTGAGTCTCAAAACACGGGAATAGCCAGATATCCCTAGTCTGTTGCCACAGGGTGCCTCCATGATGGGAAGAGCACCACACCACCCTGATAGCTTCTTAAGTCCCACTCGGTTGTGAGTATTGGAACATAAATAGGGAAACAACAGGGTGGCCCCTTTTGTGTCAAAGTCTAACTCAAGGTGCGAGTATTGCTACATGACAAGGGCTTGCTAAGGCAGGCATATATCCACAGACAGCCGTTTCAGGGTATTTGCCCCTCGTCAGTGTGGAGCAGGATTCTGGCTAGTTGGGGCAATGACAAATCAACCAAAAAAAACACAGTAATCACTGAACTCAACTGATCTTTTTCAACAATTCAGATAATTATTTAACCCTTAAAAACTGAGAAACTTAAAAAATTTTAAATATTTTTTAATAAAAAAAATAACATTTAAAAAAACTAAAAGAATCTAAAAAAATTTTTTTAAAAATAAAATTTTTTCATTTTGCCTTAACACCACCTGCCAGCCATATTATCATCATTATTATTATTATTATTATTATTATTAGGTCTGTATAATTTGTCCGGGAGTCGAGTTCCATAGTAAATCCTTAAATAAAACCCCAACACAAGGTCTTACCATTTAAGTAAACTAAGGGGTGAAACCAGTATGATGTGCTTCCCCATTCTCCAGGCTCCCGAAAGCAGACACAAGGGTCTGCCTTTATGACATACTGTATACTACACATTTTGCTATACAGGTAACATCTCTTGGGTTTTAGTGTTGTGTAAAAAACCATGGGTATGGATACACCTGCATTGCACATTTCAGATTCCAGTTCTCTTAGCATGCTTGCAAGACAAGAAAAAGGGGAAAAAATGGTTTGTGCATGGTTTGTCTATTCTGTAGCCAAACTACCAAAATCCAATATCTGTTTTAAATCCATAAGCTTACTAAGTATCCCACTAAGCAGTGTTACAGTCTAAGCCTATGTTCACACAACGTAAGTAAATTATTAATCAAGGTCGTTGTTGCCAATTTGCAACACGGCCGTGATTAATCCTTTACCCACATTGTGCTGCAGGCCAAGGACATCTCGGCTGGAGTGTATACACATAGAATACACTCCGGTTGGGACCCCTAGCCACACAGAAAACATGTCAGTGCACACAATGTAGCGTGTGGCTCCGGCCGCACGCTCCATTGAGTACCGTGGCGAATTTGGATGCGGGCGCACACGGATGCACCTGCATCCGAATTCAACTGCAGTGAAGATCGGTATGATTTTCTCTGACACGGACCGTTCCGCATGTGAACATGGCCTTAAAGGGAACCTGTCACCCCCCGTGCCGGGGTGACAGGCTCCCGACCCCCTGCTACAGCCCATCTGATCCCGCCGGGTCCTGCTTCTGGATCAGGTCGGGTCACGGAGATCTCAGCCGGTGCAGCCCGGCGAGCACGCTGAGAGATGAGTCCAACGCTCATAGAGAATGACGGAGCGCTGGACCCCCTATACTTACCTGATCACACCGGGTCCCGTTACTTGATCCGGTCTGGTGACGGAGATTTCAGCACCCGAAGCCTGGCGCTTGCGCTCCTGAGATGAGTCCGATGCCCATAGAGAATGAATGGTGAGTCAAACGCTTCATTCGTTCTTTATGAGCATCGGACTCATCTCAGGAACGCCCGCGCCAGGCTTCCAGCGATGAAATCTCAGTCACCGGCCCGGATCAAGAAGCGGACCTGGCGCAATCAGGTAAGTATAGGGGGCTCTAGCGGGGTGTCGGGAGCCTGTCACCCCGACACAGGGGGTGACAGGTCCTCTTTAAGCTGCTCCAGTCCCTTAAAAATGTTTAACTCATGTGGCTATGGAAAACTCTATGGAAAAACTAGTAATTGGTTCTAAAACCCCCAAAATGAGAAAAAATGAAAACTTAAAGGGAAAATAATCAGCTAACTAATATAGATATTAGACTTGAGATCTGGTCTCAAGTTACGATGGCCCAGAAGGGAACATTGTATGTTAAAAATATTGAAAATCTTGATGCCATTGTAAGTTGAGGGACCATTGTATTGCATCTCTTGTTAGGTGACATAATATACAATGTATATCATGTGTCCATCAAAAACCAATAGTGCACAGTGTTATAATATTCACCATTCGTTTATACATCAATCAAAAGTGTCACAGGTGTCACTATTAAAAAAAGAAAAGGATGTTTACCCACTCCACAAGACTCAATGGTGTCACAGTGTGGATATCCGTAAGTGACAACAGCATGACACAGGTCTCTTAGCGCAGTCTCTGGTGACAGATGCGGATAAGTGATAATCAACTCCATCTTAGATATAGTCTCTTAGAGATGATAAGTCTCTAAGAGACTATGGGGGAGATTTATCAAACTGGTGTAAAGTAGACTTGACTTAGTTGCCCCTAGCAACCAATTACATCCCACCTTTCATTTTTCAAAGAATCTGTGAAGAATGGAAAGTGGAATCTGATTTGTTGCTAGGGGCAACTAAGACAATTCTACTTTACACCTGTTTAATAAACAGGTGTATACAGTCATGGAGGCCGTTATTAAATCCAATATAACTATGTGACAGAAACTGCATAATTACTGTGTTTCTAAAAAAAAAAAGGGCTAGAACTTATTTTTGGGGGAGGTCCTATTTTTTTTTCTTGAACAACAATCATACATTTATGCTTAAACAAAAAAAACAACAACATTTATTCGAATACAGTATAATCATATCATCACAATCTGGAAAATCTGCATAACTGTCCCAACCCTAAATTCCATCATGAATTTCTTAAGATCCTCCATCTTTATTTTACTTTAAATAGTATGCATGAACAAAAAAGAAAAATCAACATTATTAAAAAAAAAAAAAGTCATGTCATCATCATCTGGAAGAACAGAACTCTCCAAATCCTGAATGCCACTGTTAATTCTATGTGACTCCATTTCCTTTAGAATCATTGGCCCTCAGCTATAGCACTTTCCTGAAATGAGGACCTCTTCTCCAAGTAGCCTGCTTGTAGCGCAACCGTCAGAGATTTTCTCCTATGAATTTTTTACTCACAATTTTATTTTCAATATAGTTATTGATTTCCATGTGCAAATGGTCTTTGAGTGGCTTATTTATTGAAAGATCAAGAGTCTGGAGATGGCAGTCAATCCTGCGGGAATCATTAATGTGTTTATTTCTCTCTTGGGCCCTGTTCACACAGAGCAAGAGAGGCGGAATTAGCAGTGATAAGAGGTGGGGCTTTGGTTCCATCCAGATGAATTGCCAAAATACAGGTAATACGTGCACTCTCATAACCAGTGGAGGGAACGCAGACTGAGGAGGCACCCCAGTAATCAATTGTAGTTTGTGATCCTTTGCCCATAAACACCGCTGTTTCATCCATAGCAATCATGTTGGAAAGTTGATATTTAGAAATGTCGATGCCATCAACAAAGGACTTGAATGCAAGTGCAAGTTTAATGACTTCTGCACGTCTAACTTGAGCAGTGTTTTACATCTTCTTAGAGACAGTCCACATCCCTGAAGTAAGTCTTCCAGTCAGTGAATGGATGCTTTTTATCCAAATAATACCGCCCAATAGGCCAGACTAAACTGACAATTCAGACAACATCTTTTTAGATAAATATAGACCAAATGATTGGTTTTATATTAATTTAGTTCTATGTGCAAAGCAAGACTTTTAATGCAGTCCTAGCTTTCACACTTTTAATACCATGCAATATCTAGATACTAAAGCAATATTATCATTGTTAAAATCTTCTGAAATCTCATAGAACTGTTCAGCCCCCAGCAAATCACTAGAACAAGCCAGGAGAAGTGTTTAGCTGAGTGCTTCTCTCCCGGGCTCTCGTTTTCCTGGCAGCTCTAGGGTGGCATCCAACTTCTGCAGCCATGGTGAATCAAATTGCAAACATCCTGGTTTGATGAACAGTTTGACAGGGCAACACTACTATAGAAGCCTTTTCATGCAATGAAATTGAGACAGAAGCGCTCAGCTAAAAAACTTCCCCTGGTGCATTCTAACAATAGGTTGGGGTCTGAACACTTTACTGATCAAACCTTTTGACATCTTTCTATGACATGCCAACAGTTTTTCCAAATGATAAGGACCCTATTACATCGTCCGGTGTTTGTCTTTCCTCTGTTCGCTTCCCGAAGCCACCGCTGTAACTTCAGAGCAGGTCTTTGAACTGACAGGTTGCTCAGCCGTGGCGTTCCCAGGCAGTGATTGGCTGAGCAGCCTGTCAGTTCAGAGACCCGCTCTGAAGCTACAGCGGCGGCTTTAGGAAGCGAGCAGAGGGCAGGAGAACACTGGACTATGGAGAGGTAATGTATACAATTTAAGAGCAAGAACTGGATGGTGATCACTAACTATGTCTGTGCAGCTCTTAATAGATTATCAAGGAGTTTAGACTCAGTAAGCAAGTACTGATCTAGCAGATCAGTGCTCGCTTACAGGAGGCATCAGGCTGTCTAATACGACACTAACACCTTAAAGGGAACCATTCACGCTAAAATTGGCCGTAAAGCTAAGGAAACGTGCTGGTACATCACCCAGCACGCTTCCCTAACATCCCCCTGTAGCCTCCGTCCCCTGTACATACAGACCACAAAGTTAGTTTAATAACCTCCTACGCTCTATGTAAATTACCAGCCAAGTAGTCATGGTGGGTGGGTGGCTGGTTATCTAGTTGCCCTGAAACTAGTGATTGGCTGAGTGGGCCGTCATTCTTGAGACAAAAGAGTGACAGCCTGCTTATCCAATCACTGGCCATGGCTCTTTCTGTTCTCAGTAAGTCAGTGGTTGGTCGAGCAGAGAGGGACAGCACACTCAGCCAATCACTGACTAACTGAGAAGGGCCAGTACTGCGGCCAGTGGTTGGCTGAGCGAGCTGTCACTCTCAAAACACAAGAATGATAGCCCGATCAGCCAATTACTGGCCCTGGTGCTGTCCCTTAGTCAGTGATTGCCTCTGCGCGCGGCTGAAAACACGGAAGAGGATACCGGGGGAGGGTGGGGGGGGGGACAGGTATGTATAGATTCGTTAAGTTCAGTTAGTAAAGTTCACAATTTTTGCGCTAAAAATTCATGAACGTTGCAAACTACATTTTTACATGATTCGCTCATCTCTAATCAAATCAATAACAATAAAACTTTTACAGAAAAGCATAATAGCAGGACTAAATAAAATAAGCCCCTGATTCTTTAAATGTTCTATTAACTCTGTGACAAGAAAGTGTCAGGGATTGCCTGACCAATACCTAACACTAATTGCCCTGCCAAGACCTCAAGGGAAGCCAGTAATATTATCCTGCTTAAATGTGATCTGTACATCCATAAAAAGACTCCTGCTAAATGTTACATTGTTACTTGGGTAGGGTCAGGCCAACTGGTCTATAGTAAAAGTGGGATAATGAACAAATCCAATACTGACTTACAAGTGTACCTGTCATTTCAAAAAACATTTGACATATCATAGAGACATTTAAAAAGTAAGACAAGGCTGAGAAAGGTGTAGCTGATCACTGCTTTTCCCTGGTCTGTACACTTGACAAGTGACATCCCATAGACTTTCTATAAAAGCCTGGCAGATCTACACTTAGCTTGCACTTCTTCTGGCTATATCTAGTGATCCTAGGGGTCTCCCCAACAGACAAAAGTTTTGATATGTCTCAACGAAATCTTAACTTTTTTTTTTTTTTAAAGTGACAGGACTCATTTAACTGCTAGACTACCCTGGACGTACATTTACATCCTGGGTCTCTAGGGAGCTATGAAGTGCTCTCCAGAGCGGATCGCGCTTCATAGCAGGTTGCAGTCAGTAGCTGGGCCCTTACCGTTAATGACAGACTGCAGTGATCGCGCTGCAGCCTGTCATTAACCCCTTAAACCCCTTTAAGTGTAAGTGACAGGGGCCTCTCCTTTCACTTACCGATCGTGACCCCCGCAGTGTGACTGCGGGGTCCCAATCACTTTAACGGAACGCTAGAGGTCTCTTACCTCCCTCCGTGCGGTCCTATCGGCACTCTGCTGATTGAGTCTGCCACAGGCCTTTGGCATAGCAGTAATCAGTGGATGCACATAAAACATGTAAAAAAAGAAAAGTAAAAATGTTTTTACAATACCCCAAAGCCCCTCCCCCAATAAAAGTTAAAATCACCCCCTTTCCCATTTAATAGATAAAACATATGAAAAAAATTAAATAAATAAACATTTTATATACCGTAGTTTGCGTAATTGTTCGATCTATTAAAATATAACAATCGTCATTCCGCATGAAGAATGGTGTAAACGAAAAGAGGGGGAAAAAGAGCCACGATTACAGATTTTTTGTTACATTATACATATATTAAATTTTTTTTTATAAAAAGAGATCAAAATGTCCGAGCTACACAAATATGGTATTAATAATAAGAGATCATGGCGCAAAAAATTACACCCCATACAGCCCTGTATGTGAAAAACAAAACCATTGTAAGAGTCACAAAAGGACCATTTTATTAATAACTAATTACAAAAAAAAGGATTTCAATAAAAAAAAAAAATAATAATCATCAGAAAATCTGTGTAAACCTGCATATAGTTGTGTTAAGACTGACCTATAGAATAGTGTTATCATGTCGCTTTTACCATATAGTGAATTGTGTAGACATAGGGACCTAACCAAAAGGTACAATATTGCATTCTTTTTTCCAATTTCACCAATTTATATTTTTATAAATATCATTTTGGGCTTGGTCTTCAAAGGTTTAATACCCAAATGGGGTATTTATTTTTTTATCCTTATCTTGACCTTGAAAAATATAGCTTGCTACAAAGATAACTTCAAGTTAACTTGCAAAGTTGTACTTCCTGGACAAGTTGATGTGGCAATAAAAAAAGTTCTTGAATTGTAACTATCCGGACATTTTTTCATTAATTTTAAACTGTGAATGTACAAAAAGTGAGTTTCAAGAGGACACTAAGAGGTCTAAGGTACAGAGGAGCGAGCCAGCCTAGTAAAAATCTCTGAAGGGTTCTTACATTACCCAAAGAGAATTTGGCTGCAGTCTATATTCATCTCATTCTCGAGAGGTTAGCCCTGCTGCCTCAGCAGTATTCCCTCAAAAGTATTCCCTTGCAGTCATCTTCAATTTAAGTACAAACATTTCAGAACTTATAAATAAAGGTGACTAGTTATTTACAATAATATAGCAAAAATCCCATCTAATTTCTAATATTTTGCAGAATTTCTTTCCTAAGTACTCACAGCTGACATCATCCATAACAGCCATAGTAATCCATACCTTGGAGGAGACCCTGTAATGCTCTCCTTCTTTTATAGCTGATGGAATTTGAATGTCCTTCTCTTGTTAGATTTTCACTTGGTTTCTTGGGGTCTTCTACGTGAGAGGGAGCAGCAGAGAGGACGTGTGTACCGAGATGTCTGCACAGCACAAAGTGCTGATGCAAAGTGCAGTATATTTGACTCTTGGGATGTTGCTTGCAGTGGCATCCTGGAGTTTATTAATAGTAAAAGGAGTAAGGGGGATCTCAGATGGCAAGAGCACAGAAGAGGAAAGGAAAAAAGGTGGCTCTCAGCAGTCCTGAAGCCCATTAAGTCTCAGTTTATACCGTGACGTCAATCAGAATTAATATTTCATTCTGTATGGGATAAATGGTTTATTTGAAAAGAAGTAAATAAGTAACAAAGACTTGTACTTTTCCTATTTCCATATGTATAAATGTGACTAAGATGCTACAAATCCACTTGTCTAGTATGCAGAATGATAGTTGTGGGTGGTGGATTGACTTAAGCCATGTCAATTACTAGCTGTGTGTTGTTGTCAAACGTCATTCTTTGTTGCTTCTGGCTCCCGGACATTTGAAGGAGCAATTGGACATGGCATGGTATTACTTTCCAATTTTTTTAAAAGGTATTTTTCCACACACAGTGGATTATTGGAGAAACACAATTTTAGATATTGGTACAATTTTTTTTGGTCTAACCACACATTAAAATACTAAACCACAAAAAATATAGACAAAAACTTTTGTTATGTAAAATAGTAACACTAGCAATTACTAAGAAAAATAGAGAAATCAATTTCTGTGAACCTTCAAACCCAGTTATTGTTATTTAATAAAACCTGTTTCCTTCCACTACACTTGACCTTGTATTTGTCTCTAGAACTACATGTACGCTCAACATTCACTTAGTAAGTGATAATGATTAGCTAGCATATTCATTACAGCCTATGTGTATTAATATGATTAACTGTAGTAACCCAAATGTCTATATCTCCTTGACTGTGACCACAGCACAAAAAGAAAAGGTCAAAAAACACATGTTCATAGTCAAAACAAACGTCAGAGAAATATATCTTGTGCAATATTTATAGTCTCTCTCCAAGAAACAGGGAAGACAGGGAATTGAATGGGCACCTTCATAAAACAAACATTTGACATGTTACAGGGACATACAAAGACACGATTTTTTTTATTTTTTATCTTGTATTATGTTATGCTGTGTTTACACGTAACGATTATCGTGCGAATTTGCGCGATAACGATTGAATTTGAACAATAATTGTACATGTAAACGCAGAGAACGATCAAACGACGAGCGAGAAATCGTTCATTTTGATCTTTGAACATGTTCTCAAATTGTCGTTGATCGTTCGCAAAAAATTCATTAATCGTTCAGTGTGAACAGTCGTTCGCCGATTTAACCAATGTGTGAGATAGGCTTAAGCCATCGCAAAACGATCGCAAAACGTATATTCCGTACGATATATCATACTGTCTAAACGCTGATCGTTATGGAAAAAAAAATGTTACTCCGACATCGTTTATTGTACAATCGGGCCAAATATCCTTACATGCAAAAACAAGCGACTACAACGATCAGCCGACATGAATGATGTCAGCTGATCGTTGCAGTCTATTCCACGGGACGATTATTGTCCGTAGCGGCTGATATTGGCCGAATACGGACGATAATCGTTCCGTGGAATAGGGCCTTTAGCCATTTGGCTGTGGGGCTCTGAAGCCCCAGCCACGGCAACAATCAGGGACGCTGCCAGCGCGCCCATAACAACCAGCCGGCCGGTTGTTAGGGACGCTGTCGGCACTTACAGGAAGCCGGCTATATATATATATATATATATATATATATATATATATATATATATCATACACTGCACACAGGCTATATACCATACACTGCACACAGGCTATATATCATACACTGCTCACAGGCTGTATATCATACACTGCACACAGGCTGTATATCATACACTGCACACAAGCTATATGTCAAAGGCTGCACACAGGCTATATATCATAGGCTGCACACAGGCTATATGTCGGGCTATGTATCATATGGTGCACACAGGCTATATATCATACACTGCACACAGGCTATGTATCATATGCTGCACACAGGCTATATGTCCAGCTATGTATCATATGGTGCAC
Source organism: Dendropsophus ebraccatus (assembly GCF_027789765.1). Taxonomy (NCBI): domain Eukaryota; kingdom Metazoa; phylum Chordata; class Amphibia; order Anura; family Hylidae; genus Dendropsophus; species Dendropsophus ebraccatus. The sequence continues at coordinate 66,085,510 of NC_091461.1, read as the reverse complement.
ACAGTTTTGTGTATAAAGCCTAAAGCTATGTTCCCACAGTGCAGTTGTATTTATTAATAGTGTACCTAAACTAGTCACAAGTTATACTGGACCACCAGAGCAGGGGAGATGGCCTGGTCACACATGTATTCTCACATGACAAATCATTAACAACCCCCAACATCCATTATATCTAACGTCCAAATCTAATCTATTTATTTTTAAGAGCAATATTATGCTGCTGAATTTGGCTGGCTAAGGAGGCCTTTACACAGAGATTTATCTGACAGGTCATTGAAGTCAAAGCCAGGAACAGACTATAAACAGAGAACAAGTCATAAAGGAAAGACTGAGATTTCTCCTCTTTCAAATCCATTTCTGGCTTTGGCTTCAAAAATCCGTCAGATAAATCTCTCTGTGTAAAGGCGCCCTTAAGCACAGTGATGTAGCAGAGCCGAAATTCAACACACATATACAGTAGCAGAGCTGAATTTCAAAACAGCTGTAGCAGAGGTAATATGACGTAATATGAGGTAATATGACGTTTTTCACTGTAATGTCCCTGCAATGCCCCTAACATCAAGTCCCTTCTGTGAAGTAGCTTTTACTTGTGCAGTCCCATGCAAAATATAGGGGGCCTGACCTGTCAACTACTTTTTTTTTTAACCCCCAACAAACCTGGTTCATCCTGCCTGAAGGAGTTGGACCGGAGCCAGAGCACACTGGAGAACTAAACATGTCTTATCTCCTTGTCTGGCATCCTGTGACTGGTGGCTGAAGTGTTCGTGTGGTGCAGCTGACCTGAGGAAACTGGTGAGAGAGGAATGGGATTGGCGAATGTGGTGGTGAGAATGGAAACGAAGCAATTCATGGTTGGTAGGAGCAGGGGTTGGGAGCGAGGCGGCCCGGGCAGCAGTGTTACAGTAGTACCTTGTGCCCACCAGGGAAACTGACTTTAGGATCCACCCTACATACACAGAACAGCTTCTTTAGGCCCACCCTGTCCCCCCATGTAGTCTTAGACTTCCTCTGTGTTCTCATATTATATTAACCCTTAGAGGAGCGGGCCAATTTCAATTTTTGCATTTTAGTTTTTTCCTCCTTGTGTTTAAAAGGCCATAGCACTTGCCTTTTTTCACCTAGAAACCCACATGAGCCCTTATTTTTTGCATCACTAATTGTTCTTTGCAATGACAGGCTGAATTTTTTAATAAAATATGCTGCGAAACCAGAAAAAAAATTCAATGTGTGGTGAAATTAAAAACGCATTTCTTTTATTTGAAGAGTATTTTTTTTACGCCATTCGCCCTGAGGTAAAACTGACTTGTTACATATGTTCCTCAAGTCGTTACGATTACAACGATATGTAACATGTATAACTTTTATATTATGTGATGGCTTGTAAAAAAATTCAAACCATTGTTAACAAATATATGTTTCTTAAAACTGCTCAATTCCCATGCTTATAGCGCTGTTATCCTTTGGTCTATGGGGCTGTGTGAGGTGTCATTTTTTGCGCCATGATGTGTTCTTTCTATCGGTACCTTGATTGCGCATATGCAACTTTTTATTACAATTTTTCTGGATTTGATGCGACCAAAAATGCGCAATTTTGCACTTTGGGATTTTTTTGCTCTTGCGCCATTTACTGTGTGAGATTAGAAATTTCATTTATTAATAGTTAGGGCGATTACGCATGCGGCGATACCAAACATGTTTATTTATTTATTTTTATTCATAACATGGGAAAAGGGGGTGATTAACACTTTTATTAGGGGAGGGGGCTTTTTATTATTAACCCCTTAACGACAAAGGGCGTATAGGTACGCCCTATTGCCGGTAAGGGCGTTCAGAGCGGGGTCGCACGGCGACCCCGCTCTGAACCGCGGCGGTCCTGGGTGCCCCTTGTAGCCCGGGACCGTAGGTATTAGCGGGCATGGTCCGATCGCCGTACCCGCTAATACAGTAATCAGATGCAGCTGTCAAACATGACAGCTGCATCCGATTACCGGATCCAGCGTCTCCCTGGTGTCTAGTGGCGGAGATCGCTCCTCCGGGATGTTATCCCGGAGGAGCGATCTCCGTTTCTGAAGCCGGCCGGGGACCGCTCCAAGCTGGCGCCGCCCCCGGCTCGGCACTCGTTTACTTCCGGCTGCAGCAGCCGGAAGTAAACGAGTGCCTATCTCATGGATCTCTGCAGCATATCTATGCTGCAAAGATCTCAATGAGAGATCAAAGTGTATATACTAGAAGTCCCCCGGGGGGGGCTTCTAGTATATGTGTAAAAAAAAAATATATAGTGTTGTTGTCAATAAAAAGCCCCCTCCCCTAATAAAAGTCTGAATCACCCCCCTTTTCCCAGGTTATAAATAAAAGTAAGCAAATAAATAAATAAACAAACATGTTTGCTATCTCCGCGTGCGTAATCGCCCGAACTATTAATTTATCACATTCCTGATCTCGTACGGTGAACGGCGTAAGCGCAAAAAGATCCCTAAGTGCAAAATTGCGCGTTTTTGGTCGCATCAAATCCAGAAAAATTGTAATAAAAAGCGATCAAAAAGTCGTATATGCGTAATCAAGGTACCGATAGAAAGAACACATCATGGCGCAAAGAATGACACCTGACACAGCCCCATAGACCAAAGGATAAAAGCGCTATAAGCCTGGGAATGGAGCGGTTTTAAGTGACGTATATTTGTTGACAATGGTCTGGATTTTTTACAGGCCATCCGATACAATATAAGTTATACATGTTATATATCGTTTTAATCGTAACGACTTGAGGAACGTGCATAAAAAGTCAATTTTACCCCAGGGCGTATGGCGTAAAAACACATTTCCCCCAAATAAACAAAATGCGTTTTTTTTTTAAATTTCACCACACTTTGAATTTTTTTATGGTTTCGCAGTATACTTTATGCAAAAATTCAGCCTGTCATTGCAAAGTACAATTAGTGACGCAAAAAATAAGGGCTCATTTGGGTTTCTAGGTGGAAAAATGCAAGTGCTATGGCCTTTGATGCACAAGGAGGAAAAAACGAAAACGCAAAAATCAAAATTGGCTCTGGCCTTAAGGGGTTAATGACACTTTTTTTTTTACTTTCACACTTATACTAGAAGCCCCCATGGGGGACTTCTAGTATAAGTACACTGATTTCTCATTGCAATCTATGCTGCATAGTAATACAGCATAGATTGATGAGATAGGCACTCGATTGCTTCTGGCTGCTGCAGCAGGAAGCAACCGAATGCCGAGCCGGGATCAGCGCCATTACGTCGCAGACCCCGGCCGGGTGAAGACACAGGGATCACTCCTCCGGGACAACGTCCCGGGGGGGTGATCTCCCCCACTAGACACCTGGGAACGGCTGCATCAGGTAATCGGATGCAGCTGTCATCTGTGACAGCTGCATCCGATTATCTAATTAGCGGGCACGGCGATTGGACCATGCCCGCTAATAGCCACGGTCCCGGGCTACATGCTGCACCCGGGACCACGGCGGTTCAGGTATGTCCAGGGTCGCCTAAGGGTTAAAACAGCCTCTTTACAGACCCTGTATAGTATTAGGCTCCTCCATGAAAAAATACTCACCTGACAAACATAATCTAAATAGTTTTTGCCTTTGGCTCGTGCCTGTGAATATGGTGTTTTTTCCGGGTTAGTGATGTGCTGTATTTGGATCTTCTGGCTTTAGGACCAATGGACGGTGTACCTAGTCACTCTCCCTTGCCTGCTGATTCTGATTATTACATGGCCTCCTGATTCTAAATATTAGACTGTTGGACTGTTGGAAGCTGTAAAACCTTATTCTATGTTTAAGATTCTATTAGTCCTATATAAGGCTGAATTCACACTGTGTTTTTGCAATTCCTTTTTTTCATCTGTTTTATGCAAAAAAAAAAAGGATGAAAAACCGGATGTGTTTGTGTGCATTTGTTTTGATCTGTTCTTCCATTTACTTCTATAAGGCTGCCTTTGAACTCTGTGTCATTCTATGGCTCTCCACTCCAGGTGCCTGGAAAAGCTGGATCTAGTCCTGGGAAACTGGAAAAAGTTTCCTAAGACTGGATCCAGCTTTTCCAGGCACCCAGAGAAGAGCAGCATTGGAGTTCAAAGGCAGCTGGCTGATAAGCTGCCTGCCAAACTAAAAAAGCAAATTTCTTTGTTTAGGCTATGTTCACACTACGTATGAGTTCGTACGCAGCCACACATGTGCAGCTGAAAGTACGGCCGTGGGAAAAATAGACATGCGGCCGGATTGCGAACATGCGGGCGAACCGCGAACATACGCCCGTAGTACAGTTATGCTTCCCTAGCTTGTTTCGAAGCGGTCTGAAACAGGTCATTTACTTAGAAATCTTCACCCATCCCAATAAAACTCACAGAACCTTTTGGATCTAAAAATCAAGTTGAATTTGGCTGAAATAAGTACTTGGTACGGGACCGCATGGAAATCCACAGCCGTGAGTTGGAACATTTCCGTCCTCAAACAATGGTCTTGTTCATTTTTCACGGCGCCGTATACGATCCGTCCGTAAGCTCATACGTAGTGTGCATTGTGCGGCCGTATATCGTATACTTTCAAGCGAACGCATCAACCTCAAAACTACGTGCGTATATTCGCGGTTCGCACGATGGCCGGAAAGAAACGTAGTGTAAACATAGCCTTAGGCTAGGTTCACACTATGTATCTGTGCGGCTGTATTGCGGGCGGTAAATCATCGGCCGGATTTTTCCGGTTCATGCGTACGCTGGAAAGTATACGATATACGGCTGCACAGTGCACACTATGTTTGAGCCTACGGCCGGATCGTAAACGGACCCGTAAAAAATGAACAAGACCATTGTTTGCGGCTGTAACTGTGCAAATTCATGGCCGTGGATTGACAGGCCGTCCGTACGGAATACTTCAAAAATAGCCGGCAATGATGCCGAATGCCGATGCCTCTAATAGTTAATATATTAAATTAATAAAACACATTTTCTTTGTAATAAAGTCCCTTTCGTTGTTTAATAATTTAATTCTAACGAATCCATCATTGTGCAATTAAATATACTGTTAAAATTAATATATATATAAATAAATGTATATTTATATATATATTTATTTTTTGACAGTATATTTAATTGCACAATGATGGATTCGTTAGAATTAAATTATTGAACAACTAAACTGATTTTATTACAAGGAAAATGTGTTTTATTAATTAAATATTAATTAGTACAGGAAGTTCCAGTAAGCCGTTAATTCATATTGCCGGCAATAGAGCTTTCTGTACTAATCAACACTTTACTTTAATGAAAACATCAAATGTTTCTTCTAATTATGTTATCACAATAGCATTATTAGAAGAAACATTTTGAATTATATGTGCGCTCAGCTGATTGGCTGATCGGCTGAGCGCACATATAAAGAGCCGGTCCGCAGAACAGTGACTTCATTGTGCTGCGGACCAGCGAAGAGACAACATCGGGGTGAGTATACAGCTCTCCCCACCCCCTCCCCTGCACTGCACCCCTACCAGCAAGGAAGGGGGGTCACTTAACCCCTTCCTTGCTGGTATGGGTGCAGTCTGACATCAGTCTTGCCCCCAAGGGGTTAAGGGGGATGCAATGCATCCTCCCTTAACTCTTTGGGGGCCAGACTGTAAGCAGCGATCTGTAAAGATGCTGCATACTGTAAGGAGCACAACACCGCTCACAGTGATGGGTGTTGTGCTCCTGTTTGTGTGTTTTTTGTGTGTTTCTCCCTTTTTATTTTTCAGATATCGGTATCCTGTGGATTATGTTGGATTCGGTGGACTACGTCGATGACCAGCGGTTGTTTGGTGTTTTTTTTTTATAAAATGGTCAATGAGGGGTGTGGGGGTGTTTTTATTTGAATTAAAAAAAATTTCACTTGTGTGTTGTCTTTATTTCTTTACTTTATAGACTTAGTAGTGGAAGTCGTCTAATAGACGGAATACATTACTTAGTCGGGGCCTAGTGTTAGCCGGTATAAAATAGCTAACACTAACCCCCCATTATTACCCAAAACCCAATGCCACCAGGGGTACTGGGAAGAGCCGGGTGCCAGTGGTCCCGGAGCGTCAAAATTGGCGCTCCTGGACTGGGGCGGTAGCAGGCTGGTAAGATTTAGGCTGGGGAGGGCCTAAACCAATGGCTCTTCCCACCCTGGTGTTACCAGGCTGCTGTCGCTTGGTTTTTAACCCGGCTGGTTATAAAAATAGGGGGACCCTATGCGTTTTTTTTTTTTAATAAATAAATAATTAAAAGAAACGCATAGGGTCCCCCCTATTTTTATAACCAGCCGGGTTAAAAACCAAGTGACAGCAGCCTGGTAACACCAGGGTGGGAAGAGCCATTGGTTTAGGCCCTCCCCAGCCTTAATCTTACCAGCCTGCTGCCGCCCAGTCCGGGAGTGCCAATTTTGACCACTGGCACCCGGCTCTTCCCAGTACCCCTGGTGGCATTGGGTACTGGGGTAGTAATGGGGGGTTAGTGTTAGCCATTTTATACCGGCTAACACTAGGCCCCGACTTAGTAATGGATTCCGTCTATTAGACGGCTTCCACTACTAAGTCTATAAAGTAAAGAAATAAAGACAACACACAAGTGAATTTTTTTTTTATTTAAATAAAAACACCCCCACACCCCTCATTGACCATTTTATTTAAAAAAAACACCAAACAACTGCTGGTCATCGACGTAGTCCACCGAATCCGATGTAATCCACAGGATACCGATATCTGAAAAAAAAGGGAGAAACACACAAAAAACACACAAACAGGAGCACAACACCCATCATTGTGAGCGGTGTTGTGCACCTTACAGTATGCAGCATCTTTACAGATCGCTGCTTACAGTCTGGCCCCCAAGGGGTTAAGGGAGGATGCATTGCATCCCCCTTAACCCCTTGGGGGCAAGACTGATGTCAGACTGCACCCATCCCAGCAAGGAAGGGGTTAAGTGACCCCCCTTCCTCACTGGGATGGGTGCAGTGCTGGGGAGGGGGTGGGGAGACCTGTATACTCACCCTGATGTTGCCTCTTCGCTGGTCTGCAGCACAATGAAGTCACTGTACTGCGGACCGGCTGTTTATATGTGCGCTCAGCCGATCAGCCAATCACCTGAGCGCACATATAATTCTAAATGTTTCTTCTAATAATGCTATTGTGATAACATAATTAAAAGAAACATTTGATGTTTTCATTAAAGTAAAGTGATGATTAGTACAGAATGCTCTATTACCGGGAATATGAATTAACGGCTTAATGGAGCTTCCTGTACTAATTAATATTTAATTAATAAAACACATTTTTGTTGTAATAAAATCAGTTTCTTTGTTCAATAATTTAATTTAAACGAAGCCATCATTGTGCAATTAAATATACTGTCAAAAAATAAATATATATATAAATATACATTTATTTATATATATATTTATTTTAACAGTATATTTAATTGCACAATGAAGGATTCGTTAGAATTAAATTATTGAACAATGAAAGGGACTTTATTACAACGAAAATGTGTTTTATTAATTTATTCATTTATTTATAATTTATTAATTAATCGGCATTCGGCATTATTGCCGGCTATTTTTGAAGTACTCCGTACGGACCGCCTGTCAATCCACGGCCGTGAATTTGCACAGTTCCAGCCGCAAACAATGGTCTTGTTCATTTTTTTACGGGTCCGTTTATGATCGGGCCGTAGGCTCATACATAGTGTGCACTGTGCAGCCGTATATCGTATACTTTCCAGCGTACGCATGAACCGGAAAAATCCGGCCGATGATTTACCGCCCGCAATACAGCCGCACAGATACATAGTGTGAACCTAGCCTAATGGTGCGTTTACACAGAGAGATTTATCTGACAGATCTTTGAAGCCAAAGCCAGAAACAGACTATAAACAGGGAACGGGTCATAAAGGAAAGACTGGAATCTCTCCTCTTTTCAAATCCATTACTGGCTTTGGCTTCAAAAACCTGTCAGATAAATCTCTCTGTCTAAACGCACCATTAGACTAGACCATGGGTCTCCAAACTGCGGCCCTCCAGCTGTTGCAAAACTACATTTCCCATCATGCCTGAACAGCCAAATCCAAAGCTTTAGCTGTCCAGGCATGATGGGAAATTTAGTTTTGCAACAGCTGGAGGGCCGCAGTTTGGAGAACCATGGACTAGACAATCTTTAAACGTGCCAGATTGATCAGGCTGTTTGGTAAATCTGTAGCATTAGATTGGTTGGTTTTTGGTGCAAACTTTGCACCACCTATTACTGGACTTGAAGTCTACCAGAATTTTCAGCCAGATTCAGGTCAATTTTTTTGTGCAAAGTAGGCCAGGTCCCATTTTTGCAGAAACCCCGCCTTCTTTCGTACCAGGCAGAAAAGTGTCTGAAAGTGGTGAAAAAGTGTCTAAAACGCATAATAAATGTGGAGAAAAGTCCAGTTGGACACTTTTTCAGCCAAAAATCTGTTGGAGATATATTAGTAAATGTTGGCCAATGTCATTGTAATGCGGCAGTTGCTCCTCCTGGCTAGCAGAAGAAGCTGCTTTTCATTGCCCACAGCAATTTGAGGGAAGCCAGGACCCAGAGGAGAAGGATAGATTCAAAGCTCAGAAAATAGGAGGTGCTGCTGTGTTAGCTGGAAATATATGTGCTGATGGAGCAGTAAGAGCTGTGTCTGAGAAAAGGGCTAAACCAGGCCTAACTCAAGGTGTGAGGCAGCTTAGGACACCAGCAAAATGTAGCTACAGACCTGTGGCAGAGCGTGTGTCACAGATCCAGGGAAGACAAGAGGTCCAGTACCAGCCATGAGTAGTTCGGCCGCGGTACAGCTACAAGCGTGCCCAGATTCCAACCAGTGAGTGGAGCCACAGTTTGGGGAACCGACTAAGTGCAGCTCAGTACAGAGGAGTGTGTGGTTCAGCTGAAGAGAAACAGGTTACTAGCCCAAGTTGTGTGCACATGGTGCTTTCTGAGATAGGAAGATGAAACTTTACATTTATTCCACATACTCTCTACTGATGTCAACACACATCTTACATTGGTATTCCAAGTTCTGTAAGCCTTGCAAAAAGAAGGATTTCAGTTGTGCCCCAAACCAGCCATCTGCAGCAGCCATGGCATCAGAAATGGTGTGAAATTTGGTACCCTTTAGGTGTTTCTTCAGCTTTGGAAACAGATGATAGTCAGAGGGAGCGAGATCTGGTGAATAATGTCGGTGGTCAACCAGATGGAAGCCTGGCTCCACCAGTTTTGCTGTGGTCGCTCGTGCAGTGTGAGCGGAGACGTTGTCTTGCAAAAACAAGGTTTCTTTGGACACCTTGCTGCGCCTTTTGGCCTTCAGAGCTGCCTTCAGTTAGTCCAAAAGTTCAAAGTAATACCTTGCATTGATGGTGGAACCATTTTGAAGTTAGCAAAATACCCTCCTTATCCCAGAACACAGACACCATCACCTTAGAGGCTGATTTTTGCACCCTAAATCTCTTTGGACCCGGAGAACCACTGTTTCTTCACTATTTTGACTGCTCCTTTGTTTCAGGGTAATACAAATAAATCCAGGTCTCATCCATAAGGACCAGTCGATCCAAGACGTTCTTATCAGTCCGGAAATGCTGACAAAATGGACTGGGAAGTTTTCACCCACATACTTTTTTGATCAGTTGTCAAACATTTGGGGACCCCCTTTGCAGCTTCTTCATGTTCAGATGTTTATGGATAATGACAAAAACACGTTCCCATGATGTCTGCTATTCCTTTAACTGAAATTCACATGATGTCTGCTATTCCTTTAGCTGAAATTCGCCGATTCTCCATTAGAGATGAGCGAATAGTGAAATATTCGATTCAATTGGATTCGATTCGAATAGCTCCCGATATTCGACTATTCGATCGAATATCGAATCCCATTAGGAGGTCACCAAGTGCCCAATAAAACCTCAGGAAATGATGCCAACACCTGGAATGCATATGGGACAGCAGGGGAAGTATGCCTGGGTACATGAACGTAAAGTATACCTTTTGGTCTAGTGGTACTTGCCCACACACTGTATACAGCCGTATACTGGATATAGAATTGTTTTTACAACAATAGAAATAAAGGGCTGGTCAATGCCTTCCTGGACGCAGACTGCGCAAATCTCTAGAGTTGAGATAACAGCGGGTATACACACTGTGTATACACACTGCCTGTCTCACAAATTCTTACACAGTGTATACACACTGCCTGTCTCACAACTGCTTATACAGTGTAGACACACTGCCTGTCTCACAACTGCTTATACAGTGTAGACACGCTGCCTGTCTCACAACTGCTTCTACAGTGTAGACACACTGCCTGTCTCACAACTGCTTCTACAGTGTGTGTATACACTGCCCGTGTCACAACTGCTTATACAGTGTAGACACACTGCCTGTGTCACAACTGCTTCTACAGTGTGTGTATACACTGCCCGTGTCACAACTTCTTATACAGTGAAGACACATTGCCTGTCTCAAAACTGCTTGTAAATGTCTGTTTTTCTATAGTTTGAGCCCTAACAAGGGCTTTTGGGGGGGTCCATTCCTACCTAACTTTACCTGAAAAAGTTCCTCAAACTACTTTACAGACTGTCCCTCTCTAGTTCCAACCAGCAAGTGACACTAATCTCAAATCACTATTCTTTTGTTCTGGAGGTCACATGGTCTAGCCAGCCAATCACAGTTAGAGTTTTTTTTTAAAGTCCTGCCTGTCCCTACCCCCTGCATGTTTATTGGCTGGAAAAAAGCACCAGGGGATGTGGGAGGGCGACTCAAATTTTTACTACGTTTTAGCACGAATATTTGACTGCGGTACGTACTACTCGATCGAATAGCTGTTCGATCGAATAGTATTCGCTCATCTCTAATCACCATGAATATCCTTTGCAGACTTTCCTTGTAGAAACAAGAATTTTATCACTCCTCTGCTCTCATTTGCTGTGAATATTGCCTTAGACTTCGCCATTTTGTTTTTCTGTGTGTCTATATCACTGTTGCCATAAGCTACATACACAAAATGTGGAAAACATATATTAGACACATAAGGCTTTCCTGTGATGTAACATTTGTTACTGTAGAAACAAAAAAAGAACACAAAGCCAAAGACTTATCAGCAGCCCCTCATATAATCTAATATTGAGAATCTAAAAAGATAAAAGTTAAGCTTAACATTTTGGCTGAATTTAACCGTGCTTATTTATGGGACAGCATTTTGCATTCATTCTGGCATCTGTTGTGGTCCTGATGATACATGTGGACCCAGCCTTACAGGTTTTATTTCTGGTTATATAAAATATTTACTTTAATATCTAACTGAGGATCACCGAATTCTGAAGCCAGAAACTCTCGGTAGTAAGAAGATACTTGTTTGGTCTCTTTGATCTCTTATCACTGATGTTCTCAAGCTGTAATATCTCCAGTGCCACCTCAGATGAGCTTTAATGTGTGCAATATCTTTGGGAAACATGCCAAAATATTCCACCATATCACATAACAGCATTGGGAATAAATAGCTGGGACTATCATTTTGTACATCTCTCGTAGCCAGAGAAGCCCACAAGTGGCCAACCTAGTAGATTTTTTTTTAATTTGCATACGTTTTTATATTTCTAGTATTCAGTACATCTCTGGTGTCATTATGCCTTCTCTTGGTCCAAATAATGTATCATAGGATACTCCTGAAGTGCTGTGTATGTTTGCAGTTGTTTCCAGTGTTGTATGTGTTTTTCCCCTTTTTTAATCCCACTTACTACAAAAGTATATCTTTATGGCCCCCATTAGATTTTAGCCCAGAACCTAAATGCTGCAGAGACCGAATTTTCACCATTATGGCTCCATGTTGCCTGATCTGTCGGGCTTTTCGACTTTTCTTTAGGTATTCCTAAAGACTATACAGTGGTACATTGGTTTAAGAGTAACTTGGTTTAAGAGCGTTTTTGTTTAAAAGTTTCCTGTGCTGGGTGGGAGCATGAGTGGGGGAGGGGCATGGTCTGCATAGCGGGGTCTACAGCACTGTACTCTGACCATGGAAGTCTCCCTCACCTTCCAAATCATAGCAGATCCACTTCAGGCTGGGGCTTGCATCAGGGGACAGGACTGTGGAGGTAATCTCTCCATAGCTGTAACCCCTCTCTTCCTGGACAGAGAGTGCTGCATGTATGTGCCCACATCTGTACTGCTCATTCCTTCATGCTCCCTGCAGTCTCTCTCAGCCCTTGTGTTTCCCATCCTCTCCATTACTGTACAGTAACTTATAATATCACATATTCTGCTGTTTCTGAATGTTTGTTTCATCTGTTTTACATGTTTTTCAGAATAATAAATCATTATTTTTGGGGTGTGGAACCAGTTGTCTGCATATCATTGATTTCTTAGGGGAAAATTTGCTTTGGTTTAAGAGTGGATTTGGATTACAAGCACGGTCCCAGAACAAACTATGCTCGTAATCCAAGGCACCACTGTATCTATATTTTATTAGCAGCTGAATGGAAGTTGACTGTAGTGCCACATTGTAGTAGATACAATACAAAGGTAATTGTATCCAGAGTTTTCTGTACCCAGCACAAATATTGAGTTTGTTACCCTAGCCTTGCATTTCTGGCAATCGAGTGACTTGTTAGTGCCTGCCGTATGAGCCAGCACCCAGGGCACGTGCCCAGCTATCCCCTGCAACTGTGTGCATAAAATTCTGCAGACTCTAATTTCCTAGCATTTCCTATACCTAATTTCATGTATAGCTGTACTTTGGTATATACATGGAAGCTGATACACAAGTACTGTTTACTCTCACCGATACTCATAAGTATAGTAGAATATCCTGGCTTCAAAATGTGCAAGGATATTTGAAAGAGATTCAAACCAACCCACACAAATTATTTGGAGATCATACAATAAAACTATAGGCCAGACACCAAGAAAATATAATTAACCATCATCATGTGTAATATTTGTATGTGTATTGTAAGGGATTAGGTGTCTCCTGGGGTAGACAGGCACTCTGGCAGGGACACATGCAGGAGTCAGTCCACACCAAGGTTTGGCTTCACTGACCGCAGCCAGTTATATTTCTCAGGTTGTGGCAAAAACAAAATAAAACAGCAAAATAAAAGCCTATGCCTGTCCGGCTCTAACTAAACATAAATGCTCCTGGCTAACTCAGTGCAGGCCTAGTACCTGGCACCAACAAAACACAATATAGCACAGTCCATACAGCCTGATGCAGTGTTAGTGCAGGGCTCTCACAGACACTTGGCCTTAGCTCTTTTCCCCAATGAGAGAGAGAGACATCTGAGCACCTAGCAGACTTTTATAAGGCCATCACACCTGATTGCTCTGCCTCAGAACTCTAAAACTCGGACTGTCTAGCTGTGGCCTGACATTAGCACTAGAGATGAGCGAACCTCGAGCATGCTTGAGTCCATCCGAACCCGAACTTTCGGCATTTGATTAGCGGGGGCTTCTGAAGTTGGATAAAGCCCTAAGGGTATGTGGAAAAACATGGATATAGTCATTGGCTGTATCCATGTTTTCCAGACAACCTTAGAGCTTTGCAACAGTCCAAAGGAACAGCACCGGTTGGAACAGATGGTAACAGCGGACACAGTACCGCAATATGCACACCTTTGTTCACATAGATTTAATCTGTGATAAATGCCCATCTGATCTCCCATATCCAAAATGGCGCCCGGGATACTGGAAAGTCACTGCGCATGCGCCGGTTACACGCGAGTTGACGTGATGACGTGCTAGGATGACGCTGACGCAGTGACGTTCTGAGTCCAGCGTTTGCTGTTTACGAACACGCCATGTTACGGGAACATGTGGTAAAGTATTTAATTGTTTTTAACTGTAGTTACACTATAATATTTGCAGTGTGGGTGATTTGATATCAGTCGGGATAGGGAATGTCTGATATTTTATGTGAAATATATATCACTGGCCACTATGCATCATTAATGAGATATGTACCAATGATATGTACCGCGTTATGATTGCAATAGTCTATTTTGCTGTAATCTCTTATGAATTGATACACTGTAAAGTTAATTGATGTGGAATTGTTGTGAAGCACATTTAAGAGTGATTTGGACACTGTGTTAGTCACGCTTGAGAAAGGCTGAGAACCAGCCGAAACGTTGCGGGAGTAGGATGTGAATAAAGAAATCCCGTTTGCTGTGAGCAGTGCTGTCTCCTTTTGGATTTGTTTTGAACCTTAGAGCTTTATCCAAGTTCAGCAGCCCCCGCTAATCAAATACCGAATGTTCGGGTAAGGATCGACTCGAATCCGAACCCGGTTCGCTCATCTCTAATCAGCACCCATTACCAGGCTTTACACCAGACCTATTGCATACATTCTGTTAAAACATGGGGAAATGTATATAGACTACATAATAAACTGTTGATATGGAAAGTCAAGCTCTTCATTACTGCTCAGTTCATCCTCTATTGCAGTCATGTCAAACTCTGGCCCGTGGGGCCATCATTTTTGGCCCGCCAGGCAATTCAGAGTTTGAATTTCAATCGGGCCAGGCTGGCTACTATGAGACTATGGGGGAGGGCTGGCTACTATATGAGATTACTGAAGAGGGCTGGCTACTATATGAGACTATGGGGGAGGGCTGGCTACTTTATAAGAGACTATGGGGGAGGGCTGGCTACTATATAAGAGACTATGGGGAAGGGCTGGCTACTATATAGGAGACTATGGGGATGACTGGCTACTATATGAGACTATGGGGGAGGGCTGGCTACTATATAAGAGACTATGGGGGAGGGCTGGCTACTATATGAGACTACTAGGGAGGGCTGGCTACTATATGAGACTATGAGGAGGGCTGGCTACTATATAAGAGATTATGGGGGAGGGTTGGCTACTATATAAAAGACTATGGGGGAGGGCTGGCTACTATATCAGAGACTAAGGGGGAGTGCTGGCTACTATATGAGACTATGGGGAAGGGTTGGCTACTATATGAGACTATGGGCAAGGGCTGGCTTGGGAAGGGTGGATACTATTTGGGCACTATTGGGAGGGCTGGCTAATATGTGGGGCAATTTTGGTTGGGTTGGCTACTAAATGGGGTAATATTGGGGAGTTGGCTATTAAATGGGTTGGGGTTTAATCATATCATAGCAACTTATTATGTGATTTATCATAGTGCACAGCGCTGCGAGACTCACACGCTCTTCAATAATTATCAAGGTTGGCCCGCTACTTTGTCCAATTTCTTAATTTTTGCCCACTGTGTATTTGAGTTTGACACCCCTGCTCTATTGGGAAAATATAATTTTCTATATATCATTCTAGATAAAAAGGTAGACTCCAAAAGGTTTAGAAGTTATAGTTTGTAATTGAATTGAACACCGTATCCAGAGAGTGGTCGTCAATGACTCTTTTTTGAATGGTACCAGATTATAGGTGGTGTACCCCCAGGCTCAGTACTGGGCCCACTTTTTACTTGTTTATTAATGATATAGAGTATGGGTCTAAGTGGGTATGCCAGGTAAAAAAAAAAACAACTTCCAAATTAACTGATGTCAGAAAGTTATATAGATGTGTAATTAACTTCTATTTAAAAATCTCAAGTCTCCTGTACTTATCAGCTGCTATTTGCCCTATTTGCTAATTTTTTATTTGCTATTATTTGCTATTTTCTAATTATTACATCTATATAACCTCCTGAAACCAGTTGATTTGGAAGAGATTATTTTTTTTGCTGGAGTATCCCTTTTACAGCAGTGTTTCTATATTTGCAGACGACAGCTTTATAGTACAGTACAGTCTATGGAGGATGTGCAGATGTTACAGGATGACTTAGACACACTGAGTGTTTGGGCATCCACTTGGCAAATGAGGTTCAATGTGGATAAATGTAAAGTTATGCACCTGGGTACTAATAACCCGCATGCATCATATGTCCTGGGGGGAGTTACTCTGGGCGAATCATTTGTACAGACGGATCTAGGTATACTTGGGTGGATTAAGCAGACCAATAGCCCTGTACTGTTTTCCATATTCAGCCTCTCCCTTCTTTTCCACTATGCCATGTCTGTAATCAGTACCCCCACTGGTCAGATGATTTAATAGGCATCGGTGCTCATGTTAGTTATGCATACTTTTCATTGCTTACCAGACATAGCTGCTGACATTTGGTAGCAGCTGTACCCGGTATTGCAGCTTGTCTCTCTGAACTGAATGGACTGAGCTGCAATGTTAGAGGCAAAGAAGAGTCAGCACCAGGCACCTCTGTTCTGCACAGTGACAAAGTGGGGAACCCTGCCCCAACCAGTCTAAGTCCAATTTAAAGAGAAGTCACAAGGAAGTCAGAGGTCATGTATAAAATATAAATATGTTTATTCCACAATGAAATGTTGTATCTGAAGATGGTGGAAAAAATATATCTATGTTTTATACATGACCCTCTGGCTTCACTGTGACTTCTCTTCACATTGAGTTGCAATATTAGGTACAGCTGCTACAGATGCTATAGACATCCAATGACTCACAGATGATGTCATCAGAGACATCCACTTCCT
Source organism: Dendropsophus ebraccatus (assembly GCF_027789765.1). Lineage (NCBI taxonomy): Eukaryota > Metazoa > Chordata > Amphibia > Anura > Hylidae > Dendropsophus > Dendropsophus ebraccatus. The sequence continues at coordinate 66,068,959 of NC_091461.1, read as the reverse complement.
CTTTTTCATCTACCTTAGACCACCAAGAACACTTCTTATAGCCACAACTGTTGTCTGCCCCCAGCTATCCTTCTACCCCCCCCCCCCCCCATGCACCTTTCATTGCCCATTGCATAGTAATAGTGACCAATACTAGATTAATGAAGATTGTGCTTCACAAAGTAATGTAATGTGCCCCGCTATGTAATAATTTCTCTTTTATATACCCATAAGGTAATAATGTTACAATGTCCCCTTAGTGCCCTGCAAGATATTAGTGCCCCACTTTTGTCCACCTTTAAGCACATCTTATAAAAAATAATCCTCCTTTGTGTCCCTGTGGTGTGTACTCTGCTGCGACCGGCCCCTTTAATTATGCCCTTTTGCCCCCTGTAATGATAACCATGCCCCCTCTGTGCAGTTAGTGATTATTCCTTTTTAGTTATTTAAGCTCTGTGGCACCATCCTGCATGCAGAAGTCTTCTTCCCCTGGCTGATCTGAGAAAAACAGTGGATAAAAACTACTGGATTGGGCCATTCATATCAAGTGAGTAAGACAGCTCCCTTCCTCTCCCTCCCTACTGCACAGGTCATACAGCATGCCAAGAAATCATTTCCATAGAAGTCAGCTCCATACTATTGCTTTCTATTATACAAAGTGATTTTTAAAGATTAAAGCGCAACTATAATTTAAGTGACCAAAAAATGAAATTCCACAAATAAAAAGCCCACGTGTTACCCTTTAAAAAGGGCCCTAACTTGTGTGGATATCTTGTGCGGTTGCTGAGATATCCCCAGCTGTTTGGCTCAAAAAAAAAATGAATTTTTCTCCTGGCTGCATGAAAGTGGGCGTGGCCTCCCCTCTCTCTCACACCACAGCTAGCTCTACTATGAATCAGTGGGCTGCTGGTGGAGGATCAGGTGATGGAAAATGGGTGATCTGTGATGACAACTAGCTGGGATGACTTATTTATATACTCCAGGGTTCTCCAACCTATGCCTCTCCAAAACTACAGCTCCCAGCATGCCCTGCTAGCCTTCATATGGCAGGACGTGATGGGAATTGTAGTAACACTGTTATAGTAAGGCACTAGGACTGACACAGTTCTACAAGACAAACAGAGATGTATATATATTACTACAAAGATGGCTGCATAGTGATAGCTGGAGAATAATGGCTGCACACATGTAGCGGTATGATGGTGGGATCAGGACAACCTTACACCAGACTCAGGGACGTAGCTAGGTGTTCACCCTAGGGGGGAGCGAGCGAGTCTGAGGGAAAACCTCAGCAGGCGACTATCTATCTATTAATTATCTATCAACTATTTATCTACCTTCTATCACATATCTGTCTAATATCTATCAGGCAGAACAAGGATGATAGAGTGACCTCCATTATACTTAGTAAAAGATGTTGGGAAAGCTGGGTGACCTCTATTATACTGGCAATAGGGTGCTGGGAAAGCTGGGTGACCTCTATTATACTGGCTACAGAGTGCTGGTAAAGCTGGGTGACCTCTATTATACTGGTTATAGGGAGCTGGGAAAGCTGGGTGACCTCTATTATACTGGCTTTAGGGTTCTGGGAAAGCTGGGTGACCTCTATTATACTGGCTTTAGGGTTCTGGGAAAGCTGGGTGACCTCTAACTGGCAGAAAGAGTTAATACTACACGATGTACAGCCCCTTTGCTTTCTGCCAGGGTACCCACCCATGTAATTCATTCCCCAAACCCATATGTACTGTAGGGCAGGGCTAGCAGCAACAGTGTGCACATTGATTATACATGTTATTCCCATAAGGCTCTGGTGGGCTCTCCTCTATGTTAGGGAGGCAGCAGGTGTCAGGTGCACTGTCCCCACAGACCCCCAGCTTCCCACTCGTACCTTTAGTGTGGAGCCGACAACACTGCATCCCCACTGAGCAGGAAGTAGTGGAGGCAGATGGGTTTGCTGTCAGTGCAGGACAGGCTGAGGCTCCGGGGCAGGCTGTCAGCAGAGGTGGGTGATGGTCCCAATATTACTGATGTACAGCCCCCCTGCACTCTGCCAGAGTATCCTGGGGGTGGGGCTTGTCATCGGGGGGTGGGGCTTGTTGGGACCTTAATTTGCCCCACACAAACAAATGACTATCCAGATAAGCCCCGCCCCCGTACAACAAGCCCCACCCTCTGCTCCTGCCGCTGGTGGGGTACTCTGGCAGAGTGCAGGGGGGCTGTACATCAGTAATATTGGGGCCATCACCCACCTCTGCTGACAGCACGCCCCCGAGCCTCAGCCTGTCCTGCACTGACAGCAAACCCCTCAGCCTCCACTACTTCCTGCTCAGTGGGGATGCAGTGCTGTCGGCTCCACACTGAAGGTACGAGTGGGAAGCTGGGGGGCTGTGGGTACAGTGCACCTGCTGCCTCCCTAACATAGCAGAGCCCACCAGAGACTTATGGGAATTACATGTATAATCAATGTGCACACTGTTGCTGCTATCACTGCCCCCTAACCAAAACAGCCCTGCCCTACAGTACATATGGGTTTGGGGGTGGATTACAGTGTGAGAGCTGCCTGACATGTGCTGCTGTCTGAGAATCCGTACATAGCTCAGCCAGAGTACGGATCTCCAGGGGGGCGTGGCCAGCAGGAATGGACAGATAATGCAAAGGCAGACATAGGGCACATTCAGCCACATGTATTAGAAAAACTGTCCAATTTAGCTTATTATTGTATATTGCAAAAATTCTTAACATGGCCTTAACTAACTAAAACTAAATGGTCAAAATATTTTATAGTTACGCTTTAACGATAAAGATTGCAAACGAGATTGTTTATTGTTAACCTAAAATCATTCACCATATTACACAGAGCAGTAGTCGATATTTACAATTGTTCCAATAATTGTTACTACGATTGTTTACTCCATCTGATCCCAGCAAACACTGAATGATTAGCGAACAATTAACAATAATTCTAGTGTCAGATCTAAATCAACGACATGTGAATGATTTTTCGATCGTTGCCTCCAACTACATGAAATGATTATCATTTAAATTCAAAGAATATAACAATTTTCCGCTGAATATTGGTCCCGTGTAATAGGGCCCTTAGTCCACATACCTGCTGTAAAGCATTTCTGTAATAGCTGCTGATATCAGCTCAGTCGGGTCACGGAGCGGCCGGTCTCTGAAAAGATCATCCCAGCTGGTACTGCAGTACTGGCCGGATGATCTTTCCTGCCATAGTGTTTTGATGTGGGCGCATCAGGGCGTGCCTGCATCAGAATTTACCACTGCACACTATGGAGCGTACGGCCGGAGCCGCTCGCTTTATAGTGTGCACTGACATGGTTTCCTGCGGCCACAATTCACTGAATGGCGGCTGCAGAAAACTGACATGTCAGTTCTTTGCGCGCTGCGAGGGATCCCGGTCGGAGCGTATACGATGTGTATACACTCTGGCCGGGATCCCATAGAAGGAGAGGCATTGTATATATTCGTGCAAAGTACGTCCATTGTTGCGGCTTGCAAAAGCAGTCGTACTTTTACGTTGTGTGAACATAGCCTTAGGTTGCGTTTACATGTACAGGATCCGCAGCAGATCTGCAGCAGATTTAATGGTGCAGATTTGATGCTGTGATCAGTTATGTAGATCAAATCTGCTGCGGATCTGCACCATCATATCCGCTGCGTTACTGTACATGTGAAGCTACCCTTATACTTCTCCACAACAGTATCTCGGACCTGCCTGGTGTGTTCATTGGTATTCATGATGCTCTCTGTGCATTAAACAGAACCCTGAGACTATCACAGAGCAGGTGCATTTATAGGGAGACTTGATTACACACAGGTGGATTCTATTTATCATCATCAGTCATTTAGGACAACATTGGATCATTCAGAGACCCTCACTAAACTTCTGGAGTGAGTTTGCTGCACTGAAAGTAAAGGGGCCGAATAATATTGCACACCCCACGTTTTTTTTTGTTAAAAAAGTTTAAAAGATCTAATAAATTTCGGTCAACTCCAACAACCACAGCCCATGTACCACAATAGTAAATGCACCAAAACTGAATGAAAGACAGACTCAAGCAAAGCCTTCTAAGGGCCCTTTTACACGGAAAGATTATCTGACAGATTATCTGCCAAAGATTTGAAGCCAAAGCCAGGAATGGACTATAAACAGAGATCAGGTAATAAAGGAAAGCCTGAGATTTCTCCTCTTTTCAGATCCATTCCTGGTTTTGGCTTCAAATCTTTGGCAGATAATCTGTCAGATAATCTTTCTGTGTAAAAGGGCCCTTACTGTCAGGCTCCAATACCAAATGTGGGTCATAAAGTATAACTAGAAAATAATGCTTCTCTTATTGTGGCTCCTATGAAAACACTAGAGAACATAAACCTGCCTAGATCACATCCAGGCAATGGTGCATAGTACGTTGGTACATAAGTGATTTTTAAGGATTTATTATGGTCATTTGTTCTGGTCATGAGCTGTATAATAGCAAGGAATATGGACAATGAATGTGCTTTGCAGAAAATACAGATGCTATGTAGTATTGTGTATTTACAATATCTCCTATATAGCATATCTCTTTATATAGCATGAACATATTCTGTAGCACCGTACAAAGATATTATGGTGAGGGTCCTATTAGATTAAGCAATTTTTAACTATTAACAACAAATGGTGCGTTTACACAGAGAGATATATCAGACAGACCTTTGAAGCCAAAGCCAGGAACAGACTATAAACAGAGAACAGGTCATAAAGGAAAGACTGAGATTTCTCCTCTTTTCAAATCCATTCCTGGCTTTGGCTTCAAAAATCTGTCAGATAAATCTCCCTGTGTAAATGCACCATAACGATAAACGATTGCAATTAAATTACTTTATTGCCCCCCCCCAAAAGTTATACAAATCCCAAATATACACTTATTACAGGAAATGCTTATAAAGTGCTTTTTTCCCTGCACTTACTACTGCATCAAGGCTTCACTTCCTGGATAACATGGTGATGTCACGACCCGACTCCCAGAGCTGTGCGGGCTGTGGCTGCTGGAGAGGATGATGGCAGGGGGACACTGAGGGACACAGGGCACTGGAGGGACACTGAGCATCCCTCTGCCATCATCCTCTCTGGCAGCCACAGCCCGCACAGCTCTGGGAGTCGGGTCGTGACATCACCATGTTATCCAGGAAGTGAAGCCTTGATGCAGGAATAAGTGCAGGGAAAAAAGCACTTTATAAGCATTTCCCGTAATAAGTGTACTGTATATTGGTGATTTGTATAACTTTTGGGGGGCAATACAACACTTAAATAAAATTTTTTGCTGGACTTCTCCTTTAATCGTTAACCTGAAATCGTTCACCATATTACACAGAACGATAGTCCTTAGGTAGCACTGTTACAATGATCGTTACTGCGATCGTTACTCCTATCGTTTACTCCATCTGATCCCAGCAAAACAATAAACAATGTGCAATTACACTGAATGATTAGTGAACAAATGCGGAACGAGTAACGATGATTTTAGGTTCAGCTCTATAAAGGCCATATTGCACATAAAGATTATCTTTCAAAGATTCTCTATAACGATCGTTCGCTAGCAGTAACTATCGATTTTTTAAGGAACGATTTTGAGGTTATTACATTCACTGATTACTGTTATGAATGATCGTTTTTCGTTGTTATATGGTCACTAATCATTCCTCAGGATAGCCCACACAACATGTTTTATTGGCGAACGACTTATTACACGAACAAATATGTGAACGATCGGCGAACTACCAACGAAAATATTTCAACATGTTGAAATACCAAAATTAACGATTTTTCATTTGTCGTTTCATCATTGGGTGTTATTATACAGACAGATAATCGCTCATTTCGATCGTTTTAGCAAATTTTTAAATGATAATCATTCTGTGTAATAGGAGCTTATAATCAACGATCAACGACACACAAACGATTTTTCAATCGTTGCCTGCAATTACACAGAACGATTATCGTTTTAATTTGAACGATATAACGAATTTTTGCACCATAATCGTCCTGTGTAATAGGGCCCTACATTTCCTGGGAAGCCAACCTACCAGCTTGGAGAACACATTATACAAACTCCATATAAATGTTACCCTTGGATTTAAACTATACACTCCAATGAAGCAAGGCAGACGTGCTCACACACACCAGAAAAGCCATAATGCTTTCATAGTCATGTATTCTGAGTAGAGAGGGAATGGGATGTGCAAGGGACTCAATATATGATTTTCTACTGCCACCTAGTGGTTTTACTCGATATTATACAATTGTTTTTAAAAAGTCTGCAACTCTTCACAACGAATGGCAGTAACAATACAGCAATAATATAGACAAGAAGAAAGTCACTACAGGCTAGTTAGCTTAACATCTGTAGTAGTACAAATGATGGAACATCTAAAAAGAAATTGATCACCTAAGAATTAACAGATTGATGGGCCCAAAGCAGCATGGTTTTACTGAGGGCAGATCATGTCATACTAATGTTACTGATTCATACTCATTTCTCACAGTCCTAAAATGATTCCACATTGCACCCGACATTTATGTGCACAGTGGTGATTCGGGCAGTCGCCGGGGGCCCATGGCTTCCAGGGGGCTAATGGCCAGAGCCGCCCATATTCAAAGAGGCGGCTGCTCAATCATCCAGGGACCCCTCCACACTGTCCCTTTTAGATATGAGCCCTCTAGACAAGCGCTCACAGTTAAAAACAAAAGACCATGATTGACACAGTGAGAAACTATTGGCCCACCACTGTGCCAATCTCTCTTGTGGTCACTCCCTGCCTCAGTACCTCAGCGTTGCACAAGTGATGTCACAGAGAAAAGAAGTAAAGCCAGTTAAATATGTGTTTTTTGTTTCTTACACTGGGATACCTACTTGGAGGGAGGGAAGTGGGTCATAGCATCTCCTATGTTAGGTTCGTTATCTACTGGAAAACAGGGAAGTTACCTATAGGGGATGCTACCTATCAGGGAGACTACCTATGGGCTAAGGTGGGGGATATTAGCTGCATGGGAAATACTTCTTGGGAGAAGGGGGGGCTACCTGCACAGGAAGGCAAAACTACTATATGGATGCACAGAGGGGGGACCTAACTAGTATATGGGGGAAAGGGGTCTAATCTACTATATGGGAGCACAGAAGCTAGCCTTTCTAATATAGAGTGGGTAGAAGGAATAGAGGGACCATAAGTACTGTTTGAGGGCCCAAACTGGGGCTAAATTCTACATTGTGTAGAGGTGAGGATGGTGCTGGAATGAAGATCGTAAAATGTTTTCTGGCAGATTCTGCGAAGATGAGTCGTGATCAGAAGAAGTCATTATGACAGTCTGGGCCAAATGGGGAAGAGGACAAAAGAGGAAGATGCCACTCAAAGAAGACCTCATTGGATAATGGTGGTAATGCATAGTCATTTGTTATTTGTCATTTGTTTAGTTATTTTTTAGCCCCTGTATTGTTTTGGTATTAGTAATATTGTCCTTGGTATAATGGTTTTTATTTAGTAAGAGTGTAATGGTAACATAGTTATTATGTGGGGGCAATAGCTTATTGAGCAAGATGCAACTGAGAGGGCCTGTGCCTCAGATGTTTTAGGACCCTAGCAAAACCCCAGTCTGGAATACTGTGTCAAGGCCTGGTGACTTCACCTACAAAAAGATTGATTGATAAAATAGAATGGGTCTAAAAACAGGCTACGAAAATGGATGGTTTGAAGCACAAAACCAGGAATATTAGGAAAGACTTAAATGATTTTTAGCTACTGAATTATTATTTTTTTAGGGAGGGGGGGATGTAGGAAACTGCAACAATTCCGTAACTGGCTCTCCCAAATAGCTTCAGAACAAATGATGCTCAGATTTTTGTTTCATTTTTGTTCACCAATATATGTACAATGCAATAATTAAAGTGTTCATAGACAATAAATCACAGATTATTTTGACAATCCTTTTCATAACATTTTAGCCACCATGTTTCACGTAACAGCTTCACTTTAAAAAGATCAAATGACATTAGTCATAAATTGTAAAATAGCTTATGAATAAAACATTTCATAATATTTCCAATGCCTTTTCACTTGCCTACAATGGCAAACTCATCTCTGTGCTAAAAGTCTATTCTATAATGTGATAGAATTGGGAATAGTAGAAAGTAAATGTATTAGGAAACAAATGGTTTTTGTGCAGTGTGGAAATATGAAGAATGGATATCATGAAGGAATTGACTACTTGTTAGTGTTGCTTTGTTGACTGACATGACATGCAAGATGAAAACGGAGTCATCTTTTTATCTTTTTACAGACTGAGGTCCATGGGTCTTATTTCCCACCTCAAATGGGACTTTGCATATTTACTGTGAACTTTGAACGTTTTTGTTAAGCATCATAAAACGATTCTTTCAAGATCTGCTTCTAAGAGTGCCACCGAATAATAGGGTCCTCGGGGGGACACTAAGATCTCAAACACTGAAATGATGTCTTGTTAATGTGTTCTTCGATTATTTGGGAGAGCTGATATTACCAAGGACATTGCTGAAGTCTGCTACAAGTTTTTGGAATTTTTCTTCTCCTTGCGATACTGTCAACGCCCCCCCCCCCCCCCCCCCCCCCCCCCCCCCCTTCCTCAGGTCGGACAAATTTTCGGCACCAATAGCTACTGGGCCTGCTGTATATTCCTAAAATTATTTTGATAAAGGTGTCCTGGTCCTCCTTTAGGTAAAAAAAGGCTTGTCATCAGGGCGGGGCTTCTTGACCATAAATTCCCCTCTCCCCGCCTTAGTCTACTTCTTACTGAATTAGAATTGGCTCCCTGGCAACATAACAAAGGAAACACATGGATTACAGCAACAGACTGAGGCGGGGAAAAGTGGGACTTGATGGCAAAAAGCCCCACCTCAAAGACACTATCCAGTGAGTTAACTGTGACTTAACCCTTCCTATACACATTCCACCCCTGGTAACTTTCTTTGACGATCTCTGAAGACATTTGTAGTTGCCAAGGTAAATTTGCTTGTACAGTTTGTCTGGCTTATATTGTTATTGATCCTGCATGATCATCAGCAACAAAAACAAAAAAGGCAAAATTGTTGATTTTTGGTAATTAATAAATTCGAATAAAAAAGCAGACAAATAGTCCCATCTACCCCAAACTCATACTGATTAATCTACAGATCACAGGTGACCATACTGCTCCATAGATAGAACAGAAAAGTGAATGGAAGGATAGAAAAGAGGTCAGAATATGGCAACATGATAATCTTAAGCTAGCAAAACAACAAACAAAAATTATATTAATTGGTTATCACTGTAATTGTGCTGAAAAAAAAGATAAGATAGCAGTTTAACTGCAAAGTGAGGTGCAGAATTGTGGGTATTTCTGCTCACAATTATTTTTTTCTTTCATTTCTTATAGTACATATTAGAGTAAAATGAAGAATGTCTTTTAAATGTACAATTGATCCCACAAAAAACAAGCCCTCATATGGCTCTAAATATGGAAAAATAAAAGAGGCATGGTTCCTAGAAAGTGAGGAATTACAAACCTGCCAAAAATTGCTGACAGTGGAAATGCAGGGGCAGCAAATTGGTGTCACATAACGACAAGTGTTACCCAGGCACCTACTGTACAAATGTTCTCATTGACATAGAAACTCAGAAACAAATGCTTATTTGTCCAGACACTGAAGGATGGGCACAGATCATCTTACCCAGGTCATATGCTTATACTGTACACATATAGACAAATAAAATATTGAGAAATCCACACAATTACGTATACTGAACAAACCTCTTTACAGCCATCTGCATAGAGACACCCAACAGGCATGCTGGAGAAAATGTAACATATATAGCAGGGATGTCACTGACATTGTACTGGACAGAGACTTTCAGGATGCTAATAGCTCCCACCACAGTCACTGAACACCTACACCACCAAGTTCTCCCAGAAACATCGCTACCCAAAACACCATCACGCCGTTTAACAGCTAAAAAACCTTAGGACTTGGTCCTAGAGGTTTTTTATATGCCTTAAAACTGCTATTAAATGTCATCTTGCAACTAGATACTGTGCAAAGATGAGAATAGTATAAATATCTACTATAAGTGTCTCCTCTTAGTACATAGCGCCAAACACTGTCAACAGCGGGTAAGAATAAACTATTAGAATTGGAGGATGAGGAGAGGGAGGATATTTTGAGATACATGACTCCAAGATTGTAGGATCATTCATAGAGTATTACAAGCATAGCTTTACACCCCTTAGAGACCTGTTGTCTGTTTTACAGCAGCCACCAAGGGGATTTCAGCTGGGTTGCTGCTTTTTTATGCTGGCAGCCACTAGGTGTCTCACCTCTCTGCAGTCTGCTGTTCTCTGCCTGTTTTTAGGTTTAGTCAGTCACTAGTAACAGAGACAGAAAGATGGAACACAGAAAACAGGGTGAGGCTTTGCTTTATCTGTGTGCAAGAGATAAAGACTGTGTACTTGCAGTTGGTTAGTCTGTCTGCCTGCTGAAGATAATCTATATTTTTCCTGAAAGGAAAATCATGGCTTCCTTCTCATTTCTTACCACCCATAAATCTCATGTCAACTGTAATTTTTTTTAAATACAAGTGTATGTACTATTGTACATGATCTTCCCTCCCCTTTAGCTTCTCTTCCGCAGCAGTTTAGTACTTTCTGTACTTCCTTGCTGTGCGCACCTTGCATAAGTAGAACAGTGCATCCTCCCATATACCATCTCTAGAACTGTACCATGTAAATCATTGCCCAGTACAGTGAAGCCTGTTCAGTGCACTATGTACCATGTCATGGAACAGCAGAGAGGAGTAGGCGCTGTTCTGATTGTACTACACTATCACAGTGTCTTATGTTGTTTAATAAATTTAGTGCATCTTTAGATACTATTATCTAACTTGATACTACATATTAGCTAGCTTACTTTACACAACAGTGTTTCATTTCTAAACTTTGTCCTTTCCCCTAAGCCACTCCCCTTTGTCCAGTTAGGTGCAAAAAAGCGTCTAAAGAACACATATTAAATATAGTGAACAGCATGTATGCAGTGTCCTGGTACCTATATCCCAGCTGCTATATGTATAAGGTTGTGTGACTGAAAAATACTTTGCTTAGCACATTGAACTGTATTTGGGACTTGCATATTCTTCATATGTACTGCTATCTTACTTGTCACACTGATACACACTGCTTATGTACTGTATATTATCAGTAAAAGTTCAACCAAAAGAAAGATCATTTCAAGAGAAGTTGCCTCTGAGCTGACCCTGTCTGTAAAGCTCAAATCAGAGAAGATTTTCTTCTAAGTAAAGAGATGTGATTTCTTTTCAAAGTCCTGCTTTCCAAGTAAAGTGCTCCAGAAGTTTCAGCAAGAAGAAGAACAAGGTACAAACAGATACCTTCCCTCTGAGAGCTTCACTACCTGTGAATAGGACAAGACATACTGCCCCTGAGCGCCCCTGACTCGACACTTAACAAAGCTGTCACAAGCTGTTAAGTCATAATTTCTAGTCTATGCTGCAAGTATATACTGTAATCTACATCCTACAACTTTCTTCTTGTCAAGGGTTGAATAACTTCTACTCAAGGGTCTCCTGGCATTTACCAGTCTCCTAATAGGCCTCCGCACTGATTGGCTTCCATGTTGGTGATCAAACCCCTGCACACATCCCTCCGGATATGGTGTTACAGTACTCTAGAGTTCTTCAGTGAGTATTAATATTTCCTTTGAACTACAGTTGAACTGTGAAGATCTTCTTAGGAAGAGTCTGTTGTAATTGTACTGAGTCCCCTTTAAGTAGATTTCCTACTTTTTATCCCAGAAGACTGGCATGTGTATGTTGATAAATTCCTTCTTAAAGGGGTATTACCATCTCAACTAATATATTAAAGGAGAAGTCTGACAGGGGGTGCAGGAACATATAAAAAATGTATACTTACCCCCCACCGCAGTGATGCATTACCACTCCCAAACCCCCACTGCCATCCCCCAGCTCTCCCTCCCGCAACTTCCCAACCCGGCTGATGGATTGCCAACTCAGTGACTAGCTGAGTGGGCCATCCATTAGTCAGGTCGGGTTCTTTTCCCCAAGTCGTGACATAGCAGGAAAATTAGTTCAAGCGGCAGTCAAACAGCAAGGGAGGCAGCAATGCAGGGGCACAGGACTGGTGAGTATAGATTCTTTATTATGTTTCCCCCACCTCCTGCTTACACTGTAGTTTTTGCTTTCGCCAGGCTTCTCCTTTACTTCTGTAGGACTCGTCAAGTTATATATTTTTGCTAATATTTTAATATAGGAAACTTGCCTCCTTCTCCTGATATGCTGCCCTTTCCCTCCCATTGTTGACAGCTCGTTGCCTAGGTTACAAACCACCTCTCTACTCTAAAAACAGTGGTCTGGCTGGTGTAAATATAGATATTGCTCTCAACAATGGAAGGAAAAGAGCCGCATAACAGGAGGAGACACATTTGCTAAATGAATGCATTTGCAAAAATGTTTAATTTGATGATTACTGCAGGTTTAACTATCTTAGTTAAGATTAGTATCCCCTTTAGGATGCTTTACCCGCACCAGATTGCGCATCGAAATCCACTGCAATTCCCGGTACTGTCATTTTCTATGGGTTTACATACTCACAGCGGATTTTTCATTTCGCTGTGAGTATGTAATGTCCCATCCCCCTAAACCCAGCACAGCCTGGTTAATACGTTACCCGTCCTCTCTCCCTCCTGCTTCTTTGCCTCCTGGCTCCCTGACAATCCACTCAACCAGTCAGTGCGCTTTGCTTCAGGAGCAACTGATTGGCTGAGCAGGACGTCAGGGGGTGTAAGTATGTAAACCCATAGAAAATGACAGTACTGGGAATTGCAGCACATTTCACATACAGTCCGGTACATGTGAAGGCACCCTTAATATTGACATATACCAGACTGAATAAATGCCAAGAAATACCCACTTTTTGGCCCTCATTGAGTTAATGTAACCATATACAGTGGTCCCTCAACATACTGTACAATATTAATTGGTTCCAGGATGACCATTGTATGTTGAAACCATTGTATGTTGAGACCAAAATTCTGTGGAAACTGGTAATTGGTTCTGAATCCCCTAAAATGTCATCCCAAAATGAGAGAAAAATATGGATTAAAGGAAAACAATATGAAAATTAATATGGATAAAGCAAGTCCTTATATATAACAGCCAGAAAGAGCTACTGGAGACTGTAAATGACTTTCTAAGTAGAAGATGGGAGCGTCTTCAGGGTCCTGTAAAGATCACACAGGGTCCCCAGAGGAGTAGCTCATCCTGGGCCAGGTATAGAGCAGTAAAGGACATGTAGTATTACACTATACTCTAGTGAATCACTACTAGACAGCCAGTGCATGCACTTCAGTAATACAGTGATTTTACCAGTAAAATGGCCACTTTTTATTGGTTGATCATCTACTTATTCACATATTCCACAGATCTGGACTGCCTGTAGCATTGTATGTTGAGTCTGGTCTCAAGTTACGATTGTCCAGAAAGGACCATTGTATATTAAAAATATTGTATGTCGAGGCCATTGTAAGTTGATGGATCACTGTATACATGTTTATTATGTAAATCAGAAGCTTTCCTGGATTACACGCTAAATAGAAATAAAAAATGTGGTGTGAACAACCTTATATCCCTTCAGAAAAACACCCCTCAACGTGTATATCTTACCTGAGAAGTATGATAACTTTTCAATGAATTAGGACACCTTGGCAAACTTTGTTCCTAATTGTGTTATCTTGAAAATCTTAATCTAATGTTTAAAAAATTTGTTTTTTTGATTGTTGGGGTCCACACCAGTCGGGAGAGCATGGGAAAGTGCTTGGCTAAGCACTTCACACCCAAATTGCTGTCTTTTTCGTTTAATTGTGAGCAATAGACTTTATTCTAAAGCCCCTATTACACGGGGCGATGTGGAGAGCAAGTGAGCGCCAACCTGTCAGGCCAGTGCTCGCTTGCTCCTCCTTCCCACGCCCGCTGCTCGTACTTTTACACGCGCCAACAGCGATCAAGGAGGAGCAGGTAAGAGCCACACATACACACTCAGTAAGGAAATAGATCTTGTTCTCTTTTGGAAATAAATTTTATTGAACAACCTACAAATCAATCACTAGCCGAGCTAGACGGCAAGTAGCATTTCACTGAAATATGTTAATGCGGTTTGACCACTTTGGGCAATCTCATTTTGTTAGAAAGCATTCTTGACATAAGGCCGATCATAAGGTGTCCTACTGAGGATTGTACCAGTCTGGTGTTACTGTTGGTTCTGGATCCTTCTATGGTTAATGGTCCTCCTTTATAGCTCACAAAGATTCTTTACAGCTGTATCTGCTAATATGTGAGGATGCAGAATCAGATCCCACTCTGCAAACACACATTTCTATTCTCTCTTGTCCCAGCATCACCGATCTTCATATCGGCCACTTTTCAGGAGTGTGAGAACTAGTTTGAGAAGTGCCTTGGCTATGTTACAAATGCCCTTGTATTTTACAAGATTTCATACATTACTATCAGTAAGATAAAAGGCTAAGAAGCAATTGTCGAGTTCAAGGTTAAAACTCCTCATCTTAAACCAAAGCCAATAAATTCTTCAGCTGACATTCATTAGTCCATGTCCATGTTCCTTTGTTATACAGTACATTATTCCATTGAAGGCATGTCATAACCATTGTTTTTAGGCAGGTTTAATTTCCTGTTATCTGTGTAGAGATTCCTCCTGGATCACATCAGTCAGGAAGATAATGGGCTTTAAGTCGGTAGATGTTTTGCTAATATTTCCAAGTATTACTGTTGAACATAATCTTTCCATTTTGTAAGCACATAAATTCCATAGAGGGATCTGTTTCATTGGAAGTCTAGAGAGGGATCCCAAAGATCTCTGATCGGATCACACTGACTGTTCATACCACATAATAGGCCACTTATTATCCTCCTTACATTCTTCACATGAACCGAGTCATTAGCCCAAACTGAACATCTGTGTGTACTTTTTCTCTTTTTTCATTTAGAAAGAAAACTAAACCCCCCTCACCAAGAAGTGTCTATAATGACTGTTTTATCTTATACCACCAGTTATACTTTGTGAGGCAAATTATTTTTTGGTCAATTCATGCTGTCCTAGGCATAAGATGAAGAATTGAAGAGGGCAAGCAGTTCAAGAGTCATATCTTAGCTCAATTATAATTTTAAGGAATATGAAGATATGGGTCCGATTCTGAAGGGCTCTATTCACACAATGGCGGATTTCCTACAGACATTTCTGTGACTGTGCCATTCATCTGAAAACTAGCAAGTGGCTTTATTGTCAAGAATTAGATAAACCGTTGTAGTAATAGAAACCTATTCATAACATTTCATAGTGATCAGTCCTTTTCTGTTTATTTTCTTTGGAGAACAGTACTTTTCTTATATATGTCTTAAGGGTGCGTTCACATGTAGAGGATCTGCAGCAGATTTGTTGGGGCAGATATCATTGTAACAATATACTGAATAACTGAACACAGAATCAAATCTGCTGCAGATCCTGTACATGTGAACGCACCCTTAAAGGGAATCTGCCACTAGGTTAAGCTGTCTTATGCCAATGATGACAACTTCTGTTGTGTAATACAGCCGTTCTTCTAATAGCTAAGAGACCAAGCGTGCTGCTCCCGCACCCACTCATCAGAAATTGACAGCTCTCTGCCTGATCATTGCATTAATGTGTCAATCAGTGTCTGGTGGACAGTGGAATTGACACCTTAAAGGGGTTATCCAGCGCTACAAAAACATGGCCACTTTCCCCCTACTGTTGTCTCCAGTTTGGGTGGGGTTTTGAAGCTCAGTTCCATTGAAGTAAATGGAGCTTAATTGCAAACCACACCTGAACTGGAGACAACAGTAGGGGCAAAAGTGACCATGTTTTTGTAGCGCTGGATAACCCTTTAAGAATATCAAAGACTACTGAGTGCTCATAAGGAAAATTACTTCTTCACCAAATACAGTATTTAGTGTGCTCAATATCAGAAAAAAGGTGGCAATACACAATGTAACTAATATTTTGTTGTCATTAGCTTACGTGTCACTAGTTTCTTTAGCATAAGGCTAAGTTCACACACGTCATGATGACAGATGTTTTTAGTGAACGGGGGCGTCCTTTAACAGCCGCCATTGTAATGGTGTGTGAATATAGCCTAAACCTAGTAATAGAGTTTCTATAAAATGCACCAAGTCTGGATATTGTCATTTACTGAAACCTCACATATACCACTAGAGATGAACAATGCATGTTTTCCATGTTTCTATGTTTTCCAAACAGTCCGCGGACTGCATCCACCTTCTCCAGACAGCGGGACCCAAATGCTGATTGTTCAGGTTTGTGGGAACACAAACTTTTGGCAAGTTCGCTCATCTCTACTGGTGACTCTTTTTTTTTTTTTTTTTAAAGGGCTGCAGTTTTTGTAGTTTTTTTTTTTTTTCCCCAGATGAACTATGGTGTAAGTTTATTGGTAAATCTGAGAGACAAACTGGCTTAGTATTCATCCTGACAGGTTATGTTATCTCTGTCTCTTTTTATGTTATTGGTGACTTCCCCATTTTGTAACTATATCCATTCTTGTAGCAATCTCTATGTATCATTATATGCAGGAGTGTTACTGGGCGCTGAGGATCTGCATGGCATCTACTCCAGATGGCATCTACCTTAGATATGCCTGGCTGCAGTTATATGTAGTTTTACATATTTTTATTATGATTTTGTACATTTCTTCATATTATTTGTATATTCTATCATACCATGAAATAATATATGTTTTATATGCAAAAACTCAATTAAAAACTTTTAAAGTTAAAAAAAGACAGCTAACATGTAACAGCATGGCAAATATCATACATTAAAATAGCAAAAATAAGTAGTTGCATTATATTATATTCACTCTTCGATATTAAGAGGAAAAGAAAGGGGAGAATGTTTTATGCAACATGCATCAGCACAGAAAGGAAAGGAAATTTGTTGTCAACTGCTTGTTTTTGACTGCAAAGCTATAAATGTTTAGATGCATTTACTGTGGAACATTGGATAAAGAAGGAAACAAAGAAAAGTATAGAAAAACAAGTCTCTAGCATACAAAATGGCAAAAAAAATATGCTTTGGGTCTGTTCACAAGCTTTTACCAGGGTTCCACTGAAGATTTCATTAGGTTTTTGCAGTGTTTTTGAGTAGCCTATAGCTCTATCCTTGTGATAAAAATGCCAGCAATGACAGCAGTGTAAATAGTGAGTGTTTATATCATATAGATGCATGTTTATAGAGTCAGGCTAAGTTCACACACCATCTTTTTTTGCCCTTTCGATGGCCGTCTTTCTGGCCGTCCTTCATTTTGAGACCAAATAACGTTCAGTATTCTATCTCAAAATAATTGAAGACCATAAAGACAGCCGTCAAATGGCCCAAAAAAATGTGGTGTGCGAACCTAGCCTCAAGGTTAAAGCTATGGAATCAAGATAAAGGCTATCTTCACACACAGTATTTCGCTCGGTATTTTGGCCATTGTTTTGTCAACCAAAACCAGGAGTAGGTTGAAAACAGAGAAACGATGCAAATCTTTCCATTATAAGGGCCCGTTCACACTACGAAATTCTGTGCAGAACCTCAGCACGCAGACTCAGCGCCAAATCCTGCCTGCTATCTGTTTGAATCGGAGGTCTCGCACGCCTGTGCTCTCTGCACCTCTCCACTCAAAGAATTGTCGATTCTGTAGTGTGAATGGGCCCATAGTTTTCCCTGCCACGTCAGATTTTGCCAACAAATACTAACCAATACTGACATAAATACCATGTGTGAACAGAGCCTAATCCAGACAATTTCAGACAAATTCTTGATCTACAAAGGTCCCCCTGAAGTCATGGAAGAAGATGGGGAGGTCTGGGTATTTATTTCCTTAATCTCAATACTGTTAAAGGTAAGAAATTGGCTAAGGCTATGTTCATGCAAAGTTTATTTTCAGACATCTTTGTTTTCCACAAAACACAACGTATTTTCGGCTCCAAATGGCGGTCGTCCAAAAATATAACCAAAAACAAACATTGTGTGAACATAGCCTAAACAAGTAAGTGTACAATTCAGGATACACTTTCAAATTGAAATGTGAATTCATCTTTAGTATTGCAATTATAAGGTCATTGTGTTGTTGAAACGGTTGACTTCCAACTAAAGTTTTATTATGTTGTATTCCTACACAATTATGAACCTCCAGTAAGTCTTTATTCACAAAGAGTTGCCGTGTTAGCAGGAGACAGAATAGACCATGGGTCTCCAAACTGCGGCCCTCCAGCTGTTGCAAAACTACAACTCCCATCATGCCTGAACAGCTAAAGCTTTGGATTTGGCTGACCAGGCATGATGGGAAATGTAGTTTTGCAACAGCTGGAGGGCGGCAGTTGGAGACCCATGGACTAGTCCCTCAGACTGAGTAGTATTATAGCTTAGGTAACCATATGATACTAGACACCTATCCTAAAAGCCTTCTTCATGATGATATAAACTTTAATATTAAGGTCCTTCGAAACCAATTCTATCAAGATAGGGAAACCTCCAGAAATAATATACCAAATGCACACATAGTTTTGCTTAACATTGGTAAAAATAATGAAAGTTTGGCATCAATGCATTTACTGAGGATTTATTTTAACTAAGTGTATCACTTCAAATAAATGATTCTTTAAAGTTGAGTTACAAAAGGCTGCTAAACTATACGATGAATGGAATCAATGTTTTCCTCTACAGTAAAATGGGAATCCTTCAATACTTCATATGAGCAAATCCTAATCCAGAATTATTTGGGTCTAAACAAAAAGTCACTTTTGTACATAAATTTACACTACAAATTTTGTAAATAAAACACATAATTATGGGGCAGAAAGTGTGTCAAACAGGCATGCACACATCACAGAAAGAAATGATCATGCAATTGCGATCATTCAAGAAGCAAACAATACACACACATACACACTACAATGAGGCTAAATTGTGATCTTATCCATTATGTATACATTGACATTGTAAGATTTCCTGTATCCCCCCAAAAAACTGCATGCATCTCATTTATGTGACTAAAGAGATATCATTCTGTATCTGGGTATATATGCCTGGGCACAATATCACCTCACGTATAATGGCGGTACAATATAAAACAGTTCCTACATTCAAAGCCTCTTAGATCCCTAAACTGCAACTTGTCCTTTAACCACCATAGATAGTCCATCTCTGTTTGCTTATTATAGAGATGCTCATATTACATTCATGGTACATTCTGTATATATCAAACCTTTTGCCAGTTTTAGTTATTTCATTATGTCGCCATCTTTAAATACCTCTCCTTCACTTGTCCTTTTTTAATCCATCAGGAGGCATATCACACTCTTCTTCCATGGTTCATTTTGCTTAGTTTTTTTCTTTCAGTCAATATCAGTCTAGAGATGATTATTACGTTATACACACAATTAATAGACAGCTAAGCCAACAGTAATCACAAGAGCACGTTTGACAACTAATGGATAACACTATACCAAAATCGGCAAGATCAGAAATGAACTTTGGCCGGTCTCCATACATTAGCCTGCATTCCTGTTTTTGCTGCAGAGAATCTTGGCTTTGGCACCTGAATTGTAGACACTGATCTAGGGGAGGTGAATGAGTTAGTAGGACTGATGACTGAGGATTCCATATTTCTCTGTGGAGTCTCCTGCACACTGGCATAAAAAGGAGCAGGCCCTGGAACCTTGGTTGGCATAGGCTGGCACGATACATCGCTTCTCCAAACTGGTTCAGCAAGTGTTGTTGCAGATCTAGGAGTTAACACTGTTGGAGTCATGTTGACAGAAGACATTGGAGTAGGAGTTGAGAAGCGCTTAATCTCATGAGCTCTAGTTTTAACAGGAACTTGTCTGGATAGAGTGGAACTCATTTTTGGAGTATCAGGGCTGTTAGAAGAATCCCCGAAGCAGAACATGGCTGAATTTAGTTGGTAAGGTTTATGGCGCATAAAATCTATAGCTTGCATTCGTGGTTTACCAGGGGTACCTTTTTTAACTTTGCTATCTGCTTTGCCACCTTGAGTTTTAGATGCAGCTAATGGACAGAATGGAGAAACCAGTGGATTATATCCTATTGGAGGTGGTGCTCGAATGTTAGATGAATATTTCCAAGATGAGGGAAGTGATGGTGTTGGTGATGGTGTTCTTGGCCTAGAGTTGGGCCTTGAGCTAGATCTGTGATCTGAGTCGACTACAAATTTGTCCATACGACTCTGTCGTTTGGCAAACAATTCTGCTCCTTTACCCTTTAGCTGTGGAAGATCTGAGCTTCCATTTACAAGTTGTTCTGCTGTTGTTTTAAAATTGGGTTTTGGGGCCACAGGAGGAGGAACCTTTAGTTTTCGTGCTGAAGACTGCATAAAATTACATGCTTCAGCTCCTAAGCTAAGGAAGTCTTCTTCAGGGCCAGATTCAAAACCTGCTACGTGTTGCTCCTGTTTGGGTTTCTCATCTATATTCTTCACCATAGACAGAAGTTCTGGGTTTGGCATAATCTTCTTCTCCTCCTTTTTAACAAACATCTGTTTCCTGCCTCCTCTCTTTCGCGCTTCATTCAGAATGCCTGTGCGCCCTATAGGTACAGAGATCCTTTGCTCTCTTGAGTTTACACACTCTGGTGACTGATTTACTTGGGTGACTGGTGAAATGTATGAAGATGTAATTGGTGCTGGGCTAATAAATTGTGACACTGTAGATGTTGATGGACTGACAGGATTCGATTGTGATATATTTGACTGGGAGGTAACAGTATGAGGACCTGATGGACGAGAAGGAGATGAAAGATATATTGAGGCAGTAGTAGTCCGTGGTGTTGTTGGTGCTAAGTGGTTCTCTTTATGATTCTCATGGTATTGGGGTGCTGGTGACACTGTTCTTCCCGGGGCTGGGATAAAAAGGGATGCAACAGAACTCACAGGAGTTTTCTGTGGATTAGCAGGTGAATCAGCTGTAAATGGGGTAAATGCAGATGAAGCAACATTTTGCACGGGAAAATTTTCAATTATTTTTGGTGTGGAGGGCTTGAACGAAACTGAAGAAGCCATTGCCCGCTGCCCAACTTGACCAGGAGTAAATGGTCTTGCTGATCTGTTAAAGATGGCATTTCCAGAACCAGGGGCTTGTGGATCATTAGAATAAGCAGGAGTTAGTGATATTTGTGTGCTTGTCACCTTGGTACTCTCTGAACTTCTTGTCTCTTGGCTTTTATCATAATTTACCATTTGAGTGACATTTCCATTAGCAACTGATTTCCGAGGAGGAGCAACTGGAGTTTTATGATGCTCTTGAGGATTTTGTAGCGGAGCACTCTCAGCTGCCTGTTCCGATTTCTGCCTTTGTAATTCAAAAAGTGCTGCTCCCTTTCCAGATACATCAGTCAGACCTTTTTCTTCCTGTGTCTCATGTTCCATTTTGGACTTTTCAATATCCATATAGGTGCTGTCCCAGTCTGAATTATTTGTTAAACTACGAGCATCAGAGAATCCCTCTTCATCAAATTCCGATTCACTTGTAGGAAGCACCCCGTCTTCGTCTTCAATATAACGATCTTCGTCTACACTCCCGTAACTCACAAGTGTATATTTCTTTGCTCTCTGCCGTCTCTTCTTAAACATAAGCACGCCCTTTGAATGAGGATTTGGAGCATCAGTTAACAGAGATGCAATTGTTCTACATTTGGTTCTAGCCTCCTTGACATTTTTGTCCTGCGCACTCTCACTGCGATTAAGTTCTGCAAAAGAAAAGAAAAAAATGAAGCCTAAACATATAGTAGTTTGATGTAGCTGCAAAGATCACACTCATATATGTAACACAATGAGTGATATATTAGTTTATCAATTAGATGCATTTATGAAAATATTGTAAGGACTTTGGAAGAAACTTCACTACCTCCAATACAACTGTGAAGTTGACAATTTAGTAAATGTATAGATTGGTGTTCTTTACGTTACAGTCCTACCACTACTTCCTACTGTTCAAGTGTCCTTCAACAACTGCCAATACTTGACATTACTAAAAGGGGAACGGTATGAAGTATTTATATAAACCATGAGCAACTTAATAGCCACTTTTGACATATGAAACTGGTCAACTGGGACTTTGCACATCATTCTTAATAATGTAGAAGCAGATTAAAGCGAATGCACTACCATAACAATTATATTCATGACATTTAATCAATCAAATATTCTGACATTAATCCTGTTACATGTATGTACTTCTACTGCATATATAATAGCATGCATGGCAGATTTTATGGGTACAGAAATTCAAACTTTTAAGGCAATTTTTGTCGCTAGCAGTTTACCAGAAAAGAGAAATTAGGAATTAATCCTTGGTATGTAAAAGGTTATTTGAAAAATGCTCCAAAACTTCCATATTTAAGAATATTAAAAGTCAATCAAAGCAGCTATCATGTATATAAGAATTATCTGGAAGTGTAAATACTCTGTACCTGAACTGTTTTAGTCTACATAATATTTTTTTTTGGCATTGGCATTTCCTGACCACCACAATAAAACAAAAAATATCCAGAGAAGTGTTAACATCAAGAACGCAGGTCTCTTCACTTTACATACACTTGTCCTACAAAGCTCTTCAAATTGTCAAGCTGATCACTTAACACTGACACAGACACATTACACAGAACAGGTCATGCCAAATCACTGAGAAATAAACAAGAAGTCCTTTAAAGTGATATTAAAGGATATAATATTCCCTCTAGACATAGGCAATGTAGACACAAATAATAAGTAAACATGAAAATGTATGATATTAGTTACTTGTAGATGTGAATTACCTGCATAGAGATTATCTGTGCTGTGGTAGGAAGATACCGGTGAATCAGGCATGACACATGTACCATTAGAGTCACAATGTTCCATAAAGAGACGACAAGGGACAAATGCACTCCAAGCTGGAGCCAAACCAAAGTAGGAAAATCTCTCCAGCTCTCCGCTGCCCTTTCTACAAGCCTTTTTAAGTCCCCACTTTTGTCTCCCCTGGCATAGCTGCTGGATTCACTGGCTCTCAGAGGCCGATGAGATCATAGAGTCTATTTTTATGTGCCCAGGCTTATCACTGGACCAGGCTATGGACATTATCACCTGTCACTTCAGCTATGTTCCTTTGCCTGTGGTTGAGTAAGAAAGAAATATTTTCAGCCAGCCACAATTTTTCATAACCCCCTCTTTACATAGAGTGTGAAACAATGATATGTATTCCAGTCTGGAAACATGAGGTCAATGCACTTAAAATACCTTTCTTATCCATAAAGATCCCCATAGAAATATAGAAAATAGAAAACAGAAGATCCCAATCCCAAAATCAATATCCCTCGTGGCTCTCTCAAACATGTCAGAAAGAACCTTTAAAGAATAAAGTTACCATTCTAAGGGCACAATGAGAGTTGTATATTGGTATTAGACGATAAATGCATTTAGTTATACAAATAGATAAATGTAGAATACTATAGACAACAAACTGCAAAAGAAACGCGTTGGGCTATGTTTTCACACCATCTTTTTTTGCCATTTGAGGACAAATAATAGCCTTTATTGCATAACTGACGGTATTAGGACAATCATGGCTGTCATTATAAAATAATGGCTGTTATTTGGCCTCAAATTTCCGGCCACCCTAAAGGACAGCCGTCTAATGGTCAAAAAAAGATGTAGTGGGAAATTGCAACACCGGCCGTGATTATTTGAAAATTTACATTGCACTGAAGCCAATAGAATCCTGACCGGAGTGTATATAGTATAGTATACACTCCGGCTGGGCCTCCAAGTGGCTGCAGCGAAAACTGACAGTTCACACAATGTAGAGTGCGGCTCAAGCTGCACTTTACATTGTATGCTATGAGTAATTAGGATGGAGATGAACCAGAATGTGGCTGCATCCCAATTCTAAAGAAATGAAGTTCATCTGGCCGGTTTTGCTGTAGTAGTAGTACACCAAATTGCCTAATTTACATATTAATTGAACTGAATATTCAACTAAAATGCTGGCTGCTGGAGAGGATGATGGCAGGGGGACACTGAGGGACACAGGGCACTGGAGGTACACTGAGCATCCCCCTGCCAACACCCTCTCCAGCAGCCACAGCCCGCACAGCTCTGGGAGTCGGGTCGTGTCATCACCATTTTATCCAGCCTTGATGCAGTAGTAAGTGCAGGGAAAAAAAGCACTTTAAAAGTATTTCCCGTTAAAAGTGTCTATTGGTGATTTGTATAACTTTTGGGGGCAATACAATACTTTAATAAAAATTTTCCCCAGACTTCTCCTTTAACACCTAAACCACCCTAGAAAGCACAGCGTATTCTCATTAACCCTTGTCAGCATGTTCTCTTACATGCTTGGCTTCCTATTCCTCAGAATGTATATTTTCTAAATACAAAAATTGGTGGCCTATAAATTTGCCTGTTGAAACCCTCAGAAATTATACAGGCATCCCTTAAAGTAACAAGTTCTGACCAACCACCAGGTACATAATATTTGGATAATAATATTTTGCATGGTCCATCAGACTTAAAAGGGCTACTCTGGCACTGTAAAACGTTTTATATAATGCTGAACTTATACACATAATATCCAACTTATATACAACATAATGAACATCTTATTCTTACGTCACTGTGCCCCCTTTGTGTCTACTGCCATTTCTGAGATGAGCTCTTCTTAGCAATGGCAGCCCGCTCGGTCATGTGTATGTGTGTGTGTGTGCTATGGCGTGCCCCCACACCCACAGTGACCCCTCTATATCACTATGTGTGACTTCTCTATATCACTACTGTATGTGATTTGATTTTTAGACAGTGGATTTTCCATTGGTGACACTAAAGGAACCTTAACAGGAGAGAACATAGAAAAAGCACATATGGAATGTACAACAGATGACTCTTCATTTTCTGTCATAAAGCTTTAAGTGGTGCTATAGCTATCAAGTTGCAAAATAATTATTATGTCACATATTCTTACCCTTCTGGTGATAAATATATTATTGCTTGGATCATGGTGTTAATTCGCAGGACTTAAAGAAACTGCTTTATGTGCAGCAAAATCACCTGTTCCCACATTCCACCGTCCTCTGTGACCATGTGTGACAACTGCTTATCATTATATCTGACTAAATGTAAAATTAGAAGAGACTTATGGTAATGCCTTTAGAAATGCACAGAGCCACATAACGTGAATGGGAGCTGAGTTGCAGTTACAGGTCACTACCACTACACAATGAATGGAGACAAACTGCTTTCGGTGCTGTGCAATTTGTGCTGAGCAGATGCTAAATAGCAGAAAGCATGTCAGTAACCCGCTGATCAGTGGCTGATAAGCTATCTTGTGGATAATATTGTCAATTTTGGCCAGAAAACAAATTTAATGGCTCAACATGGACACGTGGGGTCCTCCAGGGAAATACTCTTTGTGACTTTGCTAGTTGCTGGAGGTTACAGATAAGAGACATCCTCTAGTATCTCTTAGCCTGTGTTCACACAGTCAAGCCTGGTCCGCACATCCATAGACCTTTCCATAGCCATGGACCCACAGCTACTGATAGGACAATGAGCAATAGTTACAGCTCAGCTGACCAACATAACCTGTGCTAATAACTAAGGTTACAGATGCCAGATGATCAAATATACTATATATATTGAATACATAATGAAACATTAATCACATATGTTAGGAAAATATCACAGAAATATCACAGAAATGTTCAGTACTTGAGGAAGTCCAAGGGCTTGTCAAGGATTAGAAAATTGTGGCTGCTTTCTTACAGAAACAATGCCATCCTTGTCCATGCAGTCACATATCTGTGGTATTGTAGCTCTGACTGAGCTTCATTACCAGATACAATGGGCCATGGTTCAATACTATACACCATGGGTCTTTAAACTGCCTCTCCATAAATCCTGAGCGCACGGAGGGAAACCTACGCAAGCTCTAAGCACAAAATCATAAATTAAGTGGAGCTAGAGTTCGTGCCCCCCGTTCCGCCCCTTCGAACCCCTTTCCCACCCCCCTGGCGCAAGTGGCGTAAACTGGGCTGGTGCAAAAATTTTATTTGCAAAACAGGCTTTTGCAAATATAATCATTCAAATCTACCTGTTTTACGTTGAAAAATAGAACATTTTAAGTTGATAAATCCCCCCATAGTGCTGTTTCTGTTTAATTCTGATAACCCCTGTAAAGTAATAATTGGTCAATTTATTTAATAAAGCATACCTATCATTATGCAGCTTTCCTGATCAGCGTGCAGTCACTTCTGCCGCCATAAGTAATCATGGATACATCAACACTGGGGGGAGTTCTGTGCAAGCGAGCCTTATTCTAGATCAATAGGGCGCATGCACCAAACTCTTCTCTCATGGACATATCCATGGTAACACAATCTTCCGGTGGCAGGAGCGACTGTACACCTATCAAGAAACACTGCAAAATGACAAGTTTGCTTGTTCTCACAAGTAACTAATTTTCTGATTTAAAAAAAAAAATGAATGCAAAGTAGTGGACATACTACATTGTATAGCATAGGAGCTCCTGCTATAGTCCCTTGAAGATCTAAATGTATGGCTATCAGCCAACTGCAGTATACATAAGAGCAGCATGCAGGCCTTTGGGATTTTGAAAAAGTCCTTGCTAGTGTTCTGTGTGTGTTCAAGATTATAACTCAATACACAAACTGTTTATATGAAAACACAACATAAAGGAATATAAATTCTAAAACCTATAGAAGAGCCTTGTAGCCATGTATTAAAAAGTTAAATCTTACAATCTGAGTTAAAAAAAAAAAAAAAAAAGTTAAATCTTACAATCCTAACGCTTACATTTTTTTTTATTTACATTAAGCCTGAGTTACCTTGTCTAAATGAAATTAAGACAGAATTGTAATTTTTTTTTTATCTAAGAGTTCATAATTTTTCCCATAATTTAATGTTTTACCTCAAATTTGTTATCTCAAATCTGACATGTTTAGTTATTATTAGACTTGATAAGAATTGTGCAAAATGTTTAAAGGGTTTGTTTTACCAAATACAGCATAGGGAAAGGAATTGTCTTGATGAGACAACTCCTTAAAGTTTATTTGAACAATTGAAATTCATCAGCATACTTACCGAACAAAGACTCGAGGATTCTGTTGACGTATCTTTTATGAAGTATAAAGTTCTAAGGTCTTATGATTAAACTCTGCCTCAGTTAAACCCCTCCTAAAGTATTTAGCTGGCTGGTGAAATGCTGGCAGCACTCCTGTTTTGGCATCTGTCCAGATGTATGAGAGGTGACGTTTTCATTTATAAAGGTAGGAAAGTTCCCTTTTATGACTGGTACTGGCCGTATTATTGTGAAGCCTATAATCTTTCAGCTGTCTCTTCATAACTCTTATATTTCTTACCAGATAGTTATTAATACGTCTGTGATTGTGTATTAAACAATAGCAGCGTTATCATAAAACATTCCATTATAACTGATGCCTGCTGTATCACTGCACCAATGAATGGAAGAATGCAAGGGACTTGATTCCAGTAGCACATCCCAGTGAGTGGCCATGGCTGCTGCCGACAATCACATCCAATTACTATACTAGGGGGCACAACCTAGGGAACCTCCTGGAGTTTAATAGTATTGCTATTCATGTTTTCCCTGACCTTTCATAAAACGTAGGGGCAGGAGACCTCAGTCATTGATTGATCGAACAGGCAATTGCTCAGTCGGGCTGTAATGTTGTAGCTAAAAGAGCAGGGTACGTAATGTACCCGTATTTCAGCTGAAAATGACAGCCGGTGGCCGTCAACAGGACTCGGGGGCGTTGCTAGGGCACGGGGAGGTGTAAATATATATTGTTTATTAAGGTTCTGTACCCCCCTGCCTACCTTGCTGTTTATTTTCATGGGACTTCCTATTTCATATTTGTATTTACTGTGGGTCTATCATTTGGTCTTCATATGCTGTGGAGCAGTTTCTTCTCACATTATCATTTTCTCACCCATTCAATCTCATAATGGGGCACATGGGCACAGGTTTTCTTTATGAAATAACCCTAAAACTAAACAAATGGGGTGTCATCTATATATTGGTCACTGTAAGGATATGGCCTACCTCACATTCTTTGAATTATTTTTGAAAGTGTGTAAGGAGAAAGAATAATGCTTATCAGCTAGCATGTATTAGCAGGAAGTGGCACTATACACTTCAAACAGCTTTACCCCTACTGGGCTTCTGAATGAAGGCACACAGGCATACAAAGAGTTTACATGTTTTCAGGTATAGTAACAGGTAAAATACTAGTTAATGAGGGGATTTATCAACACTGTTGTATCTGTACTCAAATCCTTACAAAATCTCTGCCCTGATGTTCCATGCTGGATTTATTGAGCTCTGAGTAGGGGCCGTATAACATGACCCGATATTTGGGATAAGTGAGCCCTGACCTGCTAGATCCTTAGCAATATCGGTGCAGCCCTTGCTGTATTAAGAAAATAAAGTTTTTCATTTACATGTACCTCTCCACTCTTGGAGGTGACCTTCTAGATTTTTTCCACTGTCAGGAGCCACCACGGAAGCTCCTACAGCCATCTCAGCGGTGACAGGGTGCTCAGCCAATCACTGACCAAGACGGGACAGTGCCACAGCCACTGATTAGCTGGCCTGTCGCTTCAGAGAATGGCTCTAAAGTTTTAGCAGCGGCTGCAAGGATCGGGCAGAAGCTAGAAGAACACCTGGAGCTTGGACAGGTATATATAAAGTATATTATTTGTCTTACACATTCATCAGTCATGCATCGCTATTACACATATCACATGATATTTTTTTAATGTCATCAGCTGATCATTGAAAGACAATCAGCCAATGATTACGACATGGAGAGAGAGGAGCAGCTGCACATCCCACCTATGGCTGATACTAATACCGCTAGGCCTATTTTAAAAACCAACGCCAGGATGTTGGTATATAATTTGATCAAACCACATTGCCCCATGTACCACGTGCAGGTCCACTGGGTCACACGGGTCCCTACGCTAACTCCACACCGTGTCGGTCGGTGACCGCCAACCCTGCGAAGCGTGCACATGAAGGGAAGGGAGGCCATAGAATGCGGTCTCTGACCGAAACGGTGTGGAGTTAGCGTAGGGACCCATGTGAACCAGGGGAACTGCACGTGGTACACGGGGCAATATGGTTTGATCAAATTATATACCAACATCCTGGCGTTGGTTTTTAAAATATGCCTAGCGGCATTAGTATCAGCCATAGGTGGGATGTGCAGCCGCTCCTTTTTCTCCATGTCGTATTTTATAGTTCTGCCTTTTCTGAGCAGTTGGCACTCCCCTTCATAAGACCCACATGACCCAAATTGGCAGGATATACCTGTGCTCACATGTCAGTACCTTATGTCTTTCCCATTCTGTCTGCAGCAGCAGTGGTGAGTGCAATACCATATTCATACTTGTGTTGTTTGGGGCAGCCTTCCCCGCCGGTGGTGCCGGCTGGGTTTTGGTGAGGAATTTTGGGTTTGGTCCTGTGACATTGGGGTTGCAGGGCCATTCCATGGCCTCCCTTCCCTGCATGTGCATGCTTTGCGGGGTTGGCGGTCGCTGACCGACACAGTGTGGAGTTAGCGTATTGACCCGTGTAAACCAGGAGACCTGCACGTGGTACATGGGGCAATATGGTTTGATCAAATTATATACCAACATCCTGGCGTTGGTTTTTAAAATAGGCCTAGCGGCATTAGTTTCAGCCATAGGTGAGATGTGCAGCCGCTCCTTTCTCTCCATGTCGTATCAGCCAATGATTGTTTCTACGGCTGATCTTTGTCTTTATTACACAGGGCAATAATCTGCCAAATCTGTAGATTGCTTCATGTAATAGGGCATTTAATTAGGTGCAGGGGCCATGCCCCCTTGATGCCTTGCCGCGTCCCTCTGCCAGCCCATCAGGCGAACAGTGTGGTGACAAAAGGGCGTAATAGGGTAACAGCAGCATATCATCCACCTCACCAATAAGACTTGTTTTCACCATTTTGGTGACAACGATATACATTTTATTTTTCTGACAAATAAAAGCCTTTTTTTATATTACTAGTGATCTACCACAGAGACAAGAGTATAAGAGATGATTTGCATATCTACTTCCCAGAGTTCCCAGTGGAGAATGAATGGCCAATAAGCCTCCATATGTCTTTAAAACGTTTCCCTCAAGGAGAAATGTGACTTCTTTGTTCCTGTGGCAAATATATTAAGGTCTTAAGGTGCCTATACACTTTCAATCCCGGCCACCCCATACACATGAAGAATCATGGTAACAATGAACAATCAGAGGTAAGCTGCAGCCAGACAGCTCGGACACTGGCATATACATTTGTTTATACTTTTGAAAAACCTAGGGAGAGATTTATCAAAGGGTGTAAAATTTAGACTGGTGCAAACTGGCCAGAGCAACCAATCACAGCTCCTCTTTCCTTTCACCAGAGCTGGAAGCTGAGCTGTGATTGGTTGCTGTGGGCAGTTTGCACCAGTCTAAATTTTACACCCTTTGATAAATCTCCCCAATAGTGATACATTTACATGGGTTTAGGTGATACTGCTTCCCTGCTCAGTCATGATCCCCTCTATGAGCCATAACAGAGAGCTGCTGAGTGAGTTGCTGTGGGTTGCAAAAGTTGCACTCAGATTCTTTTTTTAAAAAGGGTGTTTTTTTGTAAGATAGCCCCTTTAAGCCCTGATTTCTAACAGCATTGACCTAATTAGATTTAGACACATAATGGTTGCTTCACCAAGGCCTGGAATATCAGACAGCTGAGAGCAGCTGAACATGCTTTTCTAGGAACTGATCTCATACACAAGTCTTCCCTTACTTGCTGGTCAGAAAATAGCTTGCATACATGTGTGCAATGTGGGGAAGGGGTAAATTGTGTTAAAACAGGTTCTTTACTTATACTTTTGATAGAATAAACCATGATGGTGAAACATAACTGGACTGGCAGTCAGACCCTCTCCTCAATCATTATAAAGGCATTAACAACTCACAAGCAGAACATTCCAGCAGTCATTTCAATTTCATACAACAGCTGTGATACTTAATACATCCATTGCTGTTATGGTGTTGATATTAATGCCAAATAATATACATTACTCCAATAGACTCATCGGCAGTAAAGAAGCAATGAAGTAAAATGGTGTAATCAATACAAACATGGTTTCAAATAAAAAAAAGTGACTGTTGACATTATACAAATATAGCCAGAAAATGTAAAAACACTATAGTATAACAGCAAAGCATAAGAGAGATTACATGTACAGTCATGGCCAAAAATTTTGAGAATGACACAAATATTATATTTTTTTACATGATCTGCTGCCCTCTGGTTTTTATGTGTGTTTGTCAGAAGTTTTTATCACATATAGAAATATAATTGCAATCATATTATGTTGACCCTTCTTCTTCAGGACCTCTGCAATTCTCCCTGGCATGCTCTCAATCAACTTCTGGACCAAATCCTGACTTATAGCAGTCCATTCTTGCACAATCAATGCTTGCATTTTGTCAGAATTTGTTGGTTTTTGTTTGTCCACCCATCTCTTGATGATTGACCACAAGTTCTCAATGGGATTAAAGGGAACCAATCACACAAAAATTGGCCATGAAGCTAAGGAAGCGTGCTGCTACAAAAGCCAGCACACTTCCTAACCATCCCCCTGTACCCTCCGTCCCATGAATATTCAGCCCGCAAAGTTAGTTTAATCGTGTCCCGCGCTCTATGCAAATTACCATACAAGTAGTCACGGTGGGGGGGCGGCTGGTCAAGTAGTCATGGTGGGCGGGGGCTTTGTCAAGTATTCACTGGGTCCTGGGCCGGCTCCAGCGCTGTAATCACGCCCCTCTGGGCGTGTTGTAAAGCGGCGCCTGGTGACGTCACTCGGGGGGGGGGGGCGGCATTGCACATCGACCACGGCGACGTCTTTACTAAGCTGCGCATGCGCAGTGCAGCCTGAGAAGATGCTGCTGTACTGCGCTTGCGCGTCGTAGTACAGCAGCGGCTTCACCCACTGTACTGCGCATGCGCAGCTTAGTAAAGACGTCAGCGTGGCCGACGTGCAATGCCGCCCCCCCTGAGTGACGTCACCAGGCGCCGCTTTACAACATGCCCGGAGGGGCGTGATTACAACGCCGGAGCCGGCCCAGGACCCAGTGACTACTTGACAAAGCCCCCGCCCACCGTGACTACTTGACCAGCCGCCCGCCCACCGTGACTACTTGTATGGTAATTTGCATAGAGCGCGGGACATGATTAAACTAACTCTGCGGGCTGAATGTTCATGGGACGGAGGGGACAGGGGAATGGTTAGGAAGCGTGCTGGGTGATGTACCAGCACGTTTCCTTAGCTTTATGGCCAATTTTTGTGTGATTGGTTCCCTTTAAGATCTGGGGAGTTTCCAGGCCATGGACCCAAAATCTCTATGTTTTGTTCCCTAAGCCATTTAGTTATCACCTTTACTTTATGGCAAGGCGCTCCATCATGCCTGAAAAGGCATTGTTGATCGCCAAACGGTTGGACGGTTGGGAGAAGTTGCTCTTGGAGGACATTCTGGTACCATTCTTTATTCATGGCTGTCTTTTTAGGCAAGACTATGAGAGAGACGATTCCCTTGGCTGAGAATTGAAGGAATGGTTTCAGGATGCTTTACAGTTGGCATCAGACAAGACTGGTGGTAGCGCTCACCTCGTCTTCTCCGAATAAGCTGTTTTCCAGATGTGCCAAACAATCGGAAAGGGGATTCATCAGAGAAAATGACTTTACCACAGTCCTCAGCAGTCCACTGCCTGTACCTTTTGCAGAATATCAGTCTGTCCCTGATGTTTTTTCTGGAGAGAAATGGCTTCTTTGCTTCCCTCCTTGAGACCAGGCCTTGCTCCAAGAGTCTCCGCCTCACAGTGCGTGCAGATGCACTCACACCTGCCTGCTGCCATTCCTGAGCAAGCTCTGCACTGCTGGTAGCCCGATCCCGCATCTGAAACACTTTTAAGAGACGGTCCTGGTGCTTGCTGGTCTTTCTTGGGCGGCCTGGAGCCTTTTTGGCAACAATGGAACCCTCTCCTTGAAGTTCTTGATGATGCAATAGATTGTTAACTGAGGTGTAATCTTTCTAGCTGCGATACTCTTATCTGTTAGGCCATTTTTGTGCAGTGCAATGATGACTGCACGTGTTTCTTTAGAGATAACCATGGTTAACAGAAGAGAAACAATGATGCCAAGCACCAGCCTCCTTTTAAAGTGTCCAGTGGTGTCATTCTTACTTAATCATGACAGATTGATCTCCAGCCCTGTCCTCATCAACACCCACACCTGTGTTAATGGAGCAATCACTGAAACAATGTTAGCTGGTCCTTTTAAGGCAGGGCTGCAATGATGTTGAAATGTGTTTTGGGGAATAAAGTTCATTTGCTAGGCAAATATTGACTTTGCAAGTAATTGCTGTTAAGCTGATCACTCTTTATAACACTCTAGAGTATATGCAAATTGCCATTTTAAAAACTGAAGCAGTAGAGTTTGTAAATATATATATATATATATATATATATATATATATAAAATATTTGTATCATTCTCAAAACTTTTGGCCATGACTGTATGTATGAAGATGCAATTTAGCTTCAGTTTGCAGACTAGAAGTTGTATACTACTCTATTCCATACCAAACAATGTAGGCCAATGCATAGGGGCCTGGCACACGATAAAAGGAAACTCTCTTGGCATACACAAGCTCAATGGTGTCTTATGCATATACAGTATTTAAGCATAATGTGAACAAACCTTAAAAAATTAAAGTTTGTGGAAATAAAAATATTCAGTTCTGGTGGGGGGAACATAAAAAGGAACCTAAACTTACCTGTCCCCATGCCCTTGCAGTGCTGCGTCACAATCCCAGACCCCAGCAGGGATTCTCCATCTCTCCCTCTCGGCTGACCCATCAGTAACTATGGCAGTACATCGCTGCAGTCACTCACTAGCTGAGCAGGCTATGCATCCGTGCGTGCCCGCATAAGAACTCCCCCTTACACACTATGGAGCGTGCGTCCGGAGCCGCTCTGTCCATAGTAAGCAGTGACAGGGTTTTGTGCGTCTGCTATTCACTGAACTGACATGTCAGTTTTCTATGGCGCAGCTAGGGATCCCGGCCGGAGTGTATACTATGTGCATACACTCCGGCCGGGATTCCCTCAGCCTGCAGCACTACGTAAGTACCTTAGGAATCACGGCCATGATTTCTGCAGAACTTGCGTAGTGTGAACATAGCCTAAGGGTGCGTTCACAGGTACAGTATCTGCAGCAGATTTGAAGGCGTAGATTTGAATTTGCAGATTCAAAGCAAATAAAATCTGCTACAGACCTGCTGCAGATACTGTACATGTAAACGGACCCTATGGTTATGTTCACACAGCGTATATTTTCGTAAAAGTACGGCTGTTGTTGCAATCGACCAACAAAACACAGTTATCACTGAACTCAAGGAGAACAGTGAAAAAAATTCCAATGAAGTACTCAATCAAGAGTCTCCACTGATGCTCCCAAAAATTTAAATATGCAAAACAGGAGTCCGTGGAGCCTCGGTTGCGAGTCTCAAAACACGGGATAGCCAGATATCTCTAGCCTGTTGCCACGGGGTGCCTCCATGATAGGGAGAGCACCACACCACCCTGATAAATAGCCCCTTAAGTCCCACTCGGTTGCGAGTATTGGAACATAAATAGGGAAACACCAGGGTGGCCCCTTTTTCTCAATGTCTAACTCAAGGTGCAAGTATTGCGATCATGACAAGGGCTTGCCAAGGCAGGCTTCCATCCACAGACAGCCGTTTCGGGGTTTTTGCCCCTCGTCAGTGTGGAGTAGGATTCTGGCTAGTTGGGGCAATAGCAAATCGACCAACAAAACACAGTTATCACTGAACTTAAGGAGAACAGTGAAAAAAATTCCAATGAAGTACTCAATCAAGAGTCTCCACTGATGCCCCCAAAAATTAAAATTTTTTTCACTGTTCTCCTTAAGTTCAGTGATAACTGTGTTTTGTTGGTCGATTTGCTATTGCCCCAACTAGCCAGAATCCTACTCCACACTGACGAGGGGCAAAAACCCCGAAACGGCTGTCTGTGGATGGAAGCCTGCCTTGGCAAGCCCTTGTCATGATCGCAATACTCGCACCTTGAGTTAGACATTGACAAAAAGGGGCCACCCTGGTGTTTCCCTATTTATGTTCCAATACTCGCAACCGAGTGGGACTTAAGGGGCTACTTATCAGGGTGGTGTGGTGCTCTCCCTATCATGGAGGCACCCCGTGGCAACAGGCTAGAGATATCTGGCTATCCCGTGTTTTGAGACTCGCAACCGAGGCTCCACGGACTCCTGTTTTGCATATTTAAATTTTTGGGGGCATCAGTGGAGACTCTTGATTGAGTACTTCATTGGAATTTTTTTCACTGTTCTCCTTGAGTTCAGTGATAACTGTGTTTTGTTGGTCGATTTGCTATTGCCCCAACTAGCCAGAATCCTACTCCACACTGACGAGGGGCAAAAACCCCGAAACGGCTGTCTGTGGATGGAAGCCTGCCTTGGCAAGCCCTTGTCATGATCGCAATACTCGCACCTTCAGTTAGACATTGACAAAAAGGGGCCACCCTGGTGTTTCCCTATTTATGTTCCAATACTCGCAACCGAGTGGGACTTAAGGGGCTATTTATCAGGGTGGTGTGGTGCTCTCCCTATCATGGAGGCACCCCGTGGCAACAGGCTAGAGATATCTGGCTATCCCGTGTTTTGAGACTCGCAACCGAGGCTCCACGGACTCCTGTTTTGCACTGTTGCACTGTAATCGGCAACAACGGCCGTACTTTGTGTGAAAACATACGTTGCCTTACTTTCTATGGGATCCCAGCCGGAGCCTATACACATTGGAGGAGATTTATCAAAGGGTGTAAAATTTAGACTGGTGCAAACTGCCCACAGCAACCAATCACAGCTCAGCTTCCAGCTCTGGTGAAAGGAAAGAGGAGCTGTGATTGGTTGATGTGGGCAGTTTGCACCAGTGTAAATTTTACACCCTTTGATAATTCTCCCCCATAGTATACGCTCCG
Source organism: Dendropsophus ebraccatus (assembly GCF_027789765.1). Taxonomy (NCBI): domain Eukaryota; kingdom Metazoa; phylum Chordata; class Amphibia; order Anura; family Hylidae; genus Dendropsophus; species Dendropsophus ebraccatus. Next base: position 66,032,694 of record NC_091461.1, on the reverse strand, counting down.
ACCGGGATCTCCTGCGGCGTCGTAGAAAACTGACATGTCAGTGCACACTATGGAGCGAGCGGCTCCAGCCATACACTCCATAGTGTGCAGTGGGAAGTTCTGATGCGGGCATGCACGGATGCACCCGCATCAGAACACTGCGGCACCGAAGATCATCCGTCCTGTACTGTAGTACCAGCCAGGATGATCTTTTCAGTCTCTTGCTGTGTGTGAACATAAATACTAATAAAGATTGTGTCATCAGAAAAAAAAATCTGTTTAAATCAAGTTTAATTGGACATATTTTTGTTTCTTTGTGTCTTTTATTTTCTTTCTTAAGGGCAAAGTAGCTGATGCATAAGAGGCGGACCTATCACCAGGCCCAGGCCAATAGAGGGGCCCACAAGGCTCAGACTCTAAAGTGTCAGCTCAGCATGGCACATGTCTGTAGTGGGCCCCCAAGGTGGCATCAGCACCCGGGAAGTGCGGGCCCCATGCTCCTGTGGGGGCCCTTTAGTGACTGGATGCTGTGCCTGGTTGGGGCTGGTTCTCCTCTTGTACGCTGCTGCTGACAGCCCCTCCTGTACTCCACTGTCTGGCATATCTTATGTGAGAAGGAGAGGAGAGAGAGAGCATGTGATGACAGCCCCTCCTGTACTCCACTGTCCGGCATACCTTGTGTAAGGAGGAGAGGAGAGAGAGCATATAATGACAGGTCCTGGAGGGGTCCTGCAGGGTTATGGCTGCCAGGGACAGGACTGTAAAGAGGAGCAACAGCAGTAGCTCTGACAGTGAATATTGTCAGTGTGTCTGTCAGGCTGCTGAAAGTTGTAAGATAGAGGGTGGACTGTGTGAGAGAAAGCACAGAGCCCCCACCCCCTCTCTGGTGCTGTAAGTTTTATTGTAAATTTATGCCTTTTAGCCAATATCTGTGCCAACTTCCCCCCCTGCAGCATGCTTGTTTTTCTTTTTCATCTTCCCCCTAAGCAGCCACATACAGTACATGTCTCCCACCTGTGCAGCTACATACAGTACATGTATCCCACCTGTGCAGCCACATACAGTACATGTCTCCCACCTGTGCAGCCACATACACTACATGTCTCCCACCTGTGCAGCCACATACCCAGCATTCTCTGAGAGCTTCATAAGTATAAGGCATTCTGAGAGCTGTAGTTATTGTTATTCAGGCAGCTGTGGTCACAGATACATCAGTACAGGATGGGACCAGGTCAACATGTCGCTTCTGACGCTTTCTTTATTTGGGTGCTCCCCATGATCAGTTCTGTTGGTGGGTCACAGGTACCCCAGTCCCACACTGGGGCCTTCACAGACTACAGTACAGTCCTTTAGTGGGCCATGGCATCTGTGCTATAGGGCCCTCCTGAGAAACCAAGACACATGAACCAGTCACCCGGGCGTACATATGTGTGCCCCATCAAGGCAGAAAGGAGGAGAAACGGGGGGCCCAAACACATTTTTTGCACAGGAGCCCTTAGCAGTCTGTGTCTGCCAGTCTGAGGCCTTCATTTCTGCTTGGCATGAATCACCCTATATCAGTGACCAGCACACTGGTCCCTTACCCACTGAAGGGAGGAAGGAGCGCTATGCATCAGCCACTGTTATTACCAGACAAGCCTCTGGTATTGGTTGCGGTACGTTGTGGGCAGGTGTGTTTAGTTAATACAGAACTGTCCTACACTTTTTGAATGGTACAGTGACAAGCCCATAGGTTATGTCATTAACCTATCATTCATCTAATGTAATGGCACTATAAATAAAAAGAGAAACATGTGGAAATGCCCCCATGATATCGTCATTTACTTAGCACAAAGTTCTGCAGCCAATGACTGACATGTGACTGGCTGCAGCGCCCTGTAGTGAGTATACAAGGATGGCATTGGAGCTCTTATACCATGCTGACTGGAGATGCAAAAGTGGCACTGGGCTGGGATGAATTGTGTTTTTTTTTTTTTTTAATTTGTCCTGATATAGGCCATAAAACACTGTTCCCTAAGGCTACGTTTACACAACGTAAATTTTCTAATAATCACGGCCGTTGTTGCCGATTTGCATTTTTAAGTCCAGTGCAGAAAACGCCGGGCTTAATAAATGTCCCCCTATATGTACACTATAGAAATATATACATCAGCCAGACCACTGGTTTTAGTGCAGAGTGTTAATCGATAACTTACACAATGAGCTTTCAACAATGGAAAGGAAAGAATGGCCATATCAGGACTAGGAGACAAGTTTGCTAAATGAATGTATTTGCATAAATATTTACCTACATTCTCCATCTTTAATTATGTTGAGATGAGAATACTGTTTAAGAAGAACTATATACAGGTGCATGGAAACTTGTAATGGTACGTTTACACGAAACGATAATTGGCCCGATCGTACGATTAACGATGTTGGAGTAACGATTTTTTTTTTCATAACGATCAGCGTTTATACGGTACGATATATCTTACGGAAAATTCGTTTTGCGATCGTTTTGCAATCCTTAAAGGACAACTCCGGCGGGACCCCCCCAAAAAAAAAAAACACAGACACACACAGACACCATACTCACCATCCCTCCGGTGACGATCGCCACTCCATTCGCCCGCCGTCCGCCTCACCGTCACCTGCGTCCGCCGTCCAGCGATGTCTCCTTCTTCCGGGTCCATGAGAGAGAAAAGGCTGCTGGTGCGCATGTGCACCAGCAGCCTTTTCATTGGCTGGAGCGCATCACATGGCTTCCAGCAAGCTCAGCCAATCAGGGCTGAGCAAGCTGGAAGCCATGTGATGCGCTCCAGCCAATGAAAAGGCTGCTGGTGCGCATGTGCACCAGCAGCCTTTTCTCTCCCATTCACTCTCAATGAAGACGCCGAGGAGGAAGAAGACCCGGACCGCCCCCCAGCTCTGACATCACCCGACACCAGAGAAGAGGACCGTGACGACCGTAATAGGTAATGTATATATTCTTTAACTTCCGGGGTGGGGGGTCGGGGGTCGGAAAGTGGGGGAAGGGGGCCAGACCGGGTATTTAACCACATTACAAAGTTATATAACTTTGTAATGTGTGTTAAATAAGCCAAAAAAAATTTTCGCCGGAGTTGTCCTTTAAAGGGGTAGTCCACCCAAATTTTTTTTCTTTCAAATCAACTGCTGCCATGAAGTGACAGAGATTTGTAATTTACTTCTATTAAAAAATCTCAAGCCTTCCAGTACTTATTAGCTGCTGTATGCCCAACAGGAAGTTGTATTATTTCCAGTCTGGAGAGCAGGAGGGGTTTTCTATGGGGATTTGCTCCTGCTTTGGACAGTTCCTGACATGGACAGAGGAGGCAACAGAGAGCACTGGGTCAGACAGGAAAGAAAACACCACTTCCTGCTGGACATACAGCAGCTAATAAGTACTGGAAGACTTAAGATTTTTTAATAGAAGTGAATTACAAATCTCTGGCACTTTATGGCACCAGTTGATTTGAAAGAAATTTTTTTTGGGTGGACTACCCCTTTAAGCCTATCTCACACATTGGTTAAATCGGCGAACGACTGTTCACACGGAATCTGCAAATTTTTTTTGCGAACAACGATTTGATAACATGTTGAAAGATCAAAATGAACGATTTCTCGTTCGTCGTTTGATTGTTCGCTGCGTTTACACGTACGATTATCATTCGAATTTGATCGTTATGACGCAAATTTGCACGATAATCGTTACGTGTAAACGCACCTTGAGAAGCTACAATAAACATGCCATAATTATCATAGTGAATAATCATTCTCTCATGTCCTCATCTATGTAACTGATTGATGGTCATGTCAAGTATATTGTATTGTAGATCCTACATCTCTATTAGCCATCACATGTTGTCGACACACATTCCAATATTAGATTTGTAAAGTATATTTTTATACATTGTCTGTACTACTCTACAATGTACCAATCTATAAATAGCTGATGAGCCCTGTCTCTTTCTATAATCCACTTCTAAGGTATTTACTTCTTCCGGCATCTGGGAACTTCAAGGAATGGCATTCAGAAGATACTTTTAGGTCTGAGCTATACAGACATCATCTCTACATATTTACTTTTCCTTCAGGACTCGGTAGATAGGTGTTTATGTATGCAAATTCCTAACAAATGCAGCATAATAAAGATTGAAGAAGAGTTTCTAATCTGCCAAAGACATCCTATAGATAAAGGGCAGCAAGCTGAACTGAGAAGAAATAGTTCCCCCGCCCCCTGCAAAAAATAAAAAAATTGGAGCAAACTGCAAATTTGCACGGCCAGTGTTCCATTCAATCAAAGGGAAATTTTCCTGTACTCTAGTTAACACTGGAATTATGAATATCCCTCTTATTCTCACTAAACTTACCTCTTTTAGTGTGTCACTGAACCGGACATAGCGTTAGTTTCTATGGTGATTCTCCACTACTCCACTATGGTGACTTCTCCACTACTGGAACTGATAGAGAGAATGATAACTGCCAATAATAGCTCAGGATGGAAAGGCACTCAAGGATATAGACATATATTGCTTCGGCTAGCAGCCTATGCAGGACCCAGCAATTACGGTCAGTGTCAGTGGTTTCTGCTATTTTATATTAAAAACACTTTGGTGGTTCCTATGTGTTTAGCACAGTTTTTTATGGAGCACTATATGGTCCTATTCACAGTTGGGCTATGTTCACACACAGTATAACTACGGCAGTTCTTATACTGGCAAAACACCAGCCGGTGATTCAGAGCTCTCACAGCCGCAGGAACATTATTTTACATGCGGCCCATTCTGGCTGTGCAAGAAAATCAATTAACATTGATTTCCATGCACAGCACAGATGCACGGACTGCCGGAAAAGGTGCATGGACAATTAATAATGTCCCGTGTTCATGCAAAGCGGCCGTTATTAATTGACATGTCAATTCATTTCATGGTTGCACAAACAATGTGAATTGTTTGTTGCAGTGTGAAAACAGAATGGGCGGCATTGCATTGATTTTGATGCAATGCAACCCAGGCTGAAAAGAACGACCGCTGTTTTCATTTATAAAAAAATACTATGTAAGAACATGGCCTTATAGGGAACAACAATGTATACCACAGATAATTATTTATGGTATATATAGCTATTATTGCAGATCATCATAACCATCAAACTAGTCCCACAAAACAATATACTCTCAAAAATGGGACAAACATAGTCACTTTTAGACCAAATTCAGCACACTAAAATGGATGGATCTGATGGAAGCACACTGTGGTATATGTCAGCATAGGTCATTCTCCATAGTTGCCTCCGTATATTCAGGGCCGTATTAACAGCTGCTGCTGCCCTAGGCACTAAACCTGAGGACGCCCCATCTTTACTCACCAATTAGCAGGATTGGTAGGTAATAGCTCCAGGCGTCATATTTAACACCACCACACCAGACCTGAACAATACAACCATACTGTGACTGGATAACACCCCTATTTCAGACCTGACCAATACTACCATACTCCCCACCCCACCCCTTCGAGAAGACACCAGATTCACTGGCAAGTCTGAAAGGGAGGTGGGAGACTAGAAAAATAAAAACAAACAAAAAAGCTGTTTCCTTCCTTCTACTCCCTGGTGCTGCCCCCCTGCAAGGTGCTGCCCTAGGCACCGGACCATGGGTGCCTAGTGGTAAATATGGCCCTGCGTATACTACAAAATATTTAGTGTAAACATACTCTGACTCTTATTAAAACTGAATGTCATGCAGAGTACTTCTAGTGTCCAACCTAAAATAGCTGTAACCGGAAATGTCAGCAAACAGCAATTCTCAATACTCAAAAGACAAATTTTATCAAGTTGACAGATATGGAGTATCAGCTGTAAGTGAGCACTAATGATGGAAGACAGACAAACTAAAAATACAACTTCCTATCTATCTGGCATCCAACTGCTATCTTGAATGTTGTGCTCCAAACATTCTTACACTTTAATTAGTTTCTTGTAACACAGTAAAAGTGGTTGTCCCCTTTATAGTAAAGTTTGTTATGCCTTATAACTGCTTAGAATTGCTCCCGCTGTGCCTTATTGCGATCTTATAGGAAGCTCAGCCCACTTGCTGTGCCATCCTGCCCAACGCTAAAAATGTTTATTCTGACAATAACATGGCCAAGCATGGAGAAGCATGTGACCATACTTGTCTATCAGTGTCCTCCACTAAGTCTGTAAGTGCCCATGGAAAAGAAGTATGGTCACATGCTCCTCCATGCTCAGCCATATTATGGATGGCATTGCCTTCCTGAGTGCAGAACAGTAAGGCAAGAGGGCATGGAGTTTCCTAGAAGTTTACTGCGGGGCACGTTGTAAGTAATTATATGTCATAACATTATTGACGCAGGAAGCTGCAAAATTTTACAACAATGTGGCCAACCCCTTCAAGACCTCATGCAAATGGCAAGGCCAGCATAACAGTCCCCACTGGGGTATGCTATATGAAATCAGATGGTATCAATCTATGGTATAGATCCTTACAACTCAGGTTTTTTGACTCACATGCCAAATTTGTTATGAAATGCCAGCCCGGAATGGTTTCTGTGGGAACAACTATTGATTGTGAAGACTAGTTTTCAAAGATGTAGAAAATGTTATTACAGACCTGTCAGTGGCTACACAGTGGTAAAATGAAGCCCCTAGCTAAATAGAGCTTCTCATTAGGAGTCTGGGCATTCAAAGCTCACATTCACTGTCTTCAAGCCAGTCAGGCAAAGAAGAGTAGATGTATACAAACAGGCACAGAGGCAGTGAATTAGAAGAGATGCTCTAGGAAAGCCTGGGCTCTTGCATTTCTGGGGAACACCCCCTGGGCACTTAATGGTGCGTTTACACAGACAGATTTATCTGACAGATCTTTGAAGCCAAAGCCAGGAACAGACTATAAACAGGGATCAGGTCATAAAGGAAAGACTGGGATCTATCCTCTTTTTAAATCCATTCCTGGCTTTGGCTTCCAAAATCTGTCAGATAAATCTTTCTGTGTAAACGCACCCTAAGTCTGGTTAACATATTAAGGGTGCCTTCACACATACTTGCTCCGAGTTTCTGCTACGAGACGAGGTCCTGGAAGGCCCCTACCACTATATACAAGCAGTGGTCTGAAAGACCGCTGCGTGTATGTAATGCAGCCGCCCCCTTAACCCCTTCAGCTCCCGCACCTGTCTCCATACATTACCTGGCTCTGGCTGCACGGGTCCCTGCGTCTTGCTCTGCCGCCCAGCCAATCAGTGTGTTGCCCAGCCGCAGCCACTGATTGGCTGGGCGGCAGAGCAGGACCCCGGGACCCCGTGCAGCCAGAGCCAGGTAATGTATGGAGACAGCGGTGCGAGACCGGTGCGGGAGCCGAAGGGGTTAAGGGGGTGGCTGCATTACATACACGCAGCGGTCTTTCAGACCACTGCTTGTATGTAGTGATAGGGGCCTTCCAGGACCTCGGCTCGTAGCAGAAACTCGCTGTGAGTTTTTTGCTGCGAGTCGCTATGTGTGAAGGCACTCTAACAAAAAGACATACCATAGTGCTGAAAAAGGACTATAGAGATATAAAAAAATGCCTGTATTTTAAATAACAACCTCTGTTTAACCGTGGGCTTATTTTAGCTGCCAGGTCCCTTAATATGGGCCTATGTGTTAAACAATTTCCCATAAATCAATGGTACAAGCTTCAAGACATCAGGTTACAACCCCCCATAGAAGTCTATGGATGAGATGGGAAGGAGAAAACCGAAGGAGAATAGCTGCTATGATATCTTCAGTGCACAACCCATAGAGGATATCCTGCTCATCCTCTACTCACACACAGCACTGTAGCAGGACAGTAATACATTAGTTAGATCATTTAGCAGCATCTGTTTGTCTTTGTCCCTCTTTTTCTGCCTCAGGTCCCTCCTCATACTTTCCCCTTCCTTCTGCAAAGACTTCTGTAGGCAACTGTAACCTGATCTCTCAGTAAAGTTAAAAATCTGTCTTGTCTCTGCTGTACAGATTTTATCGGTGAATTCGGAGTGGACAATTAAGGATGCAGGGGGGGGGGTAGGCACAAAAAAGTCTAAAAAGTGAAGAAAGAGGCATATATGTTAATAATATGTAAAGGTTCTTTGCTTATACTATTAAGTTCAAACATTTGTTGGGTAAAAATATAAGTGATGGAAAAGTCAAAATATAAGTATCCTCAGAACAAAATATATTTAGGCTATGTTCACACTACGTAAGAGACCGGCCGTTCCGTGACACCGGCCGGATGATTTTTCCGGCCGCAGAGCTCTGAAGCGGGCGCATCAGTGCGCGCCCGCATCAGAGCTTCCCATGGCTTCCCATGCTTCACTGTGTGAACTGACAGGGCTTTCTGCGGCCAGAATTTACGGAATTCTGGCCGCAGAAAACTGACATGTCAGTTATTTGCGGCCCCATATGGGATCCCGGCCGGAGCGTATACGATGTGTATACGCTCCGGCCGGGATCCCATTGAAAGTAAGGCATTGTTCCACCGAGCCAAAAGTACTTTTACGTAGTGTGAACATAGCCTTATTAATCTATATGGAACTTTTAGATCCTTTATCTATTCTAATATAATGTTACTCTTTTGACAGAAAACTAAAACAGCTGTAAGGGTAATTTGACTGTGGCGAATCTCGTAATCATGGGTGTGTTTCACAAGTTTTGTGTCAGTAGCAGACACTCAGGAAAGTATGAAATACTTACAGCAATACTATACGGCTGAAAGGATTATCCGACTTATGTTTAGACTGCTGCTGAATTCTAATATAGTCTTACAAATAAAGTAAAAATAGAGAAACCACAAGGGCTAGATCATGTTATCTATTAGCTAAGAAACGGATATAAACCCATGTACTGGGGATTTCACTAGCAACTCAGTATATTAGAACACATAGCACCTTGATAACCTTGTAGTTAGTAGTAACTCTTGTAATGGCATCAAGTAGATTTATTTTAGGAGACAGATCTGAATTAGTACTTACTTGCTTCTTTGGCTTTATCCAAGTAGGTTGTTGTCAGGTCTTCATCTACAGGGTGTTCCACTGGTCCTATCATTGGGATAAGATGTCTCTCAGCTCGGATGCTTTTTGTGGCATGGGGCAGGAGCATAGATTCAGGTGAGGGTGACGTGACATTAGATATCTTCTCTGGCTCCTCTGTTGGCAGGAAGCCCTCCACATCTGAGAAGGGGGTTTCAGCCCTGCTGGCATCGGGCTGGTATACTATTTCCCTTTTGGCTACTCCACTTGTTGACTGTAAGACTCCTTCAGCAGCACCACCAGGACCACTTTCATAACCACTCATCTCAGATAGAGATTGTTGTTCGTTTTCAGTTTTACCACTGCTCCCAGGTGGAGATCTTGGACTCTTCTTACGTGCTCTACGGTGTTTTTCTGGAGCTACCTGTGGCTGGTTAGGTTGCTGTTGGGCACTCTGGAGATGCCCAGGAGATGCTTGGATGTCTGCGTCACTATCTGTTTCCCCGTAGTATGCCTCACTATCTGGAGGAGAGGTAATGCTCTCTAAGTGCAACAATCGAGGTTGACCAGATGTTGTGGAGATGGATTGTGTTGCAGCCCAATAGCTGGGGGGGTCCGGGCTTCTAATGGAGTTTGGGCTGCTAGGTGAGGGAAACACTTTCTGGGTCCGAGGTGTCTGAGCTCCAGCTGCTGTCCTGTATGGGATGAAGAACAGAGTCACATTACATCCAGTCAGCTCTTAGCTGGGAGGAGTGCACAGTAGAGGCGATTGCTCCAGTGGCATGAACTAGCTCCAGAACACAAGAGATACACAGAGTCCTGGAGTTCTTTTCATTGCCAAGAGTACATTCTAATGGGGATGACCTATAACTTTAGAAAAAGCTGTAGATCTTTAACTGTCACAGAACAAAGTTAAAAAAAGAGAAAAATCCAGAGATAAATAAGAATTCTCAGGTATTACAGTCAATCACTGTCATTGATGCATTGAGTCTGGATTAGTCAACTTACATTTCTATTAATTTTAAAGTAATTAAATACTATTGATATCTCAATCAGAAACCATGAAACATAACTAATATTATATAACGCCACTTCTAAAGATTAAGACTTCCTTCCATATAACACCAATGTCTAAACCAAGTTATACTGAAAACATTGCTATTTTATAAATCAAGATATCTAATCTATACGCTGAACATTATGACCAAGATCTATCAATCTGTCTGAGAAAAAAAAATAGATTTTTCCAAAGCAACCAATCATAAAGCAGCTTCCATTTCTCAGATAATGTGGGTAAGATGAAAGCTGGGCTATGATTGGTTGCTTTAAAAAATTATTTTTATGTTACTATGGGTAATGGTTACCATTATCATAGCATATGGAACTAGCTCTACGTGCACCATAATTGGCTAGCGTTCTGATATAATGAGAGATAGCCATCATACTACCGAATAAAGATATTCTTAATAATTGACATCTGATGTAGTGTGGAATTCTGCAATGGGATATTTCTAATTTTTACTGATTTATTCATCTGCAGGCACTTTCCCTGAGTCATAAACTACTTAAGACTCTTCACATTTTCATGTGTCATTTTCTTTTACAGACAGGCATCTCTGCTGGTTAAAAATAAGTTTTACTTCATGCTCGCATTGTAGCGCCCTCATGTTATGGCTATAAGGTATACTTAAACTCTACAAGGCGACTTCTCTGTACTGCTGGAGAAAGATCACCACCTACTGGAGCAATCATATTACCACATCTAGGGCAATACTGAAAAGAGTCCCATGAAATAAAAAAAAAGAGGAAGTGGGAGAAAATAATAAACAAAAAACATTTTTACCCATCCCCATCCTACCGTAGCACCGCTCCCAGGTCCCGCTAGTGGCTGCCGGCTGTCATTTTCGAGTGGAATTCCAGTATGTCATGTACCCGGCTCTTCCAGCTGCAACGTCACTGCCCGGCTGAGCGATTGCCCACTCAGCCAGTCAGTGACTGGAGTGGTGTCCCGCCCCAGTCACTGATTGGATGAATGGGCAATTGATCAACCGGGTACATGACATTGCAGCTGGGAGAGCTACAGGTGGCCAGCGACTGTCAACGGGAGCAAACGAGCAGCACTACGGGGCATGGGGATGGGTAAAACTACTTTGTTTATTATTTCAAAGCACCCCTCTGCCTTCCTCCCTTTTTTACATTTAATGAGACTTCTTCCTTAAAGAAACTTTACATCAATATAAAATAATTATAGATACTATTTTATAAACACATTATCCCTTTAAAGCGACTCTGTACCCACAATCTGACCCCCCAAACCCCTTGTACCTTCGGATAGCTGCTTTTAATCCAAGATCTGTCCTGGAGTCTGTTCAGCAGGTGATGCGGTTATTGTCCTAAAAAACAACTTTTAAACTTGCAGCCCCATGCCCATCGGGTGTCTTAGAATATCTGTGCCCTAGCTTTGCACCACCCCTCCGTCCCTCCTCCCCACCCTCTTCATCATTAGGAATGCCACTGAAACATTTTCTCTTGTCTGAACATTGCACAGGTGCCTTAACGATCCAGCCCATGTGCCGGGCTGCCACAGGTGGGCAATAGGAGACAATCAGCCTGGAGCATTCCTAATGATGAGGGGGGCAGGAAGGAGAAACAGAGAGGGTGTGCCAGCCTAATGCATACACAATCTAGGCCACGTCCGTTGGGCACGGGGCTGCAAGTTTAAAAGTTGTTTTTTAGGACAATAACTGCATCACCTGCCAAACGGACCCCAGGACAGATCTTGGATTAAAAGCAGCTATCCGAAGGTACAAGCGGTTTGGGGGGGTCAGATTGTGGGTACAGATTTGCTTTAACCTCTCCCTTAAAGGAAAGGTCCCAAAGAAATGAAAAAAGGAAGGAAGTCAGAGGTATGTGGAAAAATAATAAACAAAGTAAACTTACCTGTCCCCATGCCTCCATAGTGCCACTCCCGCATCCTGCTGATGGCCACTGGATGTCATTTTCGTCTGGAATTCGGGTACGTCACGGCTGACACAGACAAATTTTAATTTTTGCATCTATTTTTTTTCTCCTCTTCTTCTAAGCGCCATTGTGCTTTTGTTTTTTCATCTACAGAGCTGATGATGGTCATTAATGATGACGGATGCTTTACATGTACAATGTGAGTCTAGCTTACAGCTTGACTCAGGCTGGGTTCACACTACGTATATTTGAGGCTGTATTTTTGAGGCTGTATAGCAACCAAAACAAGGAGTGGATTGAAAACACAGAAAGGCTATGTTCACATAATGTTGTAATTGAGTGGATGGCCGTCATTTAATGGTAAATATGTGCTGTTATTTTAAAACAACAGCTGTTGTATTGAAATAATGGCAGTTATTTACCGTTATATGGCGGCCATTCACTCAATTACAACATTGTGTGGACAGAGCCTTTCTGTGTTTTCAATCCACTCCTGGTTTTGGTTGCTATGAGGACCTGACATGAGGACCAAATACAGCCTCAAATATACATAGTGTGAACCCAGCTTCATGGTGCTTTACTGTGTGTGTACTGGCATCATGGTGCACCAAGGCCTAGGTATGTCGTGAAGGGTTTAAAGACCAACCTTAAAGGGGTATTCCCTTTTAGAGCAGAGCTGTGGTCAGTGACTTTGACCTATTAACTATGTAAGGGAAAGTGCGGCATATCAGGAGAAGGCTATATGTATCTGCAAAAATATTTAACCTGACAAGCTCAACAAGTGTAACTATATTAGTTGAGATGGGACTACTGCTTTAAGGACCCAAAGAAGTTGAATAAGGATGTTTCTTGCATTGCAAGAACCATCACTTTTCTTCATTTTTTGGGTACATATATTTTATGAATTATCTTTTAGTTAATATTATTTTCAAAATATTCCATGATTGTTTTTTTTCACCGTTTATCATGTCATAAAAATACCAAAATTGTATTGACAATAACAAAAATGTGACAGTACCAGATGCATAGGTCTATTTTTTATTTTAGAACTTCTGCCCAGCGAAAACATAACTGAGAAAAAAGTAATATTTGTTATTGTAAGGGAGATTTTTTTTTTTATAACTACTTTGATTTATTTTGGTAGACAATGGGAAAAACTGCAAATCTGCCAGTTTTTTTCTTTTTTTTTAGTTTATTTTTTAGTTAGCACTAGTTTTCAAATATAACTATACCAGAAGGTATAGAAAGAGGAACAGAAGTAGCAGATGCATTTGGATTTTGTTGCCTGAGGAGGCCCTTATTTCACACACCAAGCAGTCATAAAATTAATTCCATCCTAACATTTGCCATACATCCCTGGATAGTTCAGTGGATATGCAGTTGGCTGGAGTATAGGTATCAAAGGGTCTTTGTTAACAGAGTCTATTCTGAGCAGAGACTGGGTTCAAATCGTGGCCACAGAGGCCTATTCTGGGTCCTGTTCTTTGTAATACTTTGTAATTGACATATGAGAAGGTCTGGTAGGTAATTTCTGTCCGTTTACCAATGACAGTTCTTGGAAGTGCCTATAATATGGAAAATTATTTAGCTTTACTAAACAAGTGGTCAGAACAATGGAAACTACAGTTCAATGTTTCCAAATGTAAAATAATGCACTTGGGGAAAAGGAATCCTCTGTTCGAGTATCATATCGGCAGTTCTGTGTTAGCAAAGACTTCAGAAGAGAAGGATTTAGGGGTAGTTACTTTATTTGAGGAAGGGAGATATCTCTCTCAAAACACGTCATTGTGTAAGCTACTTTATATGTTTATTATACCTAGTAAACCATATCTGCTTTTTAACACATCTATTAAAATTTTCTGGTAGCTTATGTGGCAGCGTTGACACTTGGAAGTATCTTTTTATCTCATTGTTTACTTGCATTATGTTAAGATGGCAGAAAATATAGTGCAGATATATTATTCTTTATGTGACAGTTTTTTGGTATATAGAAGCTGCACATTTTTGCGCAAAGGCCATTTTGCATATAAATATATGCTGTTCACAAAAGTGGATGGGGCCTATCAGGAGAGACATGGCCTCTCATGTCTCAACACATTTACTATAATTATAATTTACCAGAAAATTGGTGTCAATCATAGCAAAAGTGAGGTAGGTGAGTGCCCTGTAACAGATTTTTCATTATGACTAGGGATGGTCCGAACCGAGTTTGGTTCAGATTCGTACGAACCCGAACTCTCGGTAACGATTCCCGCTGTCTGCCCTGTCCTGCCATAGCCATAGGCTGTATCACAGTTTTCCAGGCGGTCCACCCGCTGTATCCACCCGCTCCATGGAGCGGGCAGACAGCGGGAATCTGATACCGAGCGTTCGGGTTCGTACAAACCCGAACTTTGGCAGGTTCGGACCGTCCCTAATTATGACCTTAGAGACTAAGGTTACAGGTTCTGAAGAGTGAGGCTGCATTCACACGTTGCGTGTTCCACATGTAACATGGATGTGGAATGCCTGTAACAGACTTTTCCCCTGCCCGGGCAGCATCTGTGATAAGATGCTGGGAGTGGGGGAACTGTACAGATATGTAATGAGAGAAGTCCGTTACAGGCATTCCATGGCTGTGTTCTGTGCGCAACACGGAATGTGTGAATGCAGTCTGTGAATGCCACACTACAGAAATTATGATGAATTTAGTTAGTTATTGACCTCATGACTAGGAATTAAAGATGAGCAAAGTGTGCTTTGTTACGAATCGTTCAAAGCTGCCTGCTCGGCTTTTGAATCCTGACGTCTGGGCTGTCCGTGGAGAAGGTGCGGGAAGCCTGAAGACCACCTGGAAAGCATGAATATAGCCTATGGATACTGGATACTACTACTACACAAAAGGTTGCTGATCTATAGTTCCTTGTTTTCTTTAACAAAAGAAGGCTAAATATTTGTTCAGTATACATCCATCACTGTATGTCAGGCTATAATCAAAAATGATGCCAGGAAAATAATTATGATAACATAAATTCCTGCCTGTGGACATCAGCAGAGATGTTTCCGCAGGTATCAGTTGCCAGTAGCAAAGCACTGGTTCCAGTCAGCTGTTAGAAAGACATTACCATTCAGCAAACAAGCAGCCTGTATGTGAGCTGTCAAGAGAAGCAGTTAATACCATGTGAAATCAATAGTTCACTGCTGGGGTGATGCTATTTCACCCCAACAGGTGGACAGAGAGTCTTTCATGCTGAGATTAAGTAAGGTGGGTGAGGGGATTGCTATTTTCAGACATGTAAAGCTGTTGACTTTGCTGCTATAATAAACTATTATGTCTCCTGCCTGTTCTCTAAGCAGCTGAATGCTACATAAAAGAAGCTTTACAGGTCAGATTTCAGCCATTTACTAATTTGTGCCACTTTGCAAACACCATTATAAGTAGTCAATTACACGGTTGTCAATGAATAATAAGCATCATAGGTATTCTTTTCATGATATTGTATGTATGATCACTATGATGACATTAGTATCACCAACAGTTTGATGTATTACCATAGTATTATATTATAATACCATGTATTACCATATAATAATGTAAGATGCCTGGAAGCCTCAATTATATTAAATCTAATAGGAAAAGAGATAGTCTTGTTTGGTGTGTTTACACAGACAGATTTATCTGACAGATTTTTGAAGCTAAAATTTGAAAAGAGGAGAAATCTCAGTCTTTCCTTTATGATCTGTTCTCTGTTTATCGTCTGTTCCTGGCTTTGGCTTCAATAATTTGTCAGTGTAAACACAGCATTAGTGGTCTAAATGCCCCCAAATGGTACCTGGTCATAACGATATCATCAAAAAAAAAATTATGACCTGTCAGATTCCCTGAAATCGAGTATCCCACAAAGTATACTAAATACATGTATTTCTCATTCTTTTTTTGTATTCTACATCGTGCCATTACTGTATATTACTATATTAAAGGGGTAGTCCACCAAAAAAATTTTTCTTTCAAATCAACTGGTGCCATAAAGTGCCAGAGATTTGTAATTCACTTCTATTAAAAAATCTTAAGTCTTCCAGTACTTATCAGCTGCTGTGTGTCCAGCAGGAAGTGGTGTTTTCTTTCCTGTCTGACCCAGTGCTCTTTGTTGCCTCCTCTGTCCATGTCAGGAACTGTCCAAAGCAGCAGCAAATCCCCATAAAACACCTCCCCTGCTCTCCAGACTGGAAATAATACAACTTCCTGTTGGGCATACAGCAGCTGATAAGTACTGGAAGACTTAAGATTTTTTAATAGAAGTGAATTACAAATCTCTGGCACTTTATGGCACCAGTTGATTTGAAAGAAAAAAATTTTGGGTGGACTACCCCTTTAAAGACTGGTTTTTGCCATTCCCCTTTCCAATACATGTCAATATAAGACCTGTACAGCCAATACTGATCAGACACTGTTGTCAAACACCCAGTTGTCAATTTAGTTATTCATTTTTAACCCCTTCCCTACCAGGTTAATTTAGATTTTTCTGTTACCTTTTGTTTCTGTCTCACTTTCTAAAACCCATAAGGTTTTTATTTTACTACTGTTGTATGAGGGTTTATTTATTGCAGTTGTAATTTTTATTGGCATCCTTTATTTTACCATAAATTATATTGTGAAAAACTGGTAAAAGAAAATGCAATTAAGCTAATTTTTGGGACAATCATTTTTCCATGAAGTAGAAAAACTAAATCCTATAGGTCAGTATGATTACAGTGATAGGAAATTTAAATATTTTGTTTTGTTTTACTTTTACATAATAAAAAAAAAAAAACTTATACCAAAAAAAATATCTATACCATTATGCACTACTCTATTTTTTTATTTTTTTCATCTTGAAGGAACAAGGTTAAAACCCCAATAATCCCAATTCCAAAAAGGTTGGGTTGCTGTGTAAAATGGAAATAAAAACACAATTTGGTGATTTGAAAATGTCATAGACATGGTTTTTTTTATTAACAATAGAAATTGGGACACTTTTCAGATGTTGAGAGTGAGACATTTTACCATGTCATAAAAAATGAACCCATTTAAAACTTGATAGTAGTGTATCTCAAAGAAGTTGGGATGGGACAACAAAAGGCTGGAAAAGTAAGTGGTAGTAATAGAAAACAGCTGGAAGAGCTATTTACAACTGAATTACATGCCTGGCCATAAAAAGAGCAGTTAGAAAGGCAATGCTTTAGAGGAAAAGATGGGCAGAGGTTCACCAATCTGTAAAAGACTACGTCTAAAACTACGTCTGGAACAATTTTAGAAAACTGTTTCTCAAATTGTGAACCTTACATATCCCACCATCCACAGTACATATCATCAAAAGATTGATGCTACGTTTACACGGAGCGATAATTCGCCCAATTGTTTAACGATTTTGAAGCAACGATTTGGTTTTTATAACGATCAGCATTTAGACGAATAAATTGATAGAAAAATCGTTATAAAATTTGAAAGAAAAATCGTTATTGCGATCGTTTTTAAGATCGATTAAGCCCATCTTTTACATAGGGTAAATTGGTAAAAGACTGTTTACACGAAGCGATCTGCGAATTTTCAGCGAACGCCGAACGACGATTTGAGAACATGTTGAAAGATCAAAATGAACGATTTCTTGCTGGTCGCTTGATCGCTTGCTGTGTTTACACGGTACGATTATCGCTCAAATGCAATCGTTATTGTGAAAATTCAAATGATAATCCTTCTGTGTAAACGCAGTCTTAGAAAATCTGGAGCAATTCATGTGTGCATGGGACAAAGCAATAGTCAACATTCAGCAAAAAAGAAAAAAGGAAATAAGATACAGCTCACCGATACTCCTAGAGTCAGCAGCGACAGATAAGGTGCAGGGTAGGGTGCTCGAACTTCAGGGCGTTAGCCAGGCGCCGTACGCTTGATATTCAGCAATAGGAGAAGGGGGAGTTGGAAGTCGGCACTCCTGGACGTAGCAAGTTAAAATATAACTTTTATTCGTGCATTCAGGTCCTGTTATGCCCACCATGGGATTTTAATGCACGAATAAAAGTTATATTTTAACTTGCTACGTCCAGGAGTGCCGACTTCCAACTCCCCCTTCTCCTATTGCTGAATAGTCAACATTGTATGCTTGTGTATGAATGGGTCCTTAGGCCCAATTACAAACAGGTGTGATTCTGTACTGGGTATCACTATATGCGCTCAGGAACACTTCCAGAAATCGTTGTGTCTGAACACAGTGACAAATGCAAAGTCAAAGTTGTATCATGCAAGGAAGTCATATGTTGACACAACCTAGAAATGTCGCCATCTTCTCTTAGCCAAAGCTCATTTAAAATCGGCTGAGGCAAAATGTCAAACTGTTCTGTGATCACATGAATCCAAACTGGGGAAAAAAATGTGGGCACTGTGTCAAAAGCCTGCATCTCTCATAGTATGGGGTTGCTTTGGATCCTATAAAGGCAGTATATCAAGGTTTTAGAACATATGCTCCCATCAAAACAACATCTCTTTAAGGAAAGGTCTTGAATATTTCAGACAATGCTAAAACTCATACTGCATCCATCACAACAGTCCACACCTTCTACCAATAGAAAACATTCCAACAAAGAAGACCCATTACTGATGAGACCTTGAATCTACATTAGACGAATCTAACCTGCTGATAGCCCCCTATTGCGCACAGGGGCGCCAAAGAGGAAGGTATGTCTCTTACCATCCTCCCCAGTACCATTCCTGTGCTGCTAATGATAATTAATGGAGTGGGTGGGCCGGCTTGGCGCTATGGGGGCAGGGCAGTGTGCCTGACGGCACCTAGCTACTAACAGCACAGGAACAGCGCCAAGGATGAAGGTAAGACACATACCTTCCTCCTCTGCTAATAGTTCTCCTTTAAGACAAGGATGCTACACAATGGTACACATTGCCCTGTCCTAATGCTTTGAGATGCAGTGCTGCCATTAAAATGTAAAGGAGTATGGTAAAATGTCTCACTTCCACATCCAATATGTGTTCTACTGTGAAAAGATTATGGGTCTATGCATTTTGTTTATCACTGCATTGTGTTTTTATTTACATTAATTTATATTTTACATTGCTTCTCGACTTTTTCAGAACTGCTCATTTTTGTGCAGTGATGTCTATTTTATTAGTACCATTTTGGAGTTGATTTGGATTTTTGACTGCCATATTTCATATTTCTGGTATCTTATGGTACCCAAAAAATGATTATGGTATTTTGGTGTTTCCTTTAGTTAACACGCTCACCATGCAGGATCAATACAATTACATAGAGCAAATTATTCAACAGTGTCTAAAATAATTAATTTTATTGATTTTTTTTTTTACTTTTATTTTGGGAAAATGGGAAAGGGAGTTACTTAAATATTTACTGGAAGGGTAGGTTCGTTCTAGCAGATCTGTTACAGTAGCCACAGAGCCTTTAGAAGCCCTCAGGCTGTTGTGATGATCAGCACTCTATGACTGCATAGGGGAGGGCAGTCCGATCAGAACCCCAACAGGTGAGACACCTTTCAAATGACTGACTAGCTGCCACAATCACTATTCATTACAGTGTCTAGACCAGGCATGTCAAACTCTGGCCCGCTGCACATTATTTTTGCCATATAGTAGCCAACCCCCTACCCAAAGAGGGGGCTGGACTTACCTCCCCTGGCTCCCGCACTGCGGCTCTTCCATCTGCAGGATGCACCTGGCACAGAAAGTGTATATGATGATGTCACCACGCTGCCTTTGCCAGGACACAATATGACTATGTCTTCTATTTATTAGAAGACGTGTTGTGTCCCAGCACAGGCAGCGTGGTGACATACACTTCCCGCGCCCGGTGCATCCTGCAGACGGAGGAGCCGCAGCGCGGGAGCCAGGAGAGGTAAGTCCAGCCATCTCCTGGGGTAGAGGGTTGGCTACTATATGGCACACTAATTACTAATGTGGGAATTGGCTACTATATGAGACACTATTCTGGGGGCTGGCTATGATATGAGACAAAATTGTGGGGGCTGGCTACTACTGTATGTGGGACAATAATCACTAATTTGGGGACCAGATACTTTATGGGACATTACTGCGGGGGGGGGCTGGCTACTATATAGGACACTGTTGTGGGAGGTGGTTACTTTATGTGGCACCATTACTGTGTGAGGCACTATATGGACCACCATTCGGGGGAGGGCTTACTTCTATATTGTGGATGCTACTATGTGCGACACTATTGTGGGGTGACGCTGGGCGACTCACAACGCTCTGAAAGTGCCTGGAACGCCACATGCCACTTTGAAAGTGACAGAAATGCTGCCTGCACCATTCAATAAATATCAATAAATATCAACAAATATCAATATCAATATCAATAAATATCAATAAATATCAACAAATATCAACAAATATCAATATTTGGCCCGCGACAAAGTTTTTAAATTTTGGCCCACTGTGTATTTGAGTTTGACACATGGAGGTTTTTTTTGGAAAACTGTCAGTGCAATTTTTTAGCCAAAGCCAGGAGAGGATCTGGCTGGTAGGAGACATATAAGTGCTTCCTTTATTTTACCCCTTTACTTTGAATACACTTTTGGTTTGGGCTCAAAAACTACAATTGCAGTTTTCAAAAAACTGCCATGTGTGATTCCAGCATAAGAAAGGCACAGATACAACAATAAACACTGTTTCTAATAATGTTGTGTCCTAACTTTTCCTTACCTAAAGGTTCAGTCACATTTCCTTACTCCCTTGTGTATTGTCCTGATCATACGGGGGAGATTATCAAAACAGTCTTCTTTGTTGCCCACAGCAACCAATCGGAGCTTAGTAGAGATGAGCAAACCTCAAGCATGCTCGAGTCGATCCGAACCCGAACTTTCGGCATTTGATTAGCGGTGGCTGCTGAACTTGGATAAAGCCCTAAGGCTATGTGGAAATCGTGGATATAGTCATTGGCTGTCTCCATGTTTTCCAGACAACCTTAGAGCTTTATCCAAGTTCAGCAGCCACCGCTAATCAAATACCGAACGTTCGGGTTCGGATCGACTCGAACCCGAACCAGGTTCGCTCATCTCTAGAGCTTAGCTTTTATTTGTTAAACTAGCCCAAACCGTGAGCTCTGATTGGTTGCCATGGGCAACACATTTTTTTCTTTGAGTTTTAAAGGGGTACTCTGGCCAAAATCTTTCAAGATTTCAGAAAGTTTCAGAAAGTTATATTTGTAATTTACTTTTATTTAAAAATCTCAAGTCTTCCCATACTTATTAGCTGCTGTACTGTATTCCAGTCTGACAGTGTTCTCTGCTGACATCTCTTTCCGAAACAGGAACTGTCCAGAGGAGTAGCAAATTCCCATAGAAAACCTAACCTTTAATTATCTTTCCCATGGTGTTTTAAACACAAAGTGAGAGTACCTGACTAATTGATAGAAAATTGATAGAAAAACTAGAAATTACTACTCAGAGGATGGTGCAAAATTATGTTTATTACGTGCACAAAGAGTATATAGAAGTATTACAAATCTGTACAGTAGAGGGTATACTTTAGGTAAGAAAGTAGGCTAAGGTTCTGTCGGGAAGGTAGCCCTGCAAGTCCCTGCCTTGCATACATGAAAACCACCGGGTCAGGCGTCCCTTAGCCAGACGGAAGATACCCCTACACTAGAAAACCGTCATCAGGCTGTCAAGATAAGTTGCAGTCAGGTACTGGTGTTAGGGGAATGCAGAATTGACGTCTGGTGAGTTAGAACGAATCAGAACGTGCATAGAAAGGAGGACATATAGTCTAAACGAACTATTTTGGAGAGACAGTTTATCAGGGTTGTTCCACTTCCATTGGGTTTCCCCTGGTGTGCATAGGTGCATCAGGGAATATTGTGGAAATAGTATGTATGTTGTTCTCAAATGAAGGTCTGTAGTATCTCTATCTATCTGCTAGATAATACAATTAAAGGTCTTGTAGAAGCACCACTATGGTAGGTAGCATCGCTCTTATTGGATAATCAAGTTAAGCCTTAGGTGGTCAGCACTCTAGGTACAAAGTGCTGACTGATGGTTATGAGTGAAAATTGCAGCCACGGTATATGTATGCCAATGGGTAAGACAGGTAATGGATTCTAGAGCTTGGAGATGCAGTGCAGGTTCATTTAATCAGTGCACAGGTGCAGGCTACAGCCTTTCACTGATGATGTCCAGGGAAGTGTTGATTGTAGGGATATGGGTAACTGGATGGGGGTGGGTGTCCCCTGTCTAAATAAGAGTGGAGGAGTCCAGTGGAGAATGATGCTCAGATGAGACGTCCTCCTGGGGCACGAAGAGGCGGACCTTGCGTCCCAGGAGGACGTCTCATCTCTGAACATCATTCTTCACTGGACTCCTCCACTACTATTTAGACAGGGAACTCCTACCCCCATCCAGTTGCCCATATTCCTACAATCAACACTTCCCTGGACGTCATCAGTTAAAAGCTGTAGCCTGCACCTGTGCGCTGCTAATAGGAACCTGCACTGCATCTTTTACACTATCCTCTGAGTCTACCACAGTAGTAATTTATTATTTTTCCATTGTGTTTTATGTGTCACAGATAAATATACTTATTTGTTTTTTATCTACTTACCTTT
Source organism: Dendropsophus ebraccatus (assembly GCF_027789765.1). Taxonomy (NCBI): domain Eukaryota; kingdom Metazoa; phylum Chordata; class Amphibia; order Anura; family Hylidae; genus Dendropsophus; species Dendropsophus ebraccatus. Next base: position 66,010,148 of record NC_091461.1, on the reverse strand, counting down.
TGACACGAAGGTGGAGACTGCCTCCTGATGAGTCTATCATCTGCATTGCTTCTGCATGTGATAATCCAACGCATGATTTACCATTGATCCCAATCAGCTCATCATTCTCCCGCAGCCCCCCACGACATGCCTTGCTGCGCTTACGTACCTGGAAGAAACAAATATGGAGGAAAATATAATTATGAAGTTTAAATAAAAATGTTCATCCGAAGAAAAAAAACATTTTCATAAAATGCATCAATTTTAAACAGGAGTGGACAGACCATCACTATGATGACCTCAAAATGACTCCCTGTGCCAAGTAGAGAGGGGTTTACAGTACACTACTATACATGTGGAGGGAGGGCTTTTCAAGGCAAGAAAGGGGCTACACTAGGCACTGAACTGCTACTGCTGGTAATGATGATGACATGCTAGGGGATAGGGAGATTACATTCAGGAGGCACCTGCCCAGAACTTTATAGGTTTTAGAGATGAGAGTGAAGCCTTGAATTAGCTTTCAGAAACAGTAAATCATTTGGGGAGGGCAGAGAGGCTTACCCTTACCTGGGTCGGGTACCTGCAGTCTAAGCCTCTCTGCCCTCCCCAAATGATTTACTGTTTCTGAAAGCTAATTCAAGGCTTTACTCTCATTTCTAAAACCTATAAAGTTCTGGGCAGGTGCCTCCTGAATGTAATCTCCCTATCCCCCAGCATGTCATCATCATTACCAGCAGCAGCAGTTCAGTGCCTACTGTAACCCCTTCCTTGCCTTGAAAAGCCCTCCCTCCACATGTATAGTAGTGTACTGTCAACCAAGCACAGGGCTAGTTTTTTCAGTCCAATGCACTTCACCAGCACTATGTCATGGCATAATAGTAAGGAGTAGGTGTTGTGTTGTGATTAGCCAGACAATTAAAGGAAAGGAAGTGCCTATGTGTGTACTACTGGCAAACAACCCCACTGTAGTCCCGCCCCAGAACTGAAAAGAATGATAAATAACTTTGCACCATGACAGGGACTCTCGGGAGCTTAATAACAACAGATAGAGCATTAAAATGAATGTATCATTGTGAAGAAATAATCTAACAAAAGCATGCAGTTCTTTTTTATTTATTTTTAAATCAACAGGCTCACTTAAACTTGTGTGCATGTCATTATGTAGGCAATGGGCTATGTAGGTGACAGATGTGAGTATTAGTACTAGCTCATGGCAAATGAGATATCTGCCTATCCTCACAATGTGTTCATGGTGCAATGGGTTTTAATGAGCTCTACACTTCTAAATAAGAAACGGACTATACATGTCTACTTTTACTGTACACAAGTATTCTTAGGGGGACATTTATCAAAGTCCCGCCCGAGGCGTATGCCAGGGAGAAGGTGCAGATTTGTCTCTTCTCCCTAGTGTACTCCTGCCGTCAGGGGCGGATTAAGAGTACCATGAGCCCCAGGCTGTTCAGAAATTGTGGGCCCCCTGCTAACCATGCCCCTTCTAGCCCTACCCCCACCCCACTAGCCATGCCCCAACGTAGGGAAAATGGAGTGATGTCCTCTGCACTGAATCATTTATATTATCCTCTCTGTTATGCATCTATCTATCTATCTATCTCCTATATAACTCCTATCTATCTATCTATCTATCTATCTATCTATCTATCTATCTATCTATAACCCCCTGTGAGCAATCTCTCTGTAGCAAGCCCCCTTCCCTGTAGGTAATACACCCCCTTTCAACAGACAATCCCTCTGTAGACAATAAGTTCGCTCCTTTAGGGAATTAGGTGATGCTCCCTGTAAGCAATGACCCCCCAAATAGGTGATGCCCACTGTAGACAATGAACCCCCTGTAGGTTATGCCCCCTTCAGGCAATCCCCCCTATAGCCCATGATCCCTCTGTAGCAAATCTCTCTCTGATGCCCCCTGTATCTCCCCTCCTCCTAATCTTTAGGCAATCCCTCTCATGTAGATATTGCCCTATAAAAATTTCCCATCCCCATGCAGTAAGCCTCCCCCACCTCAGTTCCAATCGCCCTGTCTTTCCCTTCCTCTCCCTGCTCTGCGAGTGTGTCACACGTGCGCTGGGGAGCTGGGGGAGGGAGCGGCCTCTTGTGGCCGGAGCTATAATGCTGCCTCTGGTCAGAAGAGTGACTGGCAGAGTGAAGGGCCAATGGCTCTTCTCTCTGCCAGCCAGGATGACACGGCCGGATTGTTTAACTGTGAGCGTTCATTGGGAACGCTTACAGTTAAAGGACTGGAGCACAGCGCACAGGTGACTGTGAGATTATAATTAAGACAATCTGCATGGGCCACCCCGGAGTCCGGGCGGTAGCCCAGATTGCCCTCATTATATTCCGCCTATGCCTGCCGTATATCCCAAGCATAAATCATGATCTAAATCTAAATCTAAATCCCAGGGGATAAACTCTATACCTGGTGGTGTAAAACAGCCTAGGCCCTGCTATATCGCTCTGGGCCATAATATTATTACTTTACTGGTTTTCTCACCCCTGGCCCAGGCCACAGTATACCCCAGGGCATATATTTTTTTTACCCAGGGGTGTAAAATAGCCTAGGCCATAATATAAACCTGGGTATAGTCTAGTCCAGGCCACAGTATACCCCAGGGGATAAACTCTATATTTGGGGGTGTTTAACAGCCTAGGCCAGACTATAGCCCTCCAAGTTATCATGTCACTGGTTCTCTCCGTTCTTGCCCAGGCTACAGTAAACCCCAGGGGATATATTCTATACCAGGGGGTGTAAAATAGCCTAGGCCAGAATATATCACTCCAGGTCATAATGTTATCACTTCACTGGTTTTCTCACTTTATCTCTAATTTGTTGAAAAGTACGCAGATCTTTTTATTTATTTTTTGTTTATTTATTTTTAGTTATCTTTTTTATCATACGCGGACACAGAGCTGCTTCCTCTTATTGGGATATACAGTACAGTGCTTACATTGAACTGACAGTAGATGGCACTGTCCCATCACTGCATCATCTGCACTATTTTTTAAGCAGGAGGAAGTTTTTATGGACTGCGCAAAATTTTACGGTTGTTGTGCAAAAATCATCAATAGACACAAGTGCCTTGATACATCTTGCACAATTTATTGCACAATTTAGGCCTATGGCTGGGTTGACACTGCCTTTTTTGCAGTCCGTTTTTTTTCATCCTTTTTTGCAAACAAAAAACTAATTGAAAAATGGATCAAAACTAGAGATGAGCGAACCAGGTTCGGGTTTGAGTCAATCCGAACCCCAATGATCGGCATTTGATTAGCGGGGGCTGCTGAACTTGGATAAAGCTCTGAGGTTGTCTGGAAAACATGGATACAGCCAATGACTATATCCATGTTTTCCACAGAGCCTTAGGGCTTTATTCAAGGTTAGCAGCCACCGCTAATCAAATGCCGATCGTTCGGGTTCGGATGGACTCGAACCCGAACCCGGTTCGCTCATCCCTAATCAAAACGCATATATTTTTTAGTGTACACAAAAATGCGGTCAACCATATTTTTTGTATACGCTAAAAAAACCGATGCATTTTCATTCCATTTTTTGATCCATTTTTTATGGATTTTTTTTTATTAAAAATTATCAAAACGGAGGCATGCAAACGATTTTTGCAAAAAACGGATGGGAAAAAAAAGAAAAAAAAAAAAACGGATGGGGAAAAAAAGAAAAAAAAAAAAACGGACTGCAAAAACACAGTGTGAACCCAGCCTAAAACAGCTTGTCTACAAAGCTATGCTAGGGTAGAATTTTGCGCAACAAATAAAAATTTGCATGAAAACTAGTTAAAGGAGAAGTCCGGCCAAAATTTATTTTTTATATGTTATTACTTATGGAAAGTTATACAATTTTCTAATGTACGTTAATTATGGGAAATGCTCATATACTGCTATTTCCCTTAATTTAGTGTATCAGAAAGTGTTAGAATTCTCTCAAAAGCAGTGACGTCACGACGAATGGTGTAATTCCTAATGAGTACCATTGACTTCTATATATAGTGCGCCCCTGTGGACACTCCATTGGAATTACAATGGATGTGTGTATGTAATGTAATGTACTGTACTTTGCGATTGAATACATTTATGGAATACGTTGGGGAGCAAGTACAGTACATAACATTACATTACATACACACATCCATTGTAGTTCCAATGGAGTGTCCAGCAGCGGCGCACTATATATAGAAGTCAATGGTACTCATTGACTTCTATATATAGAGCGCCCCCTGCTGGACACTCCATAGGAATTACACCATTCATCGTGACGTCACTGCTTTTGATAGAATTCTAACACTTCCTGATACACTAAATTAAGGGAAATAGCAGTATATGAGCATTTCCCTTAATTAATGTACATTAGAAAATTGTATAACTTTCCATAAGTAATAACATATAAAAAATAAATTTTTGCCGGACTTCTCCTTTAATAGAATAACCCCCAAACACAATGATAAATATCTCTATGGGGGAGATTTATCAAACATGGTGTAAAGTGAAACTGTCTCAGTTACCCCTAGCAACCAACCAGATTCCACCTTTTATTCCTCATAGACTCTTTGGAAAATGAAAGGTGGAATCTGTGCCACTAATTGTACTTTGCAATGACAGGCTTAATTTGTGCAAAAAGTATCCTGTGAAACTAGAAAAAAATTAAATGTGTGGTGAAATTGAAAAAAAAAACACACAATTTTTTTTATTTGGGGAGGTTTCGTGTTTACGCCATTCACCCTAGGGTAGAACTGCCTTGTTATACATGTTCCTCAAGTTAGTACGATTACAACAATATGTAAATTGTGTAACTTATATTTTATTTGATGGCTATTACTGCTTTGATCTCTCATTGAGATCTATGCAGTATAGATATACTGCAGAGATCAATGAGATCAGTGTTCTATTGCTCTCGGCTGCTGCAGTCAAGAGCAATAGATTACCGAGCTAGGATCAGTGCCATTACAGCGTAGACCCCGGGCCGGACAAGATGCGAGGATCACTCCTCCGTCATCGCATCGTGGGGGGGGGGGGGCGATCAAGGCAAGATCTAGGACCTAGGCAAGGGGTGGCTCTTGTAGGAACACCACTAAAACCATCATATTAAGTGGCCCTTTCAGACAATGTCCAATTTAATTTACAAGTTAACTGATCTCAGGGAGGGTCCATTTACACAGAAAGATTATCTGACAGATTATCTGCCAAAGATTTGAAGCCAAAGCCAGGAATGGATTTGAAAAGAGGAGACATCTCAGGCTTTCCCTTATGACCTGATCTTTGTTTATAGTCCATTCCTGGCTTTGGCTTCAAATCTTTGGCAGATAATCTGTCAGATAATCTTTCTGTGTAAATGGACCCGGAGACTAGCTAATAAAGACACCGCAGGCTGCTAGTAAAATTGCTGAAAACAGTGAAATCCTAGGTGTATTGCCCCCTGGAAATAAAAGTATGCAAAAAGAGTCAGACGAGCCTCATTTAGGAGTCTCGAAACACAGAACTAGCCTGATATCCCCCAGGGAAGTTACTTACTTATAGGATTCATGAGTAAGGATAGTTTGATGTCAAAAATGCATCACTCACTTTCATGGACTTGCTGAAGTTGGAGTGATTTGAGAATCTACTCAAAGTGGCAGAAATCAAATATATAAAAGTTCCCAGTAGGAATCAGAGTAATAAGCATGGGGCCGTATTACATCATAGCGGGTGCGGTAAGGAAACCCAGGTAGGTAGGTGTTTTTTTTTTTGGGGGGGGGGGGGTTGCAGCCCCAGCAACAAATAGCAAAATGTTATATTCTCAAAATACCCATTTATTAAATTTGGTGCAGTCTGAAGACTTTTTATATACTTTCTATGGGCAGACATATATTTGGACCTCCTTTTTTCCTATCTCTATATAACACTTTTGGCTTAAGCTACATCTACTGGGAGACCATACCCACCTTTTCTGACAGATAAAGTAAACAGAAAATTCACAAAACATATTTAATGTACAAGACATTCTACCAGTATGCCAACATATACCAGAACATACTCACGGCATGCCCATTGAGATTAGGGCCCTATTAGGGTCCATTTACACAGGAAGATTATCTGACAGATTATCTGCCAAAGATTTGAAGCCAAAGCCAGAAACAGACTATAAACAGAGATCTGGTCACAAAGGAAAGCCTGAGATTTTTCTTCTTTTCAAATCCATTCCTGGCTTTAGCTGCAAATCTTTGGCAGATAATCTGTCAGATAATCCTTCTGTGTAAATGGACCCAGGGGGGGGGGGGGCGATCGGAGCGGGGGGGGGGGCCGTGGGGCCGGGCTGCGGGTGGGCCGGGCTGCGGGCGCGCGATCGCAAAACGTTTGCAAAACGATTTTTCCGGACGATATAACGTACCGTCTAAACGCTGATCGTTATGGAAAAAAAATCGTTACTCCGACATCGTTAATCGTACGATCGGGCCAATTATTGTTTCGTGTAAACGTAGCACTACACAGAGCGATAGTCTGCCAAATTAGGCCAATTTAGCAGATTATCACTTTGTGTAATAAATAGACCAATCAGCTGATGAAACGATTGTATGGTAGAAAAAGTAAGAACAAAATTCAAATATCTGTGTTTGGTCCAGATGTACACAGTGAATGGAAGTTCCAGCTGCGTTCATTATACAGCGGCCGTGCCAGTTTACTGCAGCTCAGCCCCTGTACATCCAGGCACCCCTGTTCTGCTAAAAAGCTGATAGGTGACAGGTGTCATTCACAGGATGGGCGATCAATATGTGATTGGTGGGGTGATAAGTTCTAGACAAACCATTTTATAGCCAAGACACTTTTCTACATCCATGGAGCCACTTCTCTACTAGAGATGGATGGACTTGTTGAAAGTTTGGGTTCACATTCATCTCTATTCTCTACACAGTAATGCAGTCACTTCTCTACAGTCAGTAATGGAGACATGTCTCTACTAGAGATGGACAGACACACAAACTTTCACTCAAACGGTTCACACAAACTTTCGCCAAGTTCACTCATCTCTATTCTCTACACAGTAATGAAGTCACTTCTCTATAGTCAGTAATGGAGACACGTCTCTGCATCCAATAATGAAAAAACTTCTCTACAGTTTTCTGCACAAACCATGAGAAAGAATAAGGATAAAAGTAGTGTGCCATAGTGAACAGAACATAAGGCTTTTGTGAATTATGGGATCATTGGCTGATGGAGCATTTCTTGTTTATAGGACATTAACCAAAATACGTAGAAATTCCTTTTTGGAGTAAAAACAGCAACCACCAGCCGAGGGCACAGATGACTCCTGTTATACGCTTCTCTGTTCTTCCCAGCTATGTATAGGACATTGAAGAGGACTCATTCTGTGAGCTCAGTTCAGACTAAAAATAAAAGGCCAACTCCTCAGCTGTCTGAACATTCCTCAAAAGAGATTTTGGGAAGATTCTGGGAACAGGCTAAATTACATGACAAGTTTGGAGGAGAGGACCTTTAGCGGCGGGGAACTCAACTGAAATAAAGAATTAAAGTCCAGCTGTCTTCTGTAAACAGTACTAGAGTGGTCCTTTTACGTGCAATTCAAGTGGGACTGATGGCATCATCAAAGAACAATGCCATACTATGATGCACTAAAGCAAGGTATTACATGTCAGGCCTACAGCAGTGGATAATGCATATGACTAAATATTTTATTACATTGAACAATGGTGTCATACTATGCTTGTCACAGTAAATATTTAATTCATTTGAATTTATAAATTGGACTTAATCTTTAATTTTAAACCCAGCCTAGCTATAGCCTACATTCATATTGTATAGTGTATATTCATAAGTGATTATTTCCTAATTTTGACGATATTATGTTGTAGTACCTTCCTGATTGATGATAGCATACATACTGCTGCCATCTATAGGTAAAACACAAACCTTCTGAAGTTCATGTACACACAGTAAAGTCTTCAGGCCGTGTTCACACAATGTAAAAACAAGGGCAAATAACCGTTATTATCTATCATGATCATTAAGAACGGACATTTTTTGCCCATATTTTTACATTGTGGGAGCATAGCTTCAATGTGGCTTTATATATTCAAGTCTACAGATCAAAGAAAACATTTTTTGTGCAGCATTTTTGCAATGGAGCATTTCCCGTGTTTTGGTGTTGTTTTTTTTTTTTACTTCAGCATGCTTTGGGTGTGGCCTTTTAGTCTTCCTATTTTCTTACAGGCTTCCAGGGCATCCAGTTTAAGCAAAAGCATTTTCTTTGCACTTATAGATGACTGTTTGTTAGGGAGTAATGGCTTTGGTTTTGCAAATACTTAAAGGGGTTATCCAGTGTCACAAAAACATGGCCACTTTCTTCTAGAGACAGCACCACTCTTGTCTCCAGCTTGGGCGGGGTTTTGCAGCTCAGTTCCATTGAAGTGAATGGAGCTGAAAGGGGTTATCCAGCGCTACAAAAACATGGCCACTTTTCCCCCTCTCTGGTCTCCAGCTTGGGCGGGGTTTTGAAACTCAATTCCACTGAAGTAAATGGAGCTTAATTGCAAACCGCACCTGAACTGGAGAGAAGAGTAGGGGGAAAAGTGGCCATGTTTTTGTGGTACTGTATAACCCCTTTAATTGCAAACCACAGCTGAACTGAAGAGAAGAGTCACGTTGTCTCTGAAAGAAAGTGGCCATGTTTTTGTAGCACTGGATTACCCCTTTAAGGGTAGCTTTACAAGTACCGGATCCGCAGCGGATTTCACGCTGCAATTTGCAGCAAAATCTGCTGCGGATCCTGGTATAGTGAAGTTCTATGGGGTCACATACCTGCAGCGGAATTTTCATTCTGCTGCAGATATGTGACCCGGCCCCTTTAATCCCCGGCCACCCGCAGCCTACAGCCTTTGCTGCGGATCCGGTAAGTGTAAAGCTACCCTAAAGGGGTATTCCAGGAAAAAAAATCTGTGGATAGGGGAGAAGTAGGAGGTAGCAGGGGGTCCAAACTCTGTACCCCCGCCGATCTCCGTATTGGCTCTTCCAGCGTACTCCAGTGTACTTGGCTCTTTCTGTCGATCCATAGGAATGAACAGAGCCACATGGCCCGATAAATTTCCAGGACATGTTAGCTACACATTATATGACATCACTACTCTGGGTGAGTGAGGACCACAGCATTGTTTTGCCCAGGAGCCTCTAACAACCTTGATTCAGTCCTTAGTTAGTCCTAACAATTCTAAAGGCTTAGCATTTACTACAAGGTATCCAGATTAAGCACTCTTTTGTCATGCCCGCTTATGAGACAATATCTATCCAACACTGTTACATAGTGTTACCACTAACAGATACATGAATAGATGATGGAAACAGCAGCTGCCAATGAGGGTGGAAAATACCTGAGGACTATCATGGTGGCTGACAATGTTTTCCACTAGATAAAGAAATGTAACAATTAAAGCCAAAAATCCTCTTTGGTTAACCTTCAATTACTGTATGTATTACAGAACTGCATTTACAGGAATTGGGTTATATATAAAACAAATAATTTCCATTAAAATGCGTGAGAATCTTTTTTGTTACCTTATATTTCTAAAACAAATGCAGTGGACTGTGCTTTTCTATTCAGAGGCATCTCGCACAAAAATGTCTTTTAAAATAGGAGTCTGTAGCCAACGTATGCCAATGTGCCTTTACAGTGGCATACACTGGAACCTTTCAGTGGTATACTGAGCTATACCTGTACTTCCAAAAAGCTTCAGATGTATAAGTAATACAGGTGAGGCCAGTTTCAGTCAAATTTACGTGTCCTGCTTATGGCAACAAGTCCTAGTCTGATCATGGGCCCAATCCAAATTGGCAGCATCATTACAGTTTAGGTCAAAAGACCTACAGTTGACCCAGGCATAGCAGCTGTAATGTGGACACAGAAATGGGGTTATATTCAAGGACAACCTTTGCTATGTGCAACCAGTGTGTTTGCGCATGGCGCCGACCACCCGCCTGTCAGAGAAGGTGGCATCAGGATAGGTAAGTAATTAATTAATCTACTTACCCATTCATGCTGCCCTCTACAGGGCCGACATCAGCGCCCCCCTACAGCTGCGCTCTGCACTGTATTTGTGAGCGCTCCTAACGAGCGCTCATAGCTAAAAGCAACATCACTGACAGAGCAGGAGCCGTTGGCCGGCACTCAAATTACATCACTTGAGGGCTGCTATCAGAGAAGAAGAGATGTGTGGGACCCAGGTGAGTATTAATGTTTTTTGTTTGTTTGTTTTTTTGTTACAGAGGATTCCTACCAGGGGGATATAGGAGGGGGACTAACACTCAAGGGATCAGAACACAAGGGGTATATAAAACTGGGGGAGCACACAAGGGGTCTATATTAATAGGGCAGCACACAAGGGGGCACTTGTACGCCGGTCTTATATTAAGCCCAGCCCCTTTTTCGTGGCAGGATTTACTAAGAGGTGTACGCCTCTTAGTGAATCCGGCCGCCCAAATCTGCGCCCGGCATACCAAATCAAGCAGGCGTAAATCATCATAAATGAACCGCCTAATCATGCCCCCGCAAGCTCCACCAGCCCGCCCATCAGGCAAGCGGGGCCCACGGGAGGTGTACGCCAGGTAGAAGGGGCGAATCTGCACCTTCTCCCTGGCGTACGCCTCTGGCGTACCCTTCGTAAATCCCCCCCTGGTGTCTATACTAATGAGGCAGCACACAATCGGTCTATACTACTGGGGGAAGCACACAAGGGGTCTATACTAATGGGGCAGCACACAAGATGTCTATACTAATGGGGCAGCACACAAGGGGTAAGGGTTTATACTATTGGGGGCAGCACACAAGGGGTATATACTTCTGAAGGTAGCACACAAGTGGTCTATATACTACTAGAGGCAACACACATTGGGGCTTCACACAGGGATCTAACCAAAGGCCTTCACCGAGGGGCCTATATTATATAGGGACACTATATATTATAGTTATACTATATTGGGGCACAGAGCATACCTAATTATTATTTAGGGGCACAGGGACACCTTAAAACTATGGGATCACAGAGGGCGCAATGAGTTCAAGGAAAGCTGGGAGAAGGAATTAGTGGTGAGGCGTGCCGAAGTGCGGCAAAAATGCATCATCACTACTTTGACACTTGCAGAGAAGGTTACGGCACAGATTGGTGACAAAGTACAGCACCGATCGTAAAAAGAAAGGTAACACACACTAAGAGACATACACCTTCATTACACTTTCAGCACCTCAGAACCAGAACAGGTGCTGACAGATTCCCTTTAACTATATCACAAAAGTGCTGGATGAAGGTGGTGCCTTGGATATCGCCTATCTGAAGTTCAGCTAAGCCTTTGATAAAGAGCTGATAGAGAAGTTAGTGAGGATTTGACTTAATCCCTGGACAGTTCAGTAGATTTGTGGTTGGTTGGTTGGCTAAAAGATAGATATCGTTGGTAATGGATAGATATTGTTATTAATGGAGTGTATTCTGAGCAGAGACTGGTTACAAGTGGTGTGCCACAAGGGTCTGTTCTAGGACCTGCTCTTTTTAATATGTGTGTAAGTGACAAAGGAAAAGGTTTGGTAGGTAAGGTATGTCTTTTTGCTGGTGACACTAAAGTGTGCAGTAGGGTTGATGTTCCTGGAGATGTCAATAATATGGAAAATGATTTAGCTTTACTAGATAAGTGGTCAAAACAATTGTAACCACAGTTCAATGTTTCCAAATGTAAAATAATGCACTTAGGGAGAAGAAATCCTCTATCCGAGTATCATAGCAGCAGTTCTGTGTTAGCAAAGACTTCAGAAAAGAAGGATTTAGGGGTAGTGATTTCTGAGTCACCAGTATAATCTGGCAGTAGTGAAAGAAAATCAAATAATGGACTTTATTGTCAGAAGTATATATGTTAAATCATTTCATCATACAGTTACATGTAATAGTTTACTTGCCTATGGTTAGATGAGCGCATCATACAGTAATTTTTGTTTCTTTATATGGTCCAGTGTTGGAGTTTATCAGTCAATGACAGAAAGCAGAAATACTGTGTGAGAAACATGGTGTCAAGTGCTCATCATATGCACCTTCAGCAAGTCACATTGTGGTTGACTGAAGGTCACTTCTGCTTGAGCTATGAACATATTGCAGCTGTTCAGGGCAGCCTCATCACTGACTGTTTCATTTGAATGTAGGTACTCAAGTCACTTAAGTTGGTCAATGATGTAAAGATAAGATCACTCTATAGCCCCTATTACACAAGCCAATGAGCAGGAGCACGCCAGTGCCGACCTGTCAGATCAGTATTGCTCCTGGTTTCCTGCTTGTTGCTGGCGCTATTACACGCGCCGACAGCGAGCAAGAGCGGGGGGGCTGAGAGGAAGTGTGGGAAGAGCTCTGTAGACGATCTTTAGATCAATCCGGGGGCCCATAGGAGATAACAGCAGTCTGCTGCCGCCACTCCTATTACATGGAGTGATAACCTACAAACCTTCGTTATCATTAAAAAAAATTTCAACATGTTAAAAGACAAGGTTCAAGTGACATAATGCATGTAATCTGTTCGTTGCCTTTTAACAATAGATACAACACCAAGCGATTATCAGTCCAATACGGCCAATAATCGCTTGGTGTAATAGAGGCTTATGACTTTAAATACAATTATTTACCTCACACTATTGAATTTAAAGTGACTGTACCAACAGGCCCAGGCTGAAGCACTGGAGGCAGGCCGACCCACCCTTAGTGGGAAGAAACTCCAGCCCCTCCATGAGGTGACTCCATTACAATCAATGGAACCCTATCATAGAGGGGCTAGGGTTTCCTCCCACTAAGGGTGGGTCAGCCCACTTCCAGTGCTTCAGCCTGGGCCTGGTGGTACAGTCACTTTAAAGCACAAAAGTTTTCCAATCAACAATGCATGAGCTGGATATGAATATTGGTTTCACAACAAAAACATTGAAAGTTCCACTAAGGCTATGTTCATATATGAGAAGTAGCCGACGTTTGGGGGTATATATGGCACACCGGCAATATGGTGACTACCATTTGGTCTATTTCTGAGTGTGCAGCTGTACTTTTGAACCCCATAAAATAGCTGTATACACCTTGAAATAGACCTAACATACAAAGTCTCTAGTAGACTAAAATTGATACACTATACTCAGTGGACTGTTGGCATACCCTTGACATACCCTTCTGTCAGTATGCCACCATATAGCCTGAATGTAATTGCAATTGGGACCCCACACGCAGCACATGATGTCATTTTGTCAACCCCTCTGTCCTAGAAATGCTCATTATAGTTACGTGTTTCATCTTTAGGACCTCTATATACCTGGAGAATAAGAGTCTCAGAGCACTTTATTTAGCAATACAGAATAAAAGAGAGAGACTCGGATATGAGTGGTCTCCTATTCTCTGGTGTGCTAAATACTCTGGCAATAGATCCCATTCTTTCTATATGTCGGACCTCCCCCCAGATGTGGAACCTATAAGGATTATACATTTATGATATATACTGCCAATATAGATGGGGATATCTTCTAGATTTAAATTTGGCCCTTGTAGGTGGTACAATCTGACAATGTGGTCTCCAGACCAAAGTTTGTACATCCCTGCTATAGCTGTACACTTTCGTACACCTTTAGGCTATGTTCACACTACGTATATGTCCGGCCGCATATTTTCCGCGGCCGGACATATACGTATGAAACTCCGGCCGGGACTTTACGCAAGTTGCGGACGGATACGTACGGAACGCAAACTTACGCCCGCAGTGTACTTATGCTTCCTGAGCGCTCTTCGTAGCGATCTGACAGCGGTCTTTTACTTGGAAATCTTCGCCTAGCCCCGGACACCCCACAGAACCTTTTGGATCGGCACAAAAAGCTTTCAAAATGAAGAAATCACCACTACGTACGGGACCGCATGTAATGCTACGGGCGTAAGTTACGGCATTTCCGTCCCGAAATAACGGTCTGGTTCATTTTTTACGGCGCCGCATACGATCCGGGCGTAAGTTCGTACGTAGTGTGAACTGTGCGGCCGTAGATAGTATACTTTACATTGTACGCAAACTACGTAAGTTTCCAGCCGCTTATTCACGGAACGCGCTACGGCCGGAAACTTACGTAGTGTGAACCCAGCCTTAGGCTATGTTCACACAACGTATATTTTCGTAAAACCACAGCCGTTGTACAACGACTGAGTTTTATACGGAAATATACGTGCCATTGCTGCCTAGGAATCAACTGACATGTCAGTTTTCTGCGGCCGATATTCAGTAAATAGCGGCCGCAGAAAACCATGTCAGTGCACACTATAGAGCGAGTGGCTCCGGACGCAAGCTCCATAGTGTGCTGTGGGGAGTTCTAAAGCGGGCGCGAACGGATGCACCCGCATCAGAACTCTGCAGCTACAAAGATCATCCAGCCAATACTGCAGTCTTTTCAGAGACTCTTAGGGTCTCTTACTGTTCACACACAGTATATTTCAGACAGTATTTTGGTCCTCATATTGCAACCAAAACCAGGAGTGGATTAAAAACACAGAAAGGCTCTGTTCACACAATGGTGAAATTGAGTGGATGGCCGTCATGGCAAATATTTGCTGTTATTTTAAAACAATTTTGAAATAATGGCAGTTTATTACCGTTATATGGCGGCCATCCACTTAATTTCAACATTGTGTGAACACAGCCTTCCTGTATTTTCAATCCATTCCTGGTTGAGGTTGCAAAATACTGACCAAATACTGACTGAAATATACTGTGTGTGAACCCAGCCTTAGGCTATTTACGCACACAGTATTTTTGCTCAGTATTTTTTAACCAAAACCAGGAGTGGATTAAAAACAGAGAAAGGCTCTGTTTACACACACTGTTGAGTCGATGGCTGGAATTATTTGTCATTAAATAACGGCCATCCACTCAATTTCAACAGTATGTGAACATAGCCTTTCTGTGTTTTCAGTCCACTCCTGGTTTTTGATGCAAAATACTGACCAAAAATACTGTGTGGGAACATAGCCTAAACACATTTAAAAAAAAAAACAGCAGTTTATTTTGGTCAGTATTTGTCAGTACTTTGGGCAGTATTTCTGTCCGTACTTTTGTCAGCATTTGAAGCTAAAACAAAAACTGGAACCAACAAAGCAAAATTATAATGGAAAGTTTGCTCAGTTCCTGTGTTTTCAACCCACTCCTGATTTTGGTTGAAAAAATACTGAACAAAATACTGACTGAAATACTGCGTGTGAACAGTCTATAGCATCACTATGTGTGTTTTTCATGTGTTAGTGGCATTTTTAACTTTTATGTAATTTTATACAATGATGGTTCCTTAAGGAACCTAAAGATAAAATGTCTATAAAATATACCAT
Organism: Dendropsophus ebraccatus; assembly: GCF_027789765.1. Lineage (NCBI taxonomy): Eukaryota > Metazoa > Chordata > Amphibia > Anura > Hylidae > Dendropsophus > Dendropsophus ebraccatus. Next base: position 65,994,789 of record NC_091461.1, on the reverse strand, counting down.
ACCTACTGTAGGACATGCTATGCTATGTAAAATTGCCATTGACCCTCAAAACATTGATAAACCATGCCAGGAAAAACAGATCCAAGGGAACAAAGCAAAAGATGGCAAGGAAAATATTGCTAAAGGCTGTATGAAAAGTACATACAGCAGGTTTAATGCAGAACTTTTCTGTGACCGAAATTCAGTTCCATAAACATGGGTGGGGTTTATGAGATACATGAAAAGAATGTGATTTCTTTTTTAGCATTATATGACAATGTTCTGCTATTAAATTGCATGCTTCACGCATATGTGTCAACAACCAAGTAGAATATTGGGTGAAATGATAGCAAATTATTCACATAGGATTTGTGTAGATTTCTAACAGACACCCAGAAGGTGCCAGTATTATGCTTCCTCTTGGCAAATAGTACATATACTTTGTGTTGCTGCTGCAAATGGTGTTATCAATATGCAAAATGCAATACAGTCTTTATCCAGCTTTATGACAATGGAGCATGCATGTTCTGCAGAGTTGTACAATAAAAAATATGTTTAGGATGTAGCAATTCACAATAATAATAATAATAATAACAATAATAATAATAATAATCATTACTATGGTGTAAACCGATGGAAAGCATCTTTGTAAATGTGACAGTAACTTGATGAGGTTTATGTCGGTGCAGCCACTTGGCCTTGTGGTGTTAGGCCTGATGATGAGCGCATACCTTTGACACAAGGAGAGGTAAGCTCTTCTCAGCTCCCCCCTGCAGTCTAAAGCCCCAGGGACCCTCTCCGGATAAGGTGATGAGGATATGGTCGTCGCTCCCCATACTTCTTTGTCTTATTCTGCAGCTCTGTTTATTTGATCTCCATCACAACTCCTTTTCTCTGTATGAAAAATAAGAAAGCAAACAACAGGAGTGGAGATCCTAGCTGCTCTCAACTCTTCTGGGACCTTCACTACTTGTTACCATGAGTCAGTGATACTTTTGGGACAAAGCCAGTGGCGTCCCCAGCACATGTCCTGTCAATCTTCCAGCTCTCTCCTCTCCTTCTCCCTCCCTTTTTACCCCTTCTCTGAAAGCAGATCCCTCCTACCAACATAGGGAGCCTTGTCACACCGACCTTAATACAGTCTAATTATAGATGGTTCTTTTACTCTGCCTTTTAGTAATAATGTGCTCTGACCCCTTCTACACCCACCTGTTCAAATACTATTCTCAAATACTATAGCTATTTGTAGAGAAAAAAGGAACTGTTACTATATTTTTTTGGCTATATGACTTACCTATATAGGATCCACCCAGGATAGGAAACTGAAAGGCTGGGATCACAAAGGTTTTTCCAGGCTATATTTTAACAGCAAAATATATGTGTAAAACTTAGTGCTGGTTTTGTCATGTCTCCGATTTGCACAATGCACAACACAATTGCTGGTTGTTGATCATCTGGCTGAGGCCTTTGCTGCCATATTAGAACTCTTGTTACAGTATGCCTTGGGGATTTAGCAAAATCAAAGTATTGTGGTTTACTTTACAAGTAGCTGAATAATTACTTGTACAAGTCCCCAAAGGGATTTAAAAGAAAAATATTTTAAAAAGGTTTTTAATAGAGATGATTGAATTTGCCGATTTGCTTTGTTTGTACTGTAATCTGCTTGTCAGCTGTGCTGGTCCATCCCGGGTGCCTGGAAAAGCTGGATCCAGTCCTGGGAAACTACTAAAAATGTAAAAGATCTGATAAAGAAATAGTGGTTGGGGGTTGGTTAGTTGTTTGATTTGGTGGGGGAGGGACACAGACAGAGAATTTATTTGTTTATTCCCTTTCTTCCATACAATTTAAGGTCCTTAGACTTAAAGAGGTTGTCCGACCACAGGATAGGGATCACATGGTCCATCCTCCATACCCCCATACTGATCTCTGTGTCAAGCCCCAGCTTCTCTGTTATGAATAGAGCCACAGGTATGGTACGTGACCCAGGGCTCTATTCATTTCTATGAGCCACCGGAAAGAGCTGAGTAAGCCGGAAGAGAGCTCTCCGGCACCTCCTTAGGAATGAATAGATCCGTGGATCACATGCATTGATTTTGCCTGACAAACTCTTTAACAGTCTTCAGCTTTCTGTGGTCGAAAAGGAATGGCAATCAACGGGATTGGCACTCATTTGCAGTGCTCTTATGGTGCGTTTACATGAAACGATAATTGGCCCGATCGTACGATTAACGATGTTGGAGTAACGATTTTTTTTTCATAACGATCAGCGTTTAGACGGTACGATATATCGCCCGCAGCCCGCCCCCCGCTCGCAGCCCGGCCCCCCGCTCATCCGCAGCCCGGGCCCACGGTCAACCGCAGCCCCCTGCGCCGCCCCGATTGCCACCCCCGCCGCCCTGATCGCCACCCCCGCCGCCGCTCTGATCGCCACCCATGCCGCCCCGATCGCCACCCCCGCTGCTGCCGCCGCTGCTCCGATCGCCACCCCCCCCCACCGCCGCTGCTCCGATTGTCACCCCCCCGCCGCCCCCCCCCCCCCCCCCCCTGCGAGCATACGTTACCCGCTCCAAGTAGCAGGTCTTCGAAATACCCGGCTCCCCTCTTCAGTGCATTGATTGGCTGAAGAGGTGAGCCGGGAATTTCAAACGGCTCCTCTTCAGCCAATCAGTGCTCCTCTTCAGCACTGATTGGCTGAAGAGGAGCCGTTTGAAATTCCCGGCTCCCCTCTTCAGCCAATCAATGCGCGGCAGCACTAATTGGCTGAAGAGGAGCCGTTTGAAATTCCCGGCTCCCCTCTTCAGCCAATCAATGCAAGGCAGCACTGAAGAGGGGAACCGGGAATTTCAAACAGCTCCTCTTCAGCCAATCAGTGCTGCCGTGCTTTGATTGGCTGAAGAGGGGAGCTGGGAATTTCAAACGGCTCCTCTTCAGCCAATCAGTGCTGAAGAGGAGCACTGATTGGCTGAAGAAGAGCCGTTTGAAATTCCCAGCTCCCCTCTTCAGCCAATCAATGCACTGAAGAGGGGAGTCGGGGATTTCGAAGACTTGCTACGCGGCGATCGGAGTGGCAGCGGCGGGGGGGTAGGCGATCGGAGCGGCGGGGGGGGGGCAATCGGAGCGGCGGCGGCGGGGCGATCAGAGCGGCGGCGGGGGTTGTGATCGGGGTGGCGGCAGGGGTGGCGATCGGAGCGGCGGCGGGGGTGGCGATCAGAGTGGCGGGGGTAGCGACCGAGCCGGCGCAGGGGGCTGCAGATGAGCGGGGGGCCGGGCTGCGAGTGGGGGGCCGGGCGGCCGGACTATCACGTGACGACTATTTACACGGAACGATCGGCGAATTTTTTGCGAACGACAATTTGATAACATGTTGAAAGATCAAAATGAACAATTTCTCGTTCGCCGTTTGATCGTTCGCTGCGTTTACACGTACGATTATCGTTCTAATTCGATCATTATCACGCAAATTCGCACGATAATTGTTACGTGTAAACGCACCATTGATAGGGCACAATTAATAGAGCAGCCCCCTGCACAAACAATCCCTGTATTGTATGCAGCCATTTAAATTCATTGCTGTCTGCTGCACATCTCCTGTTTAGGATGATGACTTTAAGGCCAGCACAAAAGATGCAATCAGCAGAGGATCGGGCTCTTTTCTGTCCTCAGCTGATTGCTGACACTTTTACATGGGACGATTTTCAGCCAAAGGAAAATTTCTAGCAATGCTCATTGCTGATAATCGGCCTATGTACTGGGGCTGTAGTCTTCTGCGGTCATTTTCCTCTTGTCTCCCACCCTACCCCACCACTCTTCCCTTGGTTGCTGCCGCTATCCTCTTTTCTCATGGATATTGGGGAAGTACATGATGCAAAGGTGGTGTGGAGAGGAGGGAGGATGGAATAAAATACAATATGGGAACTAAAAGAACAGGGAATTATATCTGTACTATCCTAAAGTTTTCTTCAAGGTGAACTCAGAAAACCACACAAAATTGGTCAATTGCTGTTTTCTTTTCACAGAACAAATATTTTTTTCTTATTTTTAAAAGAATATACACCATTAAAAAGTACCACTTATCCAACAAGCCATCACATGACATATGTCAATCGAAAAAAAAACAAAATTCTCTGCATGGGGTAGGTTTAAAGAAATACATATAACAACTCTCAGCATATCACGGGAGGGATGTGACCAGGTCACACGGTAAGCATCATCTCCCATGCATCTACTCAAACATAGAGGTAGTAAATGCACCATTTTAGAGATGGTAAATAAAATAAAATTGGACATATAAATATGGTAAATAATCTAGTTGGTACATGTACTAATATCAAAAAAGGAAGACTAGATACAAAAGTTGAAAGGGACCATATGTTGCTTAGTAAACACTCCATATATTGGGTGTTACATAAAATGCAAGGATCAGTTTCACAGTTGGAATCTGTAAACCATGTGTTGTTGCCTGACATATGGGCTTTCCGTAATAAAAAAAAATGTGTTGGACATCAATGTAGTCCTGTTTAATTCTGACAGTCCCCTGCACATTGGTGTAGGGGGATTGTAAGGTTAGAACAAAAAGCTTTCCCTTACAGTATGAGGCTATGTTCATACAACGTATATTTTGAATTAATCCCGGTCGTTGTTCCTAATTGCACCTTCCAAGATTAATTCAAAATATACATTGTGTTAAAAGTCAATGGAATCCCATGTATACACTCCGGCCGAGAATCATACTACCCCAGGAAAAACTGACATGTCAGTTTCTTGCTGCTGCTATTCATTGAATAGCGGCCACACAGAACTGTCAGTTCACACAATGGAAAGTGCGGCTACAGTCGCACTTTCCATTGTCTGCTATGGTGAATTGGGATGCGGGCACACCTAAATGCGCCCGCATCCCAATTCAACAGAAATGAAGTTCATCCGGCCAGTACTGGTGTCTTACTGTGTGTGAACCCAGCCTTAGGGTGGAAATGATTTCAGGTGTGGTCTGATTAGACACTGGGTTTTGCCACACAACAGGGAGTAACAGTACTCTTACAGTTTTCTTGAATAAATTTATCCTTTCACTTTTAGGCCGGGTTCACACTATGTAAGACTCTGGCTGTTCTGTGACCTGGCCGTGTCACAGAATGTTTGGTGTCAGTGAAATTCATCGCGGCTGGTACTGCAGTTACAGCCAGATGAACCTCATTTCTTTAGATTTGGAATTCGGGCACGTTCCGGTGTGCCCACGTTCCAATTACCCATAGCCAACAATGTAAAGTGCTGCCAGAGCTGGACTTTACATTGTGTGCTCTGTCAGTCTTGTGCAGCCGCTATTCAATAAATAGCAGCCGTACAAAACTGACATGTCAGTTTTTTTGTGCGGCTGCTTGGAATCCCAGCCGAAGTGTATACAGAGTCCATACACTCCAGCCAGGATTCCATAGACTTTAATGTTATTGGTAATTTCATAAAATAACGGCTGTGGTTGCGAAACGTTGTTTAATGAAATTATACATAGTGTGAACTTAGCCTAATATTGTAATCATTTATCTACAGGTCAATCAATTCCAGTTGTCCAGTAGCATTACATTTAACAGTAAACTCTGTTTCCCATTGAGCTGTCACTCTCTGTACTGGCTGGAATTCCTGTATTTAGTCTGTTTTTTCAACCACAGATAGATAACCCAAAATAATAAAACGTAACTTTTAATACAATAATGCAAAATAATATCCCCAACAACAGCCAAAGCTCTTAGAGCCAACACATAAATATACAGACAAGTGAAAAATAATATCTGACAGTATAATATAATCCCTGGCACCAACTCAAACAAATCATAGAGTGCGTAGCTCAGAGAGACTCACTGTCATGTATCAACTGCGAAAGGGGTATTTTAAGGCAATTTTTTCTCAGCCCACATGTGGGGAGCACCAGACCCTGTCGGTCCCTAGTACGGTGCACCACCTACCCCTACTCGCTCAGGGAGTAGCAGAGTTATCGCCGTAAAAAGGACGGCCCCTGCCCCATTCTACCCCTGTCATCTTCCCTACACTTAACCTGCCTAAGCTCCCGACACGTGTTTCGTGGATACTCATCAGGGGAGTCACGTTAGGTGAATGACACTTCCATTGGGTACATGTGTCATAATATAATCCAATACAGTAGGGGCGTCCTGACAGTGGTCAGAGACGCTTAACTCACGTGGCCCAACGGCCGACAGTCATCTGTAGCAGCAGCGTATGGCTCCAGCCCATCTGTCCCATCGCGGGGATCTAAGTAATCAAGGAGCTGCCCGCCCCTAGCGCGTCATCCCCAGCTTCTGGTTCCGTGGAACGCAAACTTGCGTTCCACTGACGTATAATTCTAGGGGACACGCTCAGTGTCGGCGCTCGCATCCCTTACTGGCAACATGCCCTGTTTACCAAATAGGTCAAATAGAATCAAACTAAGGAGTTATATGACTGGTATGAACATAATGAATATTTAGAACACTAATTCATACACACTGCGGACGTTAATGGAGAATTCATATACTATAGAGGAACTGACGGGGCAATAGCTGGTGTACCTCTACCAAGGCAAAATAGGACGGGTATAACAAAAGGGGGGGGGGGTTGAAAACAAGGAGAAATGATAAATGATGAAAAAATTAAATATATACATATTTACATATCTACATGATGCTCATAAAGTTATATACAGCTTATACATTTTACAGAAAACAACCATATGTCAATTGTTCATTAAGGCCCTTGGGACACACCGTCTGCATACGGAATATCCATTCCGTTTCTCTTTGCAGAATCAGTCTGTCCCAATTTCCACCACGTATAGGGGGTCGTACAAGCTCCAGTCCCTGAAAACTCAGGCAGGTAGTATCCCCATTATGGCTCGTATTTACATGCCTTGCTATGGGTTTATCTGCCTGTACGCTCACATCTCTCAGGTGTTCCCCCACTCGGCGCCTAAATTCTCGAATGGTTTTACCAATGTACTCAAGGCCACATACACATGTGACCTTGTACACCACTCCTTTCGTCTTGCAATTTATATAGTCACGGATGGTGTACACTTTACCCGTCACATTGCTTGTGGCCTTTTTTGTGACCTCCATATAAGGACAAGCCACACACCCACTGCATCTATAGTTGCCCGTGACCTTTTTGTCCAACCATGTATGCTGTATTTGTGGTGGCATATAGTGGCTCCTCACCCATCTGTCCCGGAGGCTCCGTCCCCTCCTGTATGTAATTTGCGGTCTCTCTGTCACCGTGTCATGTATATCGGGATCTAATTGGAGGATATCCCAGTGACGTTCCAAAATCTCTCTTGCGTCCCCTGAGGCTGCATCATATGTACCAATAATCCTGGTACCAGCTGGTTCCTCTGATCTCCCTCTTGGGATCAACAATTCGTCTCTCCTTTGTTGTCCCGCCATTCTATATGCCTCCCTCAGTATGTTATCAGGGTATCCCCTTTCTCTAAAACGATCCCGTAACACTGCTGCTTGTCTCTTATATTCACTGGTGTCAGAACAATTCCGTCGTACTCGTAAGTACTGGCCTCTCGGGATACCAGCCCTCAGGGGTCTAGGGTGGTGACTTTGCCATAGTAGCAGTGAGTTAGTTGCCGTTGGCTTGCGGAATATAGTCGTCTCAATCCGTCCAGTCACCCCTCTCCGTACAAGAACATCAAGGAATGCCAGTCTGGATTCGTCAATCTCAAAAGTAAAACGGAGTCCAATATTGTTGGTGTTTAACTCCTCTATGAACTTGACGAAGTCCTCCCGACTGGCATTCCAGATGACAAAAATGTCATCTATAAATCTTAGCCACAAACCCACATGTTGGGTGAGTGGCGACTGATGTTCTCCGAAGACCAGGAACTCCTCCCACCAGCCCAGATAGAGATTTGCGTACGTGGGGGCACAAGGACTCCCCATCGCAACTCCTCTGAGCTGGTGGAAGGTCCTCCGATTAAACAGAAAAAAATTGTGGGTAAGCACAAACTGGGTGAGTTCCAAAATAAATTCATTGTGGGTCACAAATTGGCATCCCCGAGATCGAATAAAGTATTGCACTGCCTTAAGCCCCTCTGTATGGGGGATCGATGAATACAATGCTTCAACATCAATCGAAGCTAACCAAGCCCCATCATCAAGTGTCACATCCTCAATTTTACGTAATAAATCCATAGAGTCTCGTGTGTACGATGCTAGACCTGTTACAAAGCTTCTCAGGACCTTATCAATGTATATCCCTGAGTTCTGGCATATACTATTGATCCCTGACACAATGGGGCGACCCTTCAATGGATGGGTGCCCTTGTGCAGCTTGGGTAGCGAGTAGAACGTCGCCTTCACTGGAAATCTGGGGATTAAGAAGTTTTTTTCTTCCTCACTCACAACCCCCATTTGAAATGCTCGTCCCACTATTTCCTTCAATTGTCCCAGAAACTCTGTGGTGGGGTCATGATCGAGGACTGCATAACAATCCCGATCCCTGAGAAGCCTCATACACATGTCCACATATTGGGACGAGTCCACAGCTCCTTGATTACTTAGATCCCCGCGATGGGACAGATGGGCTGGAGCCATACGCTGCTGCTACAGATGACTGTCGGCCGTTGGGCCACGTGAGTTAAGCGTCTCTGACCACTGTCAGGACGCCCCTACTGTATTGGATTATATTATGACACATGTACCCAATGGAAGTGTCATTCACCTAACGTGACTCCCCTGATGAGTATCCACGAAACACGTGTCGGGAGCTTAGGCAGGTTAAGTGTAGGGAAGATGACAGGGGTAGAATGGGGCAGGGGCCGTCCTTTTTAGGGCGATAACTCCGCTACTCCCTGAGCGAGTAGGGGTAGGTGGTGCACCGTACTAGGGACCGACAGGGTCTGGTGCTCCCCACATGTGGGCTGAGAAAAAATTGCCTTAAAATACCCCTTTCGCAGTTGATACATGACAGTGAGTCTCTCTGAGCTACGCACTCTATGATTTGTTTGAGTTGGTGCCAGGGATTATATTATACTGTCAGATATTATTTTTCACTTGTCTGTATATTTATGTGTTGGCTCTAAGAGCTTTGGCTGTTGTTGGGGATATTATTTTGCATTATTGTATTAAAAGTTACGTTTTATTATTTTGGGTTATCTATCTGTGATCATATGTTGTTTTGAGATACCCCTTGGTGGAATTGCATTACTGTAGCCACATATCTGTGATTATTGTTTTTTCAACCAGCAGATAGCAGAACAGTACAGAAACAGAGGTAAGGACAGACAAAGTGGTCAGAACTCCAGGCAATCCAATCCAAAACGCCCACTCAAACTACAAGTCAACTTTTGTATATTTTATTCCTAGATGAATATACAAACATTTAGAATGACAAGTCTCTGAAATGTGTAAAGTTTTTTGTAACATCAGTGACATTTTAAAGGGAAACTAACAACAAAATTTTTAATGCTGATTTCAAAGATAAGAAGGATCATCTGTCCCGCAGTTTTTTTATTACTTTATAAAAATCCAAATATGTTAACTAGATACTATGGTGCACTGTGGTGTTTTCCCAGGCCTCCCAGTGCACTGACCACACTTGTCCACTAGCTTCTTTAGTGCCGCCTACTTACGCATACGCATGTATGCATAATGTTTTTTTTCCCCCCGTCTACAGTGCTGGGCTAGTGTTGCTATACAAGGGCATGGTGTAGGGCATGGGGAGGAAGATGTCACTACGTTATGCATATTTATGCATTACAAAGTGGCAAAATGATTCGCCAATCACTGGTTCTCATTAAAGTCAGCATCAAAACGAACATGCTGTTAGTTTCCCTTTAAGTGTGTGGGCCCTTTAAGCAGTGGCATGGATAGACATAGACGTCTTTTACAAGTAGAAAAAGAGTTTATTGTAGAATGTAATGCTACTGGACAACTGGGACTGAATGCCAGGAATGATGTCAGGCCTTTCCTATAAAGAAGTTTCTCCTTTTGATCTGTCTAATATTGTATTTTTATATGTTTGTGTAATCGCTTGTTGGTGTATGTCTATTTAGGACAACGACATGACTTTCCTGGCCTTGAGAAAGCACTAGGCTGTGTTAAACCGCCATTGGCTATAGGGGAGGACATGTGTCCTCCAGGTTGCATTCATGCTTGTATATACACAGCAACACATTTTTATGGTGAATGCCTGTTTACATTTAATTTTTTGGGGGTTATGGACTTTTTGGAATGCTTATAAAACAGTTGTTCACCCCCTGTTAGTCATTTTGATCACCAAGGGGGTGTTGATACACAGGTCCTGGAGTCTGCTATTTTACAAGCAGTGGTGGTGGCTAACTTGTCATTAGGAAAAACTTTTGACTGGTCACAGAGCCATGTCAAAAGTTATCAGCAGTCAGGGTCTGAGTGTTCAGACCGCGACCATCATGAGAATGAGTGATGAGACAACAATGCTGCCGTAGGTTTTTTGAGCAAGGATGCCCCATAGACTTACATTATATGGCTGTCCAGGGCCGTTTCTAGGTAATTTGGCCCAGGCCTCCATGATGATTTCTTCCAGATACAATTCATCTCCTCAGAACCTGTCAGACAAACATCTTAGGCTCCGCACTTTTACAACTTCCACTTTTTTGAGTAATGTGCAGTGAAGTCAGTAGGTATGTGGGTTACCCCCTGTGTATAGGATCCCCTGCTGTGCCCCCATATAGTAATAATCCCCCTCTGCTCTGTCCCCATAGTAATATCCCCCCTGTGCTCCCTCCCATAGTAATAGTCCCTCCTGTGCTCTGTCCCCATAGTAATAATCCCCCTGAACTCCACTGTATAGTAATAATTCCCCTGTGCTCTGTCCCCATAGTAATAATCCCCCTGTACTCCACTCTATAGTAATAATCCCCCTGTTCTCCCCCCATAGTAATAATCCCCCTGTGCTCCCCCATAGTAATAATCCCCCTGTGCTCGTCCCCATAGTAATATCCCCCCTGTGCTCCCTCCCATAGTAATAATCCCCCTGTGCTCCCCCCATAGTAATAAACCCACTGTGCTCCACTCCATAATAACCCTACCTGTGCTCCCTCCCATAGTAATAATCCCCCTGTGCTTTGTCCCCATAGTAATAATCATCCCTGTACAGTCCCCATAGTAATAATCCCCCTGTGCTCGTCCCCACAGTAATAATCCCCCTGTGCTGTCCCCATAGTAATAATCCCCCTGTGCTCCCCCATAGTAATAATCCCCCTGTGCTGTCCCCATAGTAATAATCCCCCTGTGCTCTGTCCCCATAGAAATAATCCCCCCTGTGCTCTTTCCCCATAGTAGTAATCCCCCCTGTGCTCCCCCCTATAGTAATAATCCCCCTGTGCTCATCCCCACAGTAATTATCCCTCCTTTGCTCCCCCCATAGTTATAATCCCCCGTGCAGTCTCAATAGTAATAATCCCCCTGTGCTTCCCCCCCATAGTATTAGTCCAGATAGTAATAGCCCCATATAGGATAGCCCTCCCCCCTTGTAGACCCCCATAGTATAGACCCCCTGTGTAGCCCCCCATAGTAATGCCCTCCCCCGGTGTAGACCCCCAAAGTATGGCCTAGACCCCATAGTGTAGCCCTCCCCGTGTAGCCCCCCATAGTATAGACCCCCTGTGTAGCCCCCCCATAGTAATGCCCTCCTCTGTGTAGACCCCCAAAGTATAGCCTAGCCTCCCATAGTATAGCCCTCCCCCGTGTAGACCCTCAAACTATAGCCTAGCCCCCCCATAGTATAGCCCTCCCCCCATGTAGCCTTTCATAGTATGGGCCCCTTTGTAGCCCCCACATTATGCAGCGATTATGAGGAAAATAAAAAAAAAACTAAAGTACACTCACCTCCCCTGGATCCTGGATCCTGCAGCAGCGTCTCCCTCTAGCAGCTGATCTTGCAAGTACAGTTAGCTTCTGGCACAGGCAGTCTGCCACACTGACCCGGAAGCTCACTGCTGTATCCCCGCGGCGCCCGGACTTCTCTCCTCACCTCCTCATGTGACGTCATCAAGTCCGGGCGCTGCGGGGCTACAGCAGTGAGCTTCCGGGCCGGTGTGTGGCAGACTGCCTGTGCCGGAAGCTCACTGTACTTGCCAGAGATCCGGCGGCCGTATAACGCCCCTGGAGGGACCGGCCCGAGGGTGCACGCGGGGGAGCACGGCGTTAGGTGAGGTCCAGGGGGGTGGATGTGCCACCAGCACCCCCTAGCTGTCGGCGCCCTGTGCGGTCGCCCGCCCGCCACTAGAAACGGCCCTGTGGCTGTCTCGGTTACATGACACAGAGCCAGGAAGGAATGCACTGAGCGCAGACTTCTCCTGGCTTGTTTTCACGATTGCTTGCGGTCTAAACACTCAGACCCAGAAAATCAAATCTTTTGATGTGCCTCTATAACATATAAAAAGTTTTTTTTATAATGACAGTGACCCTTTAAATAAACTACTACAAAATCTGCCCCAAAACTGGATTTGGTATGGATGTCCTTGCAGATTTCTCTGCACATTAAGGGTCAGATTTACTGTAAAAATTTGCACATGGGAACAGTAGAGGACAAGTCAGATAAGCCACAATGGAAAGAGCGCATCATCTAGCTAATCAGAGCAACGAGCAGTTATGTGAAGAATGTTTTACTGTGCTGTCACCGTCCAGAACTATTTCTAGAACACGTATTGGCATTACTTTCTATACAAGCAAGAAAGACAGAAGAACAAATGGACACCCCCACAAGTTTTACAATTTAGTCTGTCATGTCCATTTTTCGTGAAAATAAAAGAACATGTAAAGCTGGCAAAAAAATTTGCAATTTTTGCGCATCTACTTAAAGGGAACCTGTCATGCTGGGGATTGGGCAAAACCCAGCCGACCCTGTAATAAAAAATTGCATACCTCTCAGTCCCAGTGAGCAGAATTGAGTCTGACATCCATAGGAATCACTGACTTGTGATTTCCTATTGATGTCAGACTCATCTTTATTACAGGGTAAGATAGGTTTTGCCCTTGGAGTTGCTGCCTTAGTAAATATGTACCACTATCATTACTCACATCAGTCACTGTCCTTATTGGGGCTCACAATTTATTTTCCAAATTTACCTATGGGTATGCTTTTTTGAGTATGGAAGTAAACTGGAGTAAACATGAGAAGAACATACGTCACGTCATGTCTGATCGGCTACATATACATATATATATATATATATATATATATATATATATATATATATACTGTATACTGTATATATATATATACAGTTCAGTCATTGCAATAACCAGTTATATTGCACAATATAAAGGAAGAGAAGAGAGCAGATGCAGTGACCTCTGCTGGACAAAAAGACTCACATGCCAGTATTTTGTAAGTATTATCAGTATTTATCGCCAAAACCAGGAGTGGAATCAACACAGAGAAAAACTAAATTGGAAAGATTAGTACCCTTTTCTATGTTTCGGACCCAGTCCTGGTGTTGGGTACGAATATTAATCAAAACTGAACCAAGTACTGACCAAAATACTTTGTGTTAGCACAGCCTAACATGAGAATGATGGCAATAACATGTATCTATATCTTTCACCTTTCTCTGTACAACTTTCAAAGGGGTTGTCCAGATAAATATCTTCATGGTGGGGGGAACAAAATAAACACACTGGTACTTTCTGGCAGCATAAAGATGGTTAAAGAATCCCTTCAAGGGAACCAGTCAGCCCAATTGGGCTGATTTGGTTCATTGGGCAGGCTCGGACTGGCCTACAGGGGAACAGGGGAAACCCCCGGTGGGCCCTACCCCTGGGTGGGCCCCTGACAGGAGGTGGCCCTCTCTGTCTGACTCTTTCTACCAGAGAATAAAAACAATTTCTATGCTATAGAAGCACAGACAGATATATGTAAGGTACCATGTGTCTTCTTGACCTAACAGCATCGAACAGTGTCAGCAGTTTGGAACGCGAATTACAGCTGACAGAAGTCTCGTAATAAAGATAATAAAAAACTATACTCACCAGTCCCTGTGCCCCTGGACCGTGCTCTCTCCTACAGCTGCTGGAAGTTTTTCAGTCGTTTTTCAATGTCACATACTCGCCTGATGGATTGCCTGCTCAGCCAGTCAATAACTGCAGCGGTGTCCATCCCCAGTCAGTGATTGGCTGAGCGGGCACATTAAGGAAGAGCTTCAGGGGCATAGGGATGGGTAAATATACTTTCTTTATTATGTTCCTGCACCCCCCTGAGATTTGTCAGTTTCATGGGACTTCTCCTTTCAAGAAACTTAAGTGGCGGGTTATACTGTTCGCATAGACTGACTAAAGAGTTACTAGTAGTGAGCCAGAATCGCTGGTCACATACACAGCTCTGTGCAAGGTCACTATAGTAATGTGAAAGGTTTGGTGCTTATTATATCTGGTGTAAGGTATGGTGGGCCCCAAGAATCAAATTCCCATAGGTGGGCCCAAGGTGGTGCTCCCCCTAAAATCCATAGGATAGAGGATATCAAGCTGAGAAAAAAATCTTTCAAATGAACTGGTGTCACAAAGTTATATAGATTCTTAATTTATTTCTACTAAAAACCCTCAAGCCTTCCAGTACTTATCAGCTGCTGTATGTCCTGCAGGAAGTGGTGTATTCTTTCCAGCAATGGAGCAGCTTTACCAACCTGCCACAGACAAAACACAATCTGATTCTCCCCATAGCAACCAATCACAGATCACCTTTCATATATTAACAAGCTCTTATAAAATTAAAGCTGAGCTTTGATTGGTTTCTATGGGCAGATTAGACTGTCTAAGTTGTGCATGGCAACCAATCACAGTTCAGTTTTTATTTTACCAGAGTAATTTGAGAAACGAAAGCTGAGCTGTGATTGGTTGCTATGGGCCACATCAAACCATATTATTTAGTGTTCTTAGTGTGGCTTAACCATAGGCTGTTTGCTTGGTCACAAGTGTGTTTAGTGACCTCTGCAGTAAAGCACATCGCCAGTCATTAATGGGTTAATGCTTCAGATTAACCCGCAGTAACCATGGCAACCATGCACTATGATGACAAGCGCTTATGTCATAAAGAAGGTTCCATAAAGCAATGCACCGCGCCCTGATCAGTGCCATCTTGGATGCGCCAGAGGACCTTGAGCTTAACTACTCCCCCACCCTTGATGAAATTTGGAGTTTCTAGCAGGGGACCTGGATCTGTGAAGGAGAAGAGATACAGCCACCTAGCCATCAATAAGGTGACAGATATTGCAGCCTCATCTCTCTCACATCCAGTTTATTATACTTATAGTATGGTATTACCCTCTAAGCCCAGGGGAGGGGCAGCTCTCCAGCCATGGCTCCCTTGAGGTTTCCCCCACAGGGGTTTTTTCCTCGCCTGAGTGCTGGAGGGTGACTCTTCGTGAGTCGGAGGTCTGCCATTTTCAGTGTCATGTAATTTTAAATAAAATTGGGACCCTTTGACACCTGATTACAATGTGTTGTGTCTTTATTTTGCGTTCTTTGGTTTAACTTGGGGGAGTTGGGGGTCCATCACATATTGCAGAGTCGTAAAGCTGGACATCTGCCTGCTACACAGATCTATCACCTGCACAATGCGCAAAAGTAGGATGGAGCGGTGGCTGGTGGAACTCCTGCTTGTATGTGCGTATCCCTGGATTAAAGGAACACTCAAATCTTGAAGAAAAAACATGCATCACAAGGTTTATACCTACATCTACAAGGCTTGGCAAAAGGTTTTATCAAGTGAGAGGGTCACACCAATCATAGCAACAAGGAAACCACCATAAATATATATCATATATACATAACCCAGTGGCTCTTGTGTGTGTGGGCAGGATAAGGGGCAAGGCAGAGTATTGTGCCCCCACACCCATACATGCAGGTGTGCACTAGGTAGCTGCCTCCCCCCCCCCTCTCTTGCAAAATCCACATGATAGGGGATATCAAGCTGATTGGTTGGGGTCCCAGTGGTTATGAGAATGTGGGAAACATATCCCCCTCAAATAAACAGTGTGGACAGTGCTCCATTAATTCTCTATAGGTCTTGTTATCCCTTATCCTGTGAATAACTAGGAGAGGGGTATGTTCTCATGTACTATATGGCTTGACTCAGACTAGGCGTTTTTCAGAAATATGTCATATGGCATTTTTGGGGTTCAAAAACGCAGAGACCAGATGTTTGTTGATAGTCAGTGGGGAAAAGCGAAACACAACACCCATAGGACATTCTTCTGCTATGGTGGGCTTTTTTGTGTTTTGCCAGAAGCTTCTATAGGGGGGAATATTGTCATGTCCATATTGTCATATGGAAATTAGTGTTTTTCCCCCAGTTCTTCAACATAAAACCTGGAATCACATGATAAAGAATCACATGACTTGTACCAAAAAAGCCCCATAGGGGATAAAATGCTAATAGTACTTTACACTAAAATGAGAACATGGCAGAAAAAGTGCCAGAAAAAACACCAAAAAGCAGGAAGATGTGCAACAGTCTTAACCCATAGCTGCACCAGGACGTTACTGAACGTCCTCGTGCCACTATGGGAGTTCAGAGGGGCGTCGCGCGGCGACCCCCATCTGAACTGCCACGATCCCGGGTGCCGCATGTAGCCCGGGATCACAGCTATTAGTGGGCACGGCGATCGGACAGCTGCTTCTAAATACTTGCTCATCTCAATACCTGGTGGTCTAGTGGGGGGGCGATTGCGGGGGGGGGGGGCATATACTAGAAGTCCCCCAGAGTGCATATACTAGAAGTCCCCCAGGGGGGCTTCTAGTATATGTGTAAAGTAAAAGAAAAATGTATTTTTAATAACACAAAATCCCCTCCCCTAATAAAAGTTTGAATCACCCCCCTTTCCCCATTTTATAAATAAATAAAAATAAATAAATAAATAAACAAACATGTTTGCTATCGCCGCATGCGTAATCGCCCGAACTATTAATTTATCACATTACTGATCTCACGCGGTAAACGGCGTAAGCGCAAAAAAATCACAAAGTGCAAAATTGCGCATTTTTGGTCGCATCAAATCCAGAATAATTGTAATAAAAAGCGATCAAAAAGTCGTATATGCGCAATCAAGGTACCGATAGAAAGATCACATCATGGCGCAAAAAATGACACCTTACACAGCCCCATAGACCAAAGGATAAAAGCGCTATAAGCCTGGGAATGGAGCGATTTTAAGGAACATATATTTTCTTTAAAAGGTTTTAATTTTTTCCAAGCCATCAAATCAAATAAAAGTTATACATGTTACATATCGTTGTAATCTAACAACTTAAGGAACATATATAACAAGTCAGTTTTACCCTTCACCACACATATAATTTTTTTCTGTTTTCCCGGCACATTTTAGGCAAAAATTACATCTGCCATAGCAAAGTACAATTAGTTGCGCAAAAAATAAGGGCTCATTTGGGTCTCTAGGTGGAAAAATGCAGGCGCTATGGCCTTATATACATGAGGAGGAAAAAACTAAAGCGCAAAAATAAAAACTGTCTGTGTCCCCTAAGGGTTAATCTTGGTTCACATTTGTAGTGAACTCAGTAGAATTAAATTGGTACTTTCTTTTCTTTCAAATCAACTGGTGTATAAAGATTTGTATTTAACTTTTATTTAAAAAAAAAAAAAAAAACAGTACTTATCAGGTACTGTATATCCTGCAGGAAGTGGTGTATTCTCTACAGTCTGACTCAGTGTTCTCTGCTGCCACCTCTGTTAATGACACAAACTGTCCAGAGTAGAAGAGGTTTTCTATGGGGATTTGCTACTGCTCTGGAGAGGTCCTGTCATGGACAGAGGTGGCAGCAGAGACTATGCACTGTGTCAGCCTGGAAAGAACACAGCACTTCCTACAGGACATACAGCAGCTGATAAGTACTGGGAGACTTTTAAATAGAAGTAATTTACAAATCTATATAACTTTCAGACACCAGTTGTTTTGAGAAGAAAAATTAAATAAAAAAGTCAATTAGCTTGACAGTGGAAACTTAAACTGGACAGTGTAAAATGCACCATATTAACCCTTAGGGGACACAGCCAGTTTTCATTTTTGCGTTTTCGTTTTTCCCTCCTCGTGTATATAAGGCCATAGCGCCTGCATTTTTCCACCTAGAGACCCAAATGAGCCCTTATTTTTTGCGCAACTAATTGTACTTTGCTATGGCAGATGTAATTTTTGCCTAAAATGTGCCGGGAAACCGGAAAAAAATTATATGTGTGGTGAAATTGAAAAAAAAAAATGTTTTTTTTTTATTTGGGGGGGGGGGGGGTTGTTTTTACTATGTTCGCCCTGGGGTAAAACTGACTCGTTATATATGTTCCTTAAGTTGTTACGATTACAACGATATGTAACATGTATAACTTTTATTTGATTTGATGGCTTGTAAAAAATTAAAACCTTTTAAAGAAAATATATGTTCCTTAAAATTGCTCCATTCCCAGGCTTATAGCGCTTTTATCCTTTGGTCTATGGGTCTGTGTGAGGTGTCATTTTTTGCGCCATGATGTGATCTTTCTATCGGTACCTTGATTGCACATATATGACTTTTTGATCGCTTTTTTTTACAATTATTCTGGATTTGATGCGACCAAAAATGCGCAATTTTGCACTTTGGGATTTTTTTGCGCTTACGCCGTTTACCGCGTGAGATCAGTAATGTGATAAATTAATAGTTCGGGCGATTACGCATGCGGCGATAGCAAACATGTTTGTTTATTTATTTATTTATTTTTATTTATTTATAAAATGGGGAAAGGGGGGTGATTCAGACTTTTATTAGGGGAGGGGATTTTGTGTTATTAAAAATACTTTTTTCTTTTACTTTACACATATACTAGAAGCCCCCCTGGGGGACTTCTAGTATATGCACTCTGATCTCTCATAGAGATCCATGCAGTATAGTTATACTGCATGAATCCATGAGATCGCTGTTCTATTACTTTTGGCTGCTGCAGCCAAAAGCAATAGAATGCCGAGCCGGGATCAGCGCCATTACGGAGCAGACCCCGGCCCGGGATGGATGCGGGGATCCCCCCACTAGACCACCAGGTATGCATTTGAGCAAGTATTTAGAAGCAGCTGTCAACTTTGACAGCTGCTTCTAAGTACTTAATTAGCAGGCACGGCGATCGGACCGTGCCCGCTAATAGCCGCGATCCCGGGCTACATGTGGCACCCGGGATCGCGGCAGTTCAGAGGGGGGTCGCGACCCCCCTCTGAGCTCCCATAGCGGCACGAGGACGTTCAATAACGTCCTGGTGCAGCTATGGGTTAAGGTCTCGTTCACACCATGTTTTTATTCTTTTTGCTCTATGACCTCCATACCTTCCTATATAGTTATGATGGAGGCCACTTTATACCATCTGTTCTACATAGACTCCCAAAATTCATACTGAAATACCTCCTATTCTTGCTTTTTTTAACCCTCCCTTTTTCGATTTTATAAATACAAATAAATAAACATATTTGGTATCGCCGCTTGCATATTCTCCCGAACTATTAAACAATCCCATTCCTGATCATGCACAGTAAACCTGCACTGGTACAGGTAAGTATACTTTCGTTATTATGTTCTTGCCTGCCTGAGATTCATCAGTTTAAAGGGGAACTCCGGATAAGAAAAACTTGTTTTCTATTAAAAGTATGTTAAAAGTTAAATATATGTGTCTACACAATGTATTACTGTATCTGTGTGGTTCTGCCATACTGGTAACTGATAAAAATCCAGGAAATTAAAAAAAAATGGCAGCTGTGCAAATCAACATTGTCTCCTGCTCCTTCTGCAACACCCCCCCCCCCCCCAGGAGACAAATTCTCCATGCCTCTGTCTCACATTGTGTGTGTTTGCTGAGATCAGGCTGATGATGCAGACAGGGGGCAGGGTGTGATGTCCCAGGAGGCTTGGCTGGATCCCACAATCCCTTGAGTGATTCACCATCTCTGACCGGCCAGAAGCAGCTGCTGCAGTGATTTCTCTAATTGTGCAGAAGTGTGCAGTGAAAATAGGGCTGTGTTCACACATGTTGGAGTATCATTGCAGTACTACAGCGTATTCACAAAAATGATGCAGTAACACATGTAAATGATGCTAAACGGCAGAGAGGATCAGAGCCTTATTGTGGGGCTCAACTTCAAAGATAAAAGATGCTTGATCATATTATGTGGGTGGATATGAAAAGAAAAAAAATTCTTTACTTTATTCCAGTATCAGCATTACAGGTAGAGAATACAGCGTGCTGTGTGGTGTTACAGGTAGAGAATACAGCGTGCTGTGTGGTGTTACAGGTAGAGAATACAGTGTGCTGTGTGGTGTTACAGGTAGAGAATACAGTGTGCTGTGTGGTGTTACAGGTAGAGAATACAGTGTGCTGTGTGGTGTTACAGGTAGATAATACAGCATGCTGTGTGGTGTTACAGGTAGAGAATACAGTGTGCTGTGTGGTGTTATAGGTAGAGAATACAGCACTGTGTGGTGTTACAGGTAGAGAATACAGCGTGCTGTGTGGTGTTACAGGTAGAGAATACAGCGTGCTGTGTGGTGTTACAGGTAGAGAATACAGTGTGCTGTGTGGTGTTACAGGTAGAGAATACAGTGTGCTGTGTGGTGTTACAGGTAGAGAATACAGTGTGCTGTGTGGTGTTACAGGTTGAGAATACAGTGTGCTGTGTGGTGTTACAGATAGAGAATACAGCACTGTGTGGTGTTACAGATAGAGAATACAGCGTGCTGTGTGGTGTTACAGGTAGAGAATACAGTGTGCTGTGTGGTGTTACAGGTAGATAATACAGCGTGCTGTGTGGTGTTACAGGTAGAGAATACAGCGCTGTGTGGTGTTACAGGTAGAGAATACAGTGTGCCGTGTGGTGTTACAGGTAGAGAATACAGCGTGCTGTGTGGTGTTACAGGTAGAGAAAACAGTGTGCTGTGTGGTGTTACAGGTAGAGAATACAGCGTGCTGTGTGGTGTTACAGGTAGAGAATACAGTGTGCTGTGTGGTGTTACAGGTAGAGAATACAGTGTGCTTTGTGGTGTTACAGGTAGAGTATATAGTGTGCTGTGTGGTGTTACAGGTAGAGAATACAGCATTCTGTGTGGTGTTACAGGTAGAGAATACAGCGTGCTGTGTGGGTGGGACCACAATGAAATCATAAATTACTGCAAATAATTCAGTAACACAATGAAACTGCAATGTGTGAACACAGCCTAGATGTTCTGCAACAGCTTTGGGCGGGGAATGGGTAGGGTGGAGGACTGTGATGAACAGCTGAGGGAAAGCATTGCATTCTGGAACCTGTAGTACTGTGTACAACTGATAAACCAGGAAGTGCAGAAACACAAACATATGGATTTTTGGTAGTTTAAAAAATGGAATAGATAGGTAAGTAATGCTTTATGCTTCTGCAGAAGTTTAATTTTTTTAACCTCTACCTGGAGTTCCCCTTTAATGGAACTTCTCCTTTCAAGATACTTATGTGGCACCCTATACTGTTTGCATAGAGTGACTAACAAGTTACCAGCAGTGGACCAGCATTGCTGGTCACATACACAGTGCTGTGCAAAGGTTTGGTTATACTGTATCGGGTATATGTAGGGTGGGCCCCTAGAATTAAATTCACTGGTGGGCCCAAGGTACCCCAGTCCGACACTGTCATTGGGGCACAGTATAAAGCTCCTGTGCAGCTCGCGGGACGTATACCCCAGAAATTGAAGTTTAATCCGACGCAGGCAGTTATCTGGGCGTCTCCCCGCCCCTGTGTTGTCACTGCTCTCAGGCAACACACTTGGCGGAGATGATTGACAGAAAGAGGTGTCAGTAACAAGCCTCTCTGCCTGTCACTCATCACCATCGAGCGTGCTGACAATTGTGCTGATTGGTTCCCTTTCAGTAGGAATCCATTAAAGAACCTTTAGGTAAATATTGTTTGACCATATGCATAACGCTGAACAATAAGAAATCAGTTAAGCTATGTTCATACACTGCCTTTTTCTTTTTTAATAAAATGAAAGCCACTATTAATTTTTAATTTCTAGAAAATTGCTGTATTACCAATTCTGTCCAGCAGTTTAGGTGCCCTTCACAGAACTGTAGCTCCTTTAATTAATAGAGCTCTTCCATAAAAGTTAAATCTACAGGTGTGGGGGGGTGTTAACCCAAGTATAAAAATTGTCCTCTACTCACAGGATAGGGGATAACTAGCTGATCACGAGAACAAATGTCAATTGTAGAGATGAGTTAAGCAGCTGAAAATTCTTTCGCGAAGTTTGCAAATTTTGGGTCAAACTCAATAAAATTTGCGAATCAAATTCTAATTAATTTGAATAAAACAGCCAAACTATAGTAGCTACAGTACTGGGACTATTACAGAATGACAAATTTGTTAACACATGTTCTTGTAAAAGTGTCAAAAATTGGAAAATCACAATTAAAAAAAATGGCAGTCACTCCTTCAATTTCTGCCATGGACAGCAGTGGACCTTGGTGGAACAGCGGCATAAAATATATAAACCTTCTAATAAACCATTTAACATGTTCCAATCCCCCTTCAAGAACCCTTTCACCTCCCCTTGTGTGGCACCAATATACAGTAGGTGCCAATTTTATTTTGATTTCAATAGATTTTTTATTTTATTTTAAATGACAACTCCGGCCAAAATATTTTTTAATATGTTATTACTTAAGGAAAGTTAAACAAATTCCTAATGTGCATTAATTATGGGAAATGCACATATACTGCTATTTCCATTAATTTAGAAGATCGTGGAGACTTCAAATTCTCTGAAATACCGTGACGTCACAAATCAGGTGTAATTCCAATAGAGTGTCCAGCAGGGGGCGCACTATATATATATATATATATATATATATATATATATATATATAGAATTCAATGAGTACCATTCACTTCTATATATAGTGCGCCCCTGCTGAACACTCTATGGAATCAATGGCTGTCAAGATCAATGGAATCAAGGTCTGTATGCAAACATATACACTGTACTACTCCCCCATCATCTGCTCATAGTATGAGCAGATGATGGGGGAGTAGTACCAGGGCTATCCCCATCGCCACCGATGCCGAGCCTGCCACTGCACCTGATCCTGGAGCACCATATGCCCTGGTACTACTTCCCCATCATCTGCTTATACTATGAGCAGATGATGAGGAAGTAGTATCAGGGCTATCCCCATCGCCGCCGAGCCTGCCACTGCACCTGATCCTGGAGCCACATATGCCCTGGTACTACTTCCCCATCATCTGCGTATAATATGAGCAGATGATGGGGAAGTAGTATAGGGGCTATCCCCATCGCCGCCGAGCCTGCCACTTTACCTAATCCTGGAGCCACATATGCCCTGGTACTTCTTCCCAATCATCTGCTCATACTATGAGCAGATGATGGGGAAGTAGTACCAGGGCTATTCCCATCACCGCCGCTGCTGATGCCGCCCCTGCTGTCACTTGTACATCCGGCGTGCCAGGCGGTTCCGCTGCTGTTATTGAGGCCCCGGTCTCAGGGAGGAAGTAGGCCCCGGTCTCAGGCCTACTTCCTCCCTGAGACTGGGGTCTCAATTACAGCAGTGGACTCGCCCAGACCCCCCTGTTGCCGCCGCTGATGCCTGCCCCTGCTGTCACCTCCGCTGGCCGCAGCTCTGGAGTGCAGGGCGGGTCCGCTGCTGTAATTGAGGCCCCGGTCTCAGGGAGGAAGTAGGCTTGAGACCGGACCCGCAGCGGACCCGCCCGGCACGCCGGACGTATGAGTGACAGCAGGGGCATCATCGGCGGCGGTGATGGGGATAGCCCTGGTACTACTTCCCCATCATCTACTCATAGTTTGAGCAGATGATGGGGAAGAAGTACCAGGGCATATGTGGCTCCAGGATCAGGTGCAGTGGTAGGCTTGGCATCGGCGGCGATGGGGATAGCCCTGGTACTACTCCCCCATCATCTGCTCATACTATGAGCAGATGATGCGGGAGTAGTACAGTGTATATGTTTGCATACAGACCCTGATTCCATTAATCTTGACAGCCATTATTTCCATAGAGTGCCCAGCAGGGGCGCACTGTATATATATATAAATATATATATATATATATATATATATATATATATATATATAGAAGTCAATGGTACTCATTGAATTCTATATATAGTGCGCCCCCTGCTGTACACTCCATTGGAATTACACCTGATTCATGACGTCACGGTATTTCAGAGAATTTGAAGTCTCCATGATCTACTAAATTAAGGGAAATAGCAGTATATGTGCATTTCCCATAATTAATGTACATTAGGAATTTGTCTAACTTTCCATAAGTAATAACATATTAAAAAATACTTTTGGCCGAACTTTAATGTAGACATAGAGTGACCCAGCGTGAGCTGCAGTCTGGTAACAGTTTAACCGCTGGGCCATCATTATACACAGCCTTCAGAAATGGCTCAGGTTGCCCCAACAGGCTTGGATGAAGGTTGCAGGTCCCAGTAAGATCCAGTGGTCAGGCTCCTGGAGGCAGCAATCATCAGACGGGTCCGCACGAAGCAGTGCCAACACCAATTTGTGGCAAAGGCACATCATCAGCAAGAGAGCTTCTGTCAAGCCTAGCACTCCTCCAGAATCTCAGCCGATCTACCCTTAAGATCTTTTGGAGGAATATCAGGACAGTCAGCGTTTGGAAGGAAGCATTTAGACTCCACTCATTTATAGGCCACAAAGCAGTCAGTCGAGCAAGGGAGGGGCAAACTACGCCAAAAGTACAGGATCATACTGCATGCCACTGGAAGAAGAGAGGTTAGGAGAAGAAAACTTTGTTCAGAACTATGATGGTGATGTTGCAGAACCCATGTGGATTCTGGTTCCCCAGATGTCGTCATCATCAGGGCATGAAGATGTATTTGTTCCACCGAGTCAGTGTCAGGTCCCATCTGCAGCTTGTGGTTCCAAAGTCAAAAGGGGGAGGGGTGCAGCCTCAGCTAGTTACCAGACTGGAATTAAGGAAGGCACAGGCTCTTGAGGGGTACCTCAAGGCACTGGTGGGGCTCAAAAACAGTCTAGCCTGCTACAAAGAACTGGCCACTGCGATCAGTAGTGTGCCAGTTTTTCTGTGTCGCTAGCGTAAAAAAAACATATCTGTAGCATCTGTGATCATAAAGCGGTTCAGGGAGTGGTTCAAGCCCATTCTTAACATTCATGCGGTAGCACATGGACCACCACCACATTGCCTGTAAGAACCTGGACCCCCATGCCACTTCTTGTCTGTAAACAACAGCTGCAGCTACCATCGCATAGCCCCATCTCTGCAGGTCATGATTAACAACCTAGGTTGGAAGCAGTAGGTCCCTTACATCTACCTCTGTCTCCCCCGTGGGGACAAGTGTTTTTTTTGGAAAACACACACACAACAAAAAAGTGGGAAAACACCACCATTGCTGAGACAATAGTCTCAGTGTGAAGATATCACCAATGATACCATTACATAATACCGCCACACCATGACCACTGTCACTACAACTCTAAAACAGTGTGCAGTTACATCCATTGACTCACAGGTGGCATCTTCTCTCATCAGAGTCTGTCACTTTTTCTATTTCTCTCCATTCAGCGTGGGTCACCTTGAAATCTCCCCCGGCTTTGAATCTACTCTCCAGAATCTGCCAGAGAAACATTTTAGTAGTTATGGTACATCCCCTGTACCCCTATATAGTAGTTACACCCCTCTCTGCCCTCATAGTTTTAAGGTGTCCCTGTGCCCCAGTTTATTAGTAAGGCCCCTCTCTGCAGCTCCAATATAGTATAGACTGCCGTGTGCTACCCCCAGTAGTATGTAGACCCCCTGTGTGCTGCCCCCAGTAGTATATAGACCCTTGCATGCTGCCCCCAGTAGTATATAGACCCCTGTGTGCTGCTCCTAATTTTATAGACCCCTGTGTGCTCCCCCAGTAGTATATAGACCCCTTATGTGCTGCCCCCAGTAGTATATAGACCCTTGCATGCTGCCCCCAGTAGTATATAGACCCCTGTGTGCTGCTCCTAATTTTATAGACCCCCGTGTGCTCCCCCAGTAGTATATAGACCCCTGTGTGCTGCCCACAGTAGTATATAGACCCCATGTGTGTTGCTCCTAGTAGTATATAGACTCCTGTGTGCTGCCCCAGAAGTATATAGATCCTGTGTGCTCCCCAAGAAGTATATAGATCCCTGTGTGCTCCCCCAGTAGTATATAGACCCGTGTTCTGCCCCCAGTAGTATATAGATCCCCTGTGTGCTCCCCCAGAAGTATATATACCCCTGTGTGCTCCCCAGAAGTATATAGACCCCCTGTGTTCTGCCTCAGTTATATATATATATCCGCTGTGTGCTCCCCCAATAGTATATAGACCCCTGTGTGCTGCCCCAGTAGTATATATACCCCCTGTGTGCTCCCCCAGAAGTATATAAATTCCCTGTGTGCTCCCCCAGAAGTACATAGACTCCCTGTGTGCTGCCTCAGTTATATATAGACCCCATGTGGACTGCCCCCAGTTATATATAGATCCCCTGTGTGCTCCCCCAGAAGTATATAGACCCCACGTAGGCTGCCCCAGTTATATATAGACCCCTGTGTGCTCCTTAACCCTTCCTATATAGCAGTTATCCTCCAAAACAACCAAACTAACAAAAAAAAAACACTTAGGCTGCATTCACACGTTCCGTGTTCCGCACAGAACACGGACGTAGAATGCCTGTAACGGACTCCCCCCCCCCCCCCCCCCCCCCCCGCCCGGGTAGCATCTGTGGTAAGATGCTGGGAGCGGGGGAACTGTACAGATATGCGCCGCGCTGTAATGAATCAGCTGTGCAGCGCTGTCATTGCAGTGCGGCGCATATCTGTACAGTCCCCCCCCCCTCCCAGCATCTTACCACAGATGCTTCCCGGGCTGGGGAAAGTCCGTTACAGGCATTTCACGTCCGTGTTCCGTGTGGAACACAGAACGTGTGAATGTAGCTGAATACCCATCTGGGCCGCACGTTTCCTCTTCCCTGCACTCTTGTGGCCGGAGGCCCGGGTCCGCGCTTCAGTGACATCACTCAGCACTGAAACCACAAGGGGAGATCGGCCTATGAGCGCTCGTTATGAACGCTCATAGCAGGGGCGTAGCTAGGATTCACGGGGCCCCATAGCAAAATTTTTTAAGGGGCCCCCCTAACCTAATCACAACAGAAAGCACTGTGCATAATTGCCAGCTGGAGAACAGAGGTCAGAGATCTGTCTTGTTAACCTTTTTTTTGTGTTGCAGCATGTAAGTAAACATTGGGTCACTTACACACTGCACTACATAAGGGGTTAGGCAGAAGGACACACGCTCTTACCTTCTCCCCCGGGCCCTCCTCCTGCATGGGCCCCATAGCAACTGCCTACCCTGCCTCTATGGTAGCTACGCCACTTGCTCATAGTAACAGTGCAGGGTGAGCCTACTCTTTGTCCCGACGGGGAGTATAGTCCAAGCCACTTAGGGAGCTGTTGGCTTGTGCCCAACCAAGATGGAGAGAGGCAAGTTGCTATTTATTGGCCAATAAGGCAATTCTCACTCTGCATTGCTACATGGAAAAGAGGATTGGCAACTCTTTGCGTCTCTGTGTCTCTAATCGAATATCCCTCAGCGCGGACATTTGGAGGAAAAGGGTGTCTCACTGCTCATTGGACAAATAATCTTCTGGGAGAGGCAAAGAGGCAGCAGCAAAGAGTGGAGGTCACAACACTCTGGCCTCCTAGGTTAATTTAGGCCATTATTCACACACCATCTTCCTCCATCACCTCGTCCTGTCATGACTCTTAACATACCCTATCCTCCCTACGGCGTAATGACGCTGCCAAGCCTACCACTGTCAGGCTGTCCTGCATTTGCGCAGCCTGGCTGAATGGAATCCTCTAATGTAATCGCTCTGTTATGCTATAACTCATCCAAATAATTCTGAGATTGGTTTCTCGTGAAATATTGTGCTTCTCCACATTTTAAAAATGTTTAAATAATAAATTAATTAATAAGTAAGAATAAATAATTCTATTTTAATTCACGCTTAATGACGATTTTTTTTATTTTTTTAGGTAAATTTTTTTAATTATTTTTTTGAATTATTTTTTTGATTCAATGTTTTTTATTTAATTTTCTAATTAAATTTTTTGTATCCACAATTTTTAATTCAATTTCTTTATTCTATTATTTTTAATTAAATTCTTTTTATTCGATTTTTTTTTTAACCCGCGGTTCTCCCGCTGAAGTGGCACTCTCTTCCCATTCTAAGTGTCCTTCCGACCAGGTTGGATCAGTGTACTGAGGATGATAGTCCTGACCCCAGTGCACCAAACTGCCTCTTTCACATATCTAATATACTACAAAGTTCCCAGTGCCGAGGATCAATGTAAGAAAATTACCTTCATCCTCAGCGCCCCGTCATCTATGATCAATCTGCACATTGAAGCCCATTTACAGTTCATTTTTACCTGCAAGTAGTATATATATCTACAGGGAAGAAACAAAAGATTGCCCATCTAGTCTGCCCTATTATATTAGAATAGATATATGTTTAACCCAGTGATGTTGAACGCATACCTGTCATCAGGTAAAAATTGTGATCGTTCTGGGCCTGCCACCACATTGCCATTTGTTCCTTTACCTGCTCTGTGTCCATCCTGCCTGGATGGCTCCATAGACTTATATTATGCAGCCGACCAGGTCACATGACACAGAGCTGGAAGAGTATGTTCTGCATGTAGACTTCTCTCAACTCATTCTTCTGATTGGTCATGGCCTGAACACACTTTCTAATTACACAGTGCTGATACAGATGATACCTTCTCCCTGTGTACTGTATATTTTTATTCATTAGAATATACATTGGTAGCAGCCATAGAGAGGCTTTGCCATTAGTTGTATATAAATAAAAAATATTTACATCTATTTTAATTAAATTATATTACAATGTAATATATGTTTATTAAAGCAATGTACAAAAAAAAATTAACACATTTTTACTTTCCGGGGTACCCCTTTAAAACGTTTACCATATATTCAGCTATAACAATACCATTATGTGCAAAGAATATGATCACAGGAATATTACTAAATTCACAATCCCTTATTGCTTATGGCTCCAAAATGGACCTAGGTAAACCATTAAAAGGACTTTGTCATCTTTAAACAGCCCTAAACTTAAAGGGGACCTCCAGGTAGAAGTAAAAAAAAAAATGAAACTTCTGCAGAAGCATATCTTATGTTCTGTTTCTTGTTTCTGTCCTCCCTGGTTGAGCAGTTCCTAGAATGCAATGCTTTCCCTCAGCTGTTCATCACAGTCCACAGTCCTTGCTGCACCTGCTTCTGGCCGGTCAGAGATGGTGAATCACTCAGGGGATTGGGGGATCCAGCCAAGCTTCCTGTGACATCACGCCCTGCCCTCTGTCTCCATCATCAGCCTGTCCTCAGCAAACAGACACAATGTAAGACAGAGGCATGGGATATTTGTCTCCTAAGGGGGGGGGGGAGAGCAGAAGGAACAGGAGACAATGTGGATTTGCTCAGGGGCCATTTTTCTTCACTTCCTGGATTTCTATCAGCTACCAGTATGGCAGAACCGTACAGATATGGTAATACATTGTATAGACACATCTATATAACTTTTAATGTACTTTTCATAGAAAACAAGTTTTTCTTATCCGGAGTTCCCCTTTAAGTTATCTGTAGATAGATTATACAGGCCGATTCTGAGCCTGCAATTTCTAACTTTGTGCATACTTCATTTTATTCTTGGACTAAGTAGTCCTCTCTATGCATTATGGTTTTACTGCTGGGAAAATAATAGAAAGTTAAAAATTACATATTTTGAACCTGCATCCTTTATTCTATGTACAGATTAGTTTAGTTTAGGGGTGGAGGGAGATAGGTTGGAGTCCCTTTAAATAGACATGTATTCCTCCCCAGCCTCCTCAGTAAATAAGCAGGGTATCAACAGTATAAAATAACAGTGTTACTTTATTTCCACATTTTATCACTGTGTAATCCATCACAGTAGTGGTGTTGCCAGTATTAAAGATGGCAGACCTTGTAAATGCGCAGGCGCGTTGAACGTCAGCTGACCGAGTATTGCTTCTGCGCAGTGCACTCTGTGAGGCTGCGCGCTCCCTGGCTAGGCGGAGTGTGGACGTGGCAAAGCCTGAGAAGCCCAACTAAACGTCATTTCCGGAAGGAACTGAAGGCGACGCTTTCTGTAAGCGGACGGGAAGTGAGTAAAGGAGCCGGAACGGGAGGAGGTGAGCTGCTCTCACAGGTTCTGGGGTTCAGGAAGCTGGGACGGGTCTGGAAGGGGAGGAGGGGGGCCCTGGCGGTCCTCGGAGCCTCGGGGCTGGTGGCTTCCTGTGCCATGGCGGTGCCGGGAGGCTGTCAGTTCCCCCACTCGGGAGGCCGGAGGCAGTGGCCGCACAGGCCTCTAGTGACAGGTGTGACTGCTCACCTACACACCGCCGGCCTGATGCAGAGAGGGCATCACGTGACGTCTGCCGCCTCCTCGCCTCCACACAGCAGCGGGACACAGTCCCCGGTCATCTCCTCAGTGTCTCACAGGGGAATATGTACTGTGTGTGCCAGTGACTGACAGACCTCTTAATACCTCCCCTGGGGTATAGGGGGCGACTGCAGGAGCATGGGCACTGACAGGCTGATGGTTGCTAGGTAACCGCCCAAACGTATCCTCTTTCTGCCTAACCTGCAAAAATTATTTATTTGGAAGTGAGAACAAAAGTAGTGTGTATGGCTGGTGACATGGTGCTATAGGGTGCAGGGCTGGCGACATGGTGCCATAGGGTGCAGGGCTGGCGACATGGTGCAGGGCTGGTGCCATAGGGTGCAGGGCTGGCGACATGGTGCGGGGCTGGTGACATGGTGCTATAGGGTGCAGGGCTGGCGACATGGTGCCATAGGGTGCGGGGCTGGCGACATGGTGCCATAGGGTGTGGGGCTGGCGACATGGTGCCATAGGGTGCAGGGCTGGCGACATGGTGCAGGGCTGGCGACATGGTGCCATAGGGTGTGGGGCTGGCGACATGGTGCCATAGGGTGCAGGGCTGGCGACATGGTGCAGGGCTGGCGACATGGTGCCATAGGGTGCAGGGCTGGCGACATGGTGCAGGGCTGGCGACATGGTGCCATAGGGTGCAGGGCTGGCGACATGGTGCCATAGGGTGCAGGGCTGGCGACATGGTGCCATAGGGTGCAGGGCTGGCGACATGGTGCCATAGGGTGCAGGGCTGGCGACATGGTGCCATAGGGTGCAGGGCTGGCGACATGGTGCCATAGGGTGCAGGGCTGGCGACATGGTGCCATAGGGTGCAGGGCTGGCGACATGGTGCCATAGGCTATAGGGTGCAGGACTGGTGACATGGTGCTATAGGGTGCAGGGCTGGTGACATGGTGCCTGTGAGGTACATAACAGGGAGCCACTCATCACTTTGGTTTCCAGCCACATACACACATTGCCCATGCATTTGTGTAAAGTACATTAACATATATATTTTACCCAAATGTATGCCCAAACTCTGTATGCACATGCTAAAAACAGATTACATTATAAATAAAACTATTACAGTTGACTGTGCTTCTGTAATGGACAAAAAAAAAAAGTTATGATACAAACAGTAAAATGTAAACGCAACCTTATTCACCAGTGAGTTGGGGCAGCCGCTATAGTTTGGTGGCCTTGTGATTCACTTACAGACATGGTCACTTCTCACAACACCCACATTTGTACCAGTGACACAACACCCACATTTGCACCAGTGACAACAAAAAAGTGCAACCCTCTTGGCTGTCACCTGTGACGTCGCAAATACAGTTGATAGACGTACAAGTCACTGTTTTATCGAAAAGCTAAAATGTTTTAGGGTGGTGTGCCAATCCGGTGGTTTGGCTACTCTTTTATGCTCATGTGACCTAATAATAGGAAGTTTAGGGAAACGGTTAAAGAGGTACTCTCTTGCCAATACATTGCTTTAATAAAGTTATATTACTTTGTAATATAACTTTATTAATATAAATGTATAGTTTTTATATACAAGTGCATTTCCATTAGCTGGCATCAGTGAGGGTTGACATGGCCTTCTCTGCTGCCACCATTTGTGTTGGGAACTGCAGGGCTGTCTAAGCCCTGTAGTTCCCGATCCCCTGCTCTGCAGAAGCACTGCTGCACAGCACTATTCCCCGAGGGAAAGCCGCCCACCATGATCGGCAGCCTCTTTACAGTGAACAGACATGTTTTAATCCGTTAAAGGAGAAGTCCGGCAAAATTTTTATTAAAGTATTGTATTGCCCCCCAAAAGTTATACAGATCACCAATATACATCAGGAAATGCTTATAAAGTGGTTTTTTTTTTCCTTGCACTTACTACTGCATCAAGGCTTCACTTCCTGGATACAATGTTAAAGGGAACCAATCACACCGAATATGCCCCACATCACCCAGCACGCTTCCCAAACATCCTCCTGTACCCTCCGTCCCCTCCGCAATCTTACATTTTGGTAATAAGGTGTAAGTAGTCACGGTGGGCGTATGTAGTCATGGTGTAGGCGGCTATAGTCATGGTCCTGGGCGGCAGTGAGCGCTGTAATCATGCCCAGAGGGGCGTGATTGAAGGAGCTGGCTCTGCCGACGTCACCTGGGGGACTGCGTTCATGTCGGCGGCACTGCAACGTCTTTAGCACGTTGCGCAAGCGTAGAACATCAGCGTCTTCTCCTGCTGTAGTGCGCACGCGCGGCGTGCTAAGGATGTTGCCGCGCCGCCGACGTGGAACGCAATCCACGGGTGACTTCGGCAGAGCCAGCTCCTTCAATCACACCCCTCTGGGCGTGATTACAGCGTTCACAGCCGCTCACACCATGACTACATACGCCCACCTACTTACACCTTATTACCATACAGCGTGGAACTTCAAAAATGTAAGATTGCAGCATAACCAAGGAGGGGACAAAGGATACAGGAGGATGTTTGGGAAGCGTGCTGGGCGATGTACCAGCACGTTTCCTTAAAGAGGACCTGTCATCCCCGGTGACAGGCTCTTGACCCCCCGTTAGAGCCCCCTATATTCACGTGATCCCGCCGTGTCCCGCTTCTGGTAATGGTCGGGTCACGGAGATATCGGCGCTTGAAGCCCGGCGCGCTCGCTCATAGAGAATGACAAGGGAGTCCAGCGCTCCGTCATTCTCTATGAGTGTTGGACTTATCTCTCACCACGCGCGCCGGGCTGCAGCGGCTGAGATCTCCGTGACCCGACCATCTCCAGAAGCGGGACCCAGCGGGATTAGGTGAGTATAGGGGGCTCTAAAGGGCGGTCGGGAGCCTGTCACCCCAGCACGGGGGGTGACAGGTTCCCTTTAACACTAGGGGCATATTCGGTGTGATTGGTTCCCTTTAATGTCACAACCCGACTCCCAGAGCTGTGCGGGCTGTGGCTGCTGGAGAGGATGATGGCAGGGGAATGCTCAGTGTCCCTCGGTGTCCCCCTGCCACGACCCGACTCCCAGGGCTGTGGCTGCTGGAGAGGATGATGGCAGGGGAATGCTCAGTGTCCCTCGGTGTCCCCCTGCCACGACCCGACTCCCAGGGCTGTGGCTGCTGGAGAGGATGATGGCAGAAGGACACAGGGCACTGGAGGGACACTGAGCATCCCTCTGCCATCATCCTCTCCAGCAGCCACAGCCCGCACAGCTCTGGGAGTCAGGTTGTGACATCACCATGTTATCCAGGAAGTGAAGCCTTGATGCAGGGGAAAAGCACTTTATAAGCATTTCCTGTAATAAGAGTATATTGGTGGTTTGCATAACTTTTGGGGGGGCAATACAATACTTCAATAAAGGTTTTTGCTGGACTTCTCCTTTAATGTTTGGTGTAAAAAAAAAAAAATATGTCTGGCTATAGATCTGGTCTGTACATGTAGGGCTGGTGTCTGAACAATACTGTATACAAACAAGGCGTGAGGATCTATGAATGAGTGATTATCTTGTCAAGCCCGTGCCACACTGCTGCCTATAGAGACGCAAAGCCTCATTGTCCGGGGCACTCATGCTGTAATGAACTTTTCTACAAAGTATCCAGTGTGTGATGCTGAAATGGAGATAGAATATGATACTCATGGTAGTTTTCTTTTACACTTTACTTTTTTATATCAATGCTAAGCTCTAGGATTCTGTGCCTATTGCAGTGTGCCCATAGCTGGAATATTGTATACTTTTGTGTCTCTTAATACAGCTCCTGGAGACAGTTTCTTTTTTTCTTTGGAACCCAGCAATAATTTGTCAGAGAGACATAATACATTTTTAATAGTCAGGGTCTGAGTGTTCACACCCTGAGCAAAGTGTCAAAGAGGCTTTCCCAAGCTCCTGAACTGCTAAGAGCTGTAACTGTTCCCTGTGGTCCTTTCCATCCTTATCCCTGTTTGTGGCCGCAGGGTAGAGTTACAGCCCTTAGCAGTTCAGGAGCGTGGGAAAGCCTCTTTGACACTTTGCTCAGGAGAAAAAAAAGCATTTTTCTTTAATTTTTTTTGCGGATATATGAACTGTACCGCGTGTCTCCTTGTCCTAACATGTTCGGATGTTAATGATATGAATCTGGTGGACTGATGTCGGCTTATGGTAATTATTGAAATGTCTGCCAGTGGTCTTGTCAGAAAATGTGATTATACTTTGTTGTCTCAGCAGAGAGGACCAGTCTGGGGATGTACTTAAGATGAACGTAAACCAGCCTCATATTCCCACACCTTACATGCAGCCCCTACCCCCAGGATACCAACAGCCAGGCTATGGGGGACAGCCAGTGCCGGGAGGCCCTCAGTATCCAGGGTATAATGGACCTGTGCATGGTTACCCACAGCAAGTACCCTCACAAGGTATTCTAAATGGTATTTTCCTATGTTACAGAAATGTTTAACAGCTGTATCTTCAATCTACTCTAGCTCTGTGGATTTACAGTCATATGAAAAAGTTTGGGCACCCCTATTAATCTTAATCATTTTTAGTTATCAAAATGTGGGTTTTTGCAACAGCTATTTCAGTTTGATATATCTAATAACTGATGGACACAGTAATATGTTAGGATTGAAATGAGGTTTATTGTACTAACAGAAAATGTACAATATGCATTCAAAAAATATTTGACAGGTGCAAAAGTATGGGTACCCTTATCATTTTCATGATTTGAATACTCCTAACTACTTTTTACTGACTAAGGGCCCTTTTACATGGAAAGATTATCTGCCAAAGATTTGAAGCCAAAGCCAGGCATGGACTATAAACAGAGATCAGGTCATATAGGAAAGCCTGAGATTTCTCCTCTTTTCAAATCCACTCCTGGTTTTGGCTTCAAATCTTTGGCAGGTAATCTGTCTGATAATCTTTCCGTGTAAAAGGACCCTTACTGAAGCAATAAATTGGTTTGGTAACCTCATTGAGCTTTGAACTTCATAGCCAGGTGTATCCAATCATGAGAACAGGTATTTAAGGTGGCCCTTTGCACGTTGTTCTCCTATTTGAATCTTCTCTGAAGAGTCACATCATGGGCTCCTCAAAACAACTCTCAAAGGATCTAAAAAACAAAGATTGTTCAACATAGTTGTTCAGGGGAAGGTTACAAAAAGTTGTTTTAGAGATTTAACCTGTCAGTTTCCACTGTGAGGAACATAGTAAGGAAATGGAAGACCACAGGGACAGTTCATGTTAAGCCTAGAAGTGACAGGCCAAGAAAAATTTCAGAAAGGCAGAAAAGAAGAATGGTGAGAACAGCCAAGGACAATCCACAGACCACCTCCAAAGACCTGCAGCATCATCTTACTGCAGATGGTGTCACTGTGCATCGGTCAACAATACAGCGCACTTTGCACAAGGAGAAGCTGTATGGGAGGGTGATGGGAAAGAAGCCGTCTCTGCAAGCACGCCACACACAGTCACCTGAGATATGCAAAAGCACATTGGGACAAGCCCGTGTCAATTTGGAAACCGGTCCTGTGGACTGATGGAACAAAGATTGAGTTGTTTGGTCAGACAAAAAGGCGTTATTTAATGGGTCAAAAAAACACAACATTCTAAGAAAAAGACTTGCTACCCACTGTAAAATTTGGTGGAGCTTCCATCATGCTTTGGGGCTGTGTGGCCAATGCCAGCACCGGGAATCTTGTTAAAGTTGAGGGTCGCATGGATTCCACTCAGTATCAGCAGATTCTTGAGAATAATGTTCAAGAATCAGTGACGAAGTTAAGGTTACGCCGGGGATGGATATTTCAGCAAGACAATGATCCAAAACACCGCTCCAAATCTACTCAGGCAGTCACGCATAGGAACAATTACAATGTTCTGGAATGGCCATCCCAGTCCCCAGACCTGAACATCTGTGGGATCATTGAAGTGGGCTGTCCATGCTCGGCGACCATCAAACTTAACTGAACTGGAATTGTTTTGTTAAGAGGAATGGTCAAAAATACCTTCATCCAGGATCCAGGAACTCATAAAAACCTACAGGAAGTGACTAGAGGCTGTTATTTTTGCAAAAGCAGGATCTACTAAATATTAATGTCACTTTTCTGGTGAGGTGCCCATACTTTTGCACCTGTCAAATGTTGTTTGAATACATATTGCACATTTTCTATTGGTACAATAAACCTCATTTCAATCCTGAAATATTACTGCGTCCATCAGTTATTAGATATATTCAACTGAAATAGCTGTTGCAAAAAAACAAATTTGATAACTAAAAATGATTACGATTAATAGGGGTGCCCAAACTTTTTCATATGACTGTATTGCTGAAGATGGAAGCGATTCATTCTAATATCCGGCAACTAATCTACAAACCTAACATGGAATCAAAGCATAGATTATAATTTCTAATGTATGTCCCAAATAATAAGCTTAATTATTAATAATGTCCTGACAGTATAATGCACACAGCTACCTTTATCTTATACAGTTATTGTTCTTAAAGTGCAAAATACCATGTATGAGAAGCTTTATAGGAATTATGGAACTAGAAGAGACTTTTCAGGGTAATGAGTGGCTGTATTCTTGCAGTCATGCACCACATTAATAACATGGCCTTGAGTTCTAACATGTCAGACTGTTGCCTAGGTAAAGTAATTATGGAGGAAACTACAGATAATGTTCTTGTTCTGCAAGATGGTCAGCTTTAGTCCCTCTTTTGCGTTGTGTATCTTACATTATGACTGTGTAATAGCTAAATTTGAAAGCTATAACCCTGTTAAAGGGGGAACTGCAGCCATTTAAACTTTCTGCTATAGTGCTGCGGCTCCATAGAAAATAATCATCATCCTATTTTAACCAAACCATGCTCCCCTGGGGGCCTTCTTCAGCCTCTCCAGGTCCCTAATTGAAAGCTCCCATCGCCTCTTCCGAGACGGGACTCATCTTGCCAGTGACAGCCCGCTCGGCTAATTACTTAGACTGGACGCTTTCTCAGTCAGTAATTGGCTGATTGTCCCTTGTAATTATCCCTTGCTGTGACAAGTGGCAGCTGGGGACCCGAAGACACTGCAGGAGGACCCCAGGGGAGCGTGGTTTGGTCAGAATAGATGATTATTTTCTAGTGCAC
The DNA here is from genome assembly GCF_027789765.1 of Dendropsophus ebraccatus. Lineage (NCBI taxonomy): Eukaryota > Metazoa > Chordata > Amphibia > Anura > Hylidae > Dendropsophus > Dendropsophus ebraccatus. The sequence goes on along the minus strand of NC_091461.1, from coordinate 65,957,190 downwards.
TAGCAAAAAGCTCAACTAGTCAGAGTACTTTTTTAGGCTATGTTCACACAATGTTTAACAGCGTCCGTTGCATAGCAACCATCCGCCACTGAGCTGCATTCAGGACATTCTTGCAGCCATATCGGCTGCGGGAACATTTTGTTTTTACAATTGACGTGCGGGCACCGTCGGGTGTGCCCACAAATTGATTAGCCATTCACTTTAATGCATTTTGCGGCTGCCACCGCACGTTACCTTGTGTGAACAGCTATTATTTCCGTCCTAAAATAATAGGCATGTACATTATTTTAACGCCATTCTAAAGAATGGGCGTTGACTTCAGTGCACTGCCACCCCTGCAGTAAAGAACGGACGCTGATTCCATTGCAATCAGCATCTGTTCTTTACTGAAATATGATAATGTTTGAACATAGCCTAATACAGGCATTTGCATTATGGTGTTGGGTTTATGTGACATGTTGGTACAGCAATACGTATGTAAAGCACTGTGCCCCCTACTCTTGGCCTCATTCACACGTTCAGTAGTTTTCCAGGACCTTATATTATGTTCGCAATCATCTGTGATCTGGAAAAAATGTATCCATAAGTGCATCCATATTTTTTGCAGATCATAGTTAAAGAGGTAGTGCGGCGCTCAGAAATTATTCACAGAATAACACACATTACAAAGTTATACAACTTTGTAATGTATGTTATGTCTGTGAATGGCCCCCTTCCCCGTGTCCCACCACCCCCACCCGTGTACCCGGAAGTGTGGTGCGCTATACATACCTGTCACGTGCCGACACCAGTCTTCTATCTTCATTCAGCGACGTCTTCTTCGGGCGGACGGCGAACAGCTCCGACTGTTACGAATGCCGTCCTCCCTCTGCAGCGGCATCCGATGCTCAGCCGCGATTGGCTGAGCATAACTGTGCTCAGTCAATCGCGGCTGAGCACAGTTGTGACGCGGAGGGGGGACGGGTGGCAGCGATTCGGCCGTCCGTCCGAAGAAGACGTTTGGCACAAGATGGCGGACGGCCCTCGACACGGATCAGGTAATGTATAATGCACCACACTTCCGGGTACACGGGTGGGGGTGGAGGGACACGGGGAACAGGGCGATTCACAGACATAACATACATTACAAAGTTGTATAACTTTGTAATGTGTGTTATTCTGTGAATATTTTCTGAGTGCCGCACTACCCCTTTAAAGATCATAGTTAATAAGGTAGGAATGGTCAAAGTGATCTGTAATTTTTGGAAATTACTGATGCTCCCATAGACTTGCAATTATGGTGCATACTATGTTTTGTTAGTAATTTTGGTGGCACAGATTACGGATCCGTAAAACTACGGACAGTGTAAACAGCCCAATAGAAATTGATGGGCCCGGATCCGCAATTAGACTAATTTACAGAACTTGTGAACAAGGCCTTACTGTTGTAATGGAGAATATCCCATGTTTAAAGTAAAGATCAGTAACAATTCCTTTCCATGTACTTTTCTATGTGGCCCAGTGTCCAGAGCATAGCAGTTTTGTGTTTGCAGCTTTTCATTTGGTGAAATGAATGCTATCTACATACTCTGAATTCTTGTTTCTGTGTTTCGCCCACTTTACACTATCATCTTCCTGTTTCTATTTCTAGGTTTTTCTTCTACTTCGGGATTCCCTCAGAAAGGGTCTCCTGATTCTTTCACATCTGGCACTTCCTCTCCCATTTCCTCTCACTATATAGGTAAATTTCTTCTCTTAGTTAACCATCTAACAAAGGAATTCCTATCCGCTTAGTTAAAGGGGTACTCCAGCGTGGGGGCACTTTTGCGCTGGGACCGGGGACGAGGTAGCCAAGGGAAAAGACGTCCACTCACCTCCCCGGTTCCCTCATTCACTGACTGGCTGAGCGGACCTGAGACGTCACACGTCAGGCCCGCGTCAGACACCCGGAAGCCGCTGAAACTGGGGAGGTGAGTGGATGTCTTTTCCCTCGCCCACCTCGTCCCCGGTCCCAGCGCAAAAGTGCCCCACGCTGGAGTACCCCTTTAAGGTCATATGTGGTGGCTTGATGTTTGGTAGGTAGTCTTCGGAATACTGTAAATAGTTGATGCCTATTTCATTGTACTATGAGGTTAACTTAGAGTTAATGCTGAAACACCAAAGGGAGCTGTTAGGTGTGTTGCTTCATGTGATCATAACTTGTGATGTCTATTTTTTTCTTGTTCAGGTCCTGTGAGATCTCCACCGACATCAGGTGCCACATCTGCAGCAGGGATGTCTCTTTCTTCAGAGCAGATGCAGTACAACCATTATGGCGCCCAGGGTGACATGCAGAATGGACCAGCATCTTTAAGCAGTCAGATGCAGAGGTGTGCTGCCAAATCCTCCCCCCCCCCCCCCCCCCCCCCGTAATATTACACATGTTCCCTATCCTGTTAGTTTGAGTAGAAGACCCCTTTAAATATGCAGTAAGCAATTATTAATTATGTATTATTTTGGAGCATTTGACTTGTTTCCCTGTTTTCTTTTTAACATGATTATCTAGTGTTGCATACAAGCACAAAAAAATCTCAGGTTAATTGTGTATATGCCACGTTTATATATATATATCTTTTTTTTTTTTTTTTTTTTTTTTTTCTATTTTCTTTCCTGCTTCAGACCACCTGTATCTCAACCATATATTCAAACAGGAACTCTTCCTCAAGCAACTAATTTTCAGCAATACCCTCCATCTTCAACCAGTACACAGCAGTTAACTAACCAAATGATGGGCATGCATCTTGGTGGTGTGCCTGCACCTGCTCCACCACCACCAACAGCTGGTTTTGGTGAGAAGTATTTTTTGTTTTATTTAGATCAGTGCTTCGCAATTCCAGTCCTCAGGCCTCACCAACAGGTCATGTTTTGAGGATTTCCTTAGTATTTCACAGGTGATATAATTATACTCAGTGCATCAGGTATTATCACAGGTTTTCTTTGTATGGGAAATCCTCAAAACATGACCTTTTGGTGAGGCCTGAGGACTGGAATTGAGAAGCACTGATTTAGATTGCATTACATGTACATGTGCTTTTTTTTGAATCAGTAAATTTTCTTTCTCACAGTTTTCTAATGTAATGTTCATTAAGCAGATTTGAACCTTTATGGCTTGTTGGAGTTTAGGCATGTTACTTATTTGTGATCTTTTATTGTGCTTTAGGTTCACATAGTTCTCTTCCACCGTCCACTGGAAGTTTTCCTGACTCTGCGTCAAGTACTTACAACATATATTCCAGTAATCAAGGTTCAGCTGCTATGAATTTGTCCCAAGGAATGCCTCCTACTAGTTTACCGCAAGTCCAACCACCTCCATCCCAACAATTTACTGGACCCCCTCCTCCACAGCGCCTACCTTCTCCACATGCTTATCCTTATCAGCCAGCTGCACCAGCCTCTCACTATCCTCCACCTATTTCAGGAGGTCCTCCACCACCATCTGGACCACCTTTATCTCAGTCAAACAATTTATCACCAGCTCAAACTCTCCCAACAGTTCCTGGCATGATGCCAGGTCCTCTTGGACCGCCTCCTTCAATGCCACCACCTGGATCTGGAGGGTTTCCTCTTCAACAGAACGGTGAGCATATTGCTTATGAATGAATTTTTCTGTTGCTGAATAAAGACAATTAGATTAGTTAGTTTATTCCTTACCGAGAGTGTTTGTCAGGTTGACTTGTGAATTGACAATTTTTTTTCCCAATTGACTTTCGGTTACTATCTGGCCGCAGTGTTTTTGAGCCAAAAACAGTGAGATGGGAGAAACATGATTACCGTATTTTTTGCTTTATAAGACACACCTGACTATAAGCGCACCCCTGGTTTAAACAAATGAAAATAGGGGGAAAAAAATTAATGTTAATAAGATTTCTATTACAGGACCCCTTTAACACACTCCATGAACATAAACAACTGTGTTACATAAACAGGGACACAGTGTTGTATCAATATACAGACACACATGGGCCTGTGCTACATCACCATACACAAACCGCTCTGCTGCATACTTACAGATAGACACGTAAATTTTAATACAGATTGTCCCTACCTACGGTATATGTAGTGCCCACTCCTCACTGTCATTTGACTAATCCTGCAGGTCTTTCACCTTTGTTCTGGGTTAGTTCCACAGAGCTTTTAAATGCTGGAATCTAGAGGTGACACATATCAACTCCGGATTCCTCTCCTGCACAGCGCTGATTTTACTGATAGGCGCCAAGCAGGAGAAGGGAGAGGACTGTGCAGCTGCACATTTCACCCAGCAGTCAGGTACTGTGCTTGAACATTAAGGATACAGGCAGGGCAGTCTGGTACTGTCGGGTCGCCATGTCCACCGAATATATGACGCAGGCACTTTTTAGCAAGATTCTTGCTAAAAAGTCAGTCATTATAAAATGAAAAATAAAGTAATTCTTTTATTTTCTGCTAAAAATGCCATGGTAAAATCTAAACTGAATTACATGTAAAGTGTTTGTGGAGCTATTGGGGTCAATGAAGTGTTTTTATTTTTACTGTGTGGTCTGGGTAGAGAGTGTTATGAATATAAAGACACCAAAATACTTAATAGTTCATGTTTTTAAATAGACTTTTTAAATAAAAAGTGTACGTGCCCTTATTGTAATATCAGTGATGGTTACAGATTAAACTTCAGCAATGTTATTAATGCTATCTTCTTGCCTGTATCTATATCACTGTAAATGGATTTCTTTTTTAAAGTTATTGTACCAGCTGTACATTTGCTTTAAGATTTTAACATGAACAGAACGCCACTGGCGCAAGAAAGTCTGTGCTGCAGTCCTTTTTTTTGAACCACTGCCCGATTTCTGCGTACGGCCCCGTTCTATTCCCAGGTTGAAGCACTGGACGCGGGCCGGCCTCTGTGGTGAGGCTCCATTGGTCTTAATGGAATAAAGGGTGTTGGTATATAGAGAATGATAAAGACGTTACGGAACAGTCTGTTAAATACTTTAATTTTTTTATTTGGTTTTGGGGGGCGTTTGGCAGTGACTGAAATCAAATTGAACTGGTAAAATATTTATCTGTGATTTTAGTGGTTCCAAATCTTTTTCCCCTCATTCGCTGCTTTGCGTACTTTGGTCAGTGCTGTATAAATAGAAGTGCCTGGAGCTGGACGCGGGGGGGGGGGTTAGATAACTTAAAACTAGTAAAATGACGCAAACCTAAGTGTTAATTCCCCTGTGTTCTGTTGAATTCTAGGTTCCTCCGGACAAGTTAGGGGTCCACAGCCTGGAGCATATCCTCGCGCCCCCAATTATGTTAACCAGCCTGGTCCACCAGGACCTCCTGCCCCACCACCTCCTGCACAGAAGAGGTTGGATCCAGACTCCATCCCCAGCCCTGTAAGTTAATTTGGTTGATATGATTATTAAACTGTATTGTTCTTTTAATTTAAGTTGCTTGTTTCCTTGGAATGAAAAAAGTGTAATATCTGAATAGAATTATAACTGTAAATGTAAATCTGTTCTGCGCAAACATTCGACTCCAGCGGTTAGGTCTGAACTTTTTGTCCAGTAGCTCCCGTCATGCCATTAGTGCCCCCATAAACCCTGGGAAACACACTAGACAATTTCATAGGAAGCCTATTCTCCTATCAGTATGTTTTAGCGTATGAGGGTGAACCAAACAATCCATGGAGTACATACAAATACCAGGCAAATGTCCTTGGTCAAGTTTGTGCACCCCAGTGCTGTGAAGGAACATAGATAACCACCAAGTTACCATGCTGCACGTAGATAAGTCCTGTGCCATGTTTCCTCTCGAAAGGCACCTTAAGGGTGCGTTCACACGTACAGGATCCACAGCAGATTTGATGCTCTGTTCAATCATTTAGTTACATTGAAATCTGCACCATCAAATCTGCTGCGGATCCTGTAAGTGTGAATGTACCCTTAAGAGGCACAAAAAAAATAAAATTAAAAAGAAACTGGTTGTGACTGCACACAGTTTTGAAATATCCTTTTTCCCTCCAAATTTTCTTTTAATTTCTTTAAGTTTTAATTACTATTTATACTTAAGGCCACTATCCCATTGTACAGCTGCTGTGTGTCCACATTCATTGTGCAAGTGTACAGCTGCTGTGCGTCCACATTTAGTAGCAGAGAATCATGGCGGTGCTCACACTGTTTGGTCAGCTCTCCTGTTACACAACACCAAAACCTCTGTAACCTCAGTGACATTATACTAATTGCATTATCTCCTGGTTAGGCTATGTTCACACATAGTGTTTAATTAGCATTAAAGGGGTTGTCCAGCAAAAATCTTTTTTTTTTTTTTCCAAGTTAAAGGACAAGTGCCATGAAAAACTTTTTCCCAGTAATTGAAGCACATTACAAAGTTATATAACTGTGTAATATGCTTCAATCACCTATCTGCCTCCCTTCCCTGTCTTTTCCACCCCCCACCAGGAAGTGTCCTGACTCACACAGATCCCCATAGAAAACCTCTCTTGCTCTGGAGAGTTCCTGTCTCGGCCAGAGATGTCAGCAGAGAGCACTGTGTCAGACTCAAAATAAAACATTTCCCACAGGACATGCAGCTACTCATAAGTATGGGAAGACTTAAGATTTTTAAATACAAGTAAATTACAAATCTATATAGCTTTCTGACACCAGTTGATATGAAAGAAAATTTTCGCTGGACAACCCCTTTAATAAGTGCTATTTTGCCACAATTCACAATAAGATAGCGCTTTTTTTGCAACAATTTTGGTGGAATCTCAGAAAAAATAGCACTATTTTACTGCAATTTCACAATTCTTAGCAAAATATTGCTGATTAACGCTAATTAAATGCTATGTGTGAATATAGCCTAAGCATGCATAGTTGATAATATATTTGGCAAAAGTTAAAGGGAAACGATCAGCAGGTTAGACAGATCTAACCTGCAGTTTTTTAGTTCCACGGTGAGACTGTTAGGATCACTGGGTCTCTCATTAGGAGCACTGCCCGCCTCCATAGCACTGATCCGGGCCACTTCCGGCTGGCTTTCTTCATTATCATTAGAAAGAGGCGGATCAGCGCTTGGGGGGGGGGGTGAGGCAGTGCTTCTAAGGGCCCTGTTCCACCGGACGATTATCGTTCAGATTATCGTTAAATAGTTTGAATCTAAACGATAATCGTTCGGTTGAAATGCAGTTAACGATTAACGACCGAACGAGAAATCGTTGATCGCTTTATAAGACCTGGATTTATTTTTATCGTTGCTCGTTCGCAAATCGTTCGCTTTGAATAAGACATCGTTCGGTCGTTCGCAGTAGATATGAACGCAATAGCGAAGAAAAACGATCGCAATTACGATCATAAGTAACAATTATCGTTCCATGGAAATGAGTGAATGTTTTCAGGTCTTTCGCAATAGCGGTCGTTTGAGATCGTTAACGATTATGCAAACGATAATTGTCCGGTGGAATAGGGCCCTAACTGGTGCCCCAGTGCTCCTAATCGTCTCACTAGACTGTGGAGCAAACGACTAACAGCACTGCGCAATGGAGAAAGGTAAGACACATACCTTCCTCCTTGGCTTCTCCTGTGCAGATTTGCAGTTAGATTTGCCTAACCTGCTGATAGTTCCCCTTTAGGGTGCCAGATTTTTGAAGCAAAAGCCAGGAACAGACTATAAACAGAACAGGTCATAAAAGAAAGACTGAGACTTTTCTTCTTAAATCCATTCCTGGTTTTGGCTTCAAAAATCTGGCAGGTAAATCTCTCTGTGTAAAGGCACCTTAAAGAGGTAGTGCGGCGCTAAGAAATTATTAACAAAATAACACACATTACAAAGTTATAAAACTTTGTAATGTATGTTATGTCTGTGAATCGCCCCCTTCCCCGTGTTCCCCGACCCCGCCCGTGTACCCGGAAGTGTGTGGTGCATTATACATACCTGTCACATGCCGACCCCTGTCTCCGATCTTCTGTCAATGACGTCATCTTCGGGCGTAACTGTGCTCAGCCAATCATGGCTGAGCAGCCAATGACGCGTGCCGCGTCATCAGCTGCTCAGCCGCGTTTGGCTGAGCCTAACTCTGCTCAGCCAATCGCGGCTGAGCATCTGGTGACGCTGCAGAGGGCGGCCGGCACTAGGGACAGTCGGAGCTGTTCGGCCGTCCGTCTGAAGATGAAGTCATTGACAGAAGATCGGAGACGGGGGTCGGCACGTGACAGGTATGTATAATGCACCACACTTACGGGTACACGGGCGGGGGTTGGGGAACATGGGGAAGGGGGGCGATTAAATGGCGGCCATCCACTCAATTTCAACATTGCGTGAACAGATCCTTTCTGTGTTTTTAATCCACTCCTGGTTTTGGTTGCAATTTGAGGACCACAATACTGACTGAAATATACGTAGTGTGAACCCAGCCTCAATAGTATAATTAGCCTAAGTTAATGGCCCTCATGTTATACAACCTGCATGATGAACGGGTGTCTTTCCTTGCATGAGCACGCAAAGGACTGGGACTTTGTGTCTGGTCTTTTTTTTTTAAACACGTAAGACCAAATATTGGCAGGCACCATCATCGTATATATGAGTGACATTGATTTAAACATAGAAAGCAAAAAAAAAAGTATATTGCAAAACTGCTTGCGATCACAACCCCTGTTGATTTCCTAACAAAATTTTTTACCTGGTATGCTTTAAAGCTTCCATACTCATTATACTTTGGTCAGCCATACCTGCAGCACGTGAGTGATAGTGATAACAATATTCTGCTACAACAGTACCAACCTATGTAAATGTTCCCTACTGGGTTTTTTATTTGTGTTAGTTATGTGCCGTATAAACGACATCCTCTATTCACACATACAACTTTTTGAATATTAACCTTAACCTGCCCATGGTCCCATAGCTGCGGTTTTGTCTGTTGTGTGAATAATCTGAGCTGTGACAATGGAATGCTTTTCTCTTTACATGTTCAGCTTGTTCTATGGTTTTCTTGGTTTGTATTATACTTGACATACTAAGTCAATTACTGTCCCTCTGTGGGACAAGTAAACGCATGATATGCCTCTGCCATCTACCTCCTTGGATGGGTAGAGAGGGTGGGTGAATGTGTTTCACTCCCGTGTTTTTTTTTTTTTTTTTTCCTCCTATTTTTTGTTTCATTATACTTTAATTCTCTTTCTCTTTGCTGTTTTGTGGCATCGCTTACACCCGTCTTTTAAACAATAAAGCAACTTAATGAGCTGCCACCCCAGCAGAAAACAAGGCACAGGATAGACCCAGATGCAATTCCCAGTCCAGTAAGTGAAGTGTGCTTCATTGCCTTGGTCTTTGTGTGCTCATCGTGCCCTTGCTCACTTCTCGTGCATGCCATTCACCTCACTAACGCATGTCTCCTTCCAACCCTAACTCCTCTGCTCCCTTCATTTGTACAGTGTCAGTAGTGGATTGTGTACCACTGTGTTCACTCAGCTAACAGCACAACTTCCTTGTGGCTCTATGGGCTACATAAGCCATATAGACAACCTTGTGTTTTCTGTGTGTCAGAAGGCAGCTAGGCCTGATGATTCCATATAAAACAATTACCCTTGGGTCATCTAGTTCTGTGCTATTCATCCACGTTTAGCGCAACTATGTAGACTACCAGAGCCAGCATGTGAGAAAATTATTTATTTTTTTTGTTCTTTGGTCAAATATGGATTATGGATCTAGAAGCCCTGGCTGCCTGACTCTTAGCACTGTAGGGAAAATTGGCTGTGTGAGCTGCTGTATTATGGGTAACAAACACTCAAATGTGAATATTGTCTGTATTTTGTGCTTTTTGCATGGATGATTCGGTATGAGAAACCTTTACATACACTAGGGGCAAATTATATGGATGTCTGTAGATGGCTAATAAAAAGAGCAGCAAAAATGTTCATCTGAACAGGTGGTCCTTTTAGAGAAGGCTAAGGGTATTACAGAACCCATCAAAGGAAAAATTTGTCAGCCTTCACTGTGTTCTCTGTCTGGGTGTTTTTAGTATAATTTGTGCTAAAGCATCCATGTATGAGCCATATGTATTAATACATTTCATATCTCTTCTTTGATTGCAGTATGAAACCAAAGGGGGGAAATAAATGAAACTTTTCCCAGTACTTGTTACCAGATTTTGCACCAAAATTTGCATTAAAAATAAAATCAGAGACCTAACATTTCCATGAAATTACCTGAGGGTTATAATTGTGTCAAGTCACCTTTTCCTGTTTCCCAAGTGATAACATAGCCTAAAGCTTCTGTAAGCTGGGACTCCGGGGAGAGACAATGTTTACAAGGCACTAAACAAATGACTGTACACCAGCTTTTGGGAGCTGCAAAATACACACACACACTTTTTATTTATTCCATCATTTTATTTTAAGACCACAGTTATGTGACAGACTCAGTGTTTGAGTAATTTTGTGGTGGTACCATGTTGAAAAAATTCACTGCATAATCCGTAAATGACTGACAGAAGCCGCCCCCATCAATTTGCTGTTAGGGGAGGCTGCGGCACCATCTACTCTGTAGTGGTGTTGCATGTTACATAAGAGCTAAGCTTCAGTAATCCGCACCACCAGTACACAGACGACGCAGGGCTCCCGACACTTTTCGCTGTGTATAGGTCCCAGTGCAGTGGCTCCCCTGAACAGCTTATCGGCAAATGTGTGGTGACGATCGGACATTAATGGCCTATGCTGTGGGATAGGTCACTATTGTTATACACCTGGACAGCCTCTTTTATATATTAGCAACTTCTTTTAATATATTAGTCTACATGCAATGTAGATAATAAGTGGCCATAATGTTGGTAAGTCCTGCTCTGAAGACGACTATATGTAACCATGTAGTTGGTGTAACTAGCTTTGGAAATTTAGACTGAGAACACAGGATTGCTTTGAGGTTATAGTTGTTAGGTTTGGGATGTATTGAAGGGATAGTAAGAGGTAGGTTGTACCTGTGCTAAACAGGTTTCTGAGCAGCAGCTAACCTGTAACATGGTTCTTAGCAAACCATTCCTGCCAGGTGACTGGTGACCTAGGTACCCATTCTCAAATCCTTTTCTGTAATATTCTCAGAAGTGATACTTGAGCTGGATATCCATGATCGGTATCATCTGGGATTGTGTTGCGTACCCATGAGAATGCTTATATATTTACATGGCAGAAATGTATAATTTATGGGTTCCTTTTAAATGGACATGGAGCTAAGTAACAGAGCATAGTGTCACCAGAGGTGTGAAAAGAAGCATTGTTCCTTTGTTCTGAGTTCTTATAGAGTATAGCATGTAAGGCTGTTACATTTCTTCTGAAGTTCTGGGCTACTTTAATTGTTAGTAGAAAGTGGTGACTCTTAAAGAGTCCCTGGATCAACAGAAGTTGCATTAATCAGAAGTATTTGTGAATAGAATACATTTTGTAAAACACTAGAGACAAATGTCAATTTTTCACTTATGAGACACTTCTCCTCCTCTCCCCCCCCCCCCCCCCCTTGCATTGATCATTTAATTTTAAATGTCTTGACATATTGAGGGATTAGGTTACAAGCTGTCTCTATGGAGGGGAAGGAAGTGCGGAGAGAGGGCGAACTGCTGTATGTATCTTTATTGAAGACTAAGGACGCACTTTGCACACCTATTCCTGTCACGTATTTTAGTTCTTGATACACACAAAAATATGTGCAAAAGAAGACTGTGAATCTGGCCTAATGCAGACGGCAAACATGGCAAAATACACCACGTAAAAGTGATATGCTCGTCACATACACAAATGTGACTGTTTTGTTGTAAGAAGTGGCCTAAAACAACATGTTTGCTACTGTATGTTAGGCCAGGTTCACACTACGTATGTCAGTGTCAGTGAAGTTTGTCACTGCAGTACCGGACGGGATAAACTTCAATTCTTCTATTCTTCTAACACTTCTATTGAATTGGGATGCTGGAGCCGCACTCTCCATTGTGTGACCTGTCAGGCTTGTGCAGCCACTATTCAATGAATAGTGGCCACACAAAACTGACATGTCCGTTTTTTACTGCAGCCGCTCGCGATCCCGCCCGAAGTGTATACTATGTGTATACACTCTGTCCGGGATCCCATTCATTTTCAATGCAATGTATTTTTTGTATTAATTACGCCCGTAGTTGTAATGTGCAACAACAGCCGCGATCAATACAAAAATTACGTTGTGTAAATATAGCCTTCGTATTTATGTATATATAATAAACTGAAATCTGTATACGTAATGTGTGTGTACGCCAGCTGCTTCACTGTGGTGGATTTAGCAGAGATTTTCTTTGCCAATAATTTATCTATAATGTGAAGTACCATAGTACATTACATGTTCATGTTTCCCAGTTGCGGAACATTTTTATTTTTTTTTGTCACTCACTATGCAATTTTTCCTTTTATGTTTAAAAAAACACAGATTTTGCACTTGGCTTAGTTTTGTGTCACTGGTATATGTAGCATAGTAAAGACATTTTATGTATGTATTTTACTTCCTAAGGATACTTTCTTATTCTGCTCTGTGTCTGTTCAGATTCAGGTAATAGAAGACGATAGAGCTAACAGAAGTTCTGAGCCTTTTATCACTGGGCTGAGGGGACAAGTTCCACCACTTGTTACAACAAACTTCTTGGTCAAAGATCAAGGTACATTTGGCTTTGTGTAGATGTATGATTAATACTTTCCATGATATGAAAAATAAATGTTTATCTGTGAATAGTAGCTAATTGGCTGCGCTATTCCTGCCTGCCTACCAAGTCAGTATGTATATACTAGTTATAGGCTATGTTTTACCTAAATCGTCCACTCTTGATCCCTTGATTTTTTTTTTTCACAATTTAGGAAATGCAAGTCCACGCTACATAAGATGTACTTCATATAACTTTCCTGCCACGTCAGATATGGCGAAACAGTCCCAAGTCCCACTTGCTGCTGTTATTAAACCTCTTGCAACGTTACCGTCTGATGAGGTAAAAATGTGTTATTTGTTTGTTTTCAGTCCATAGGACTTGGGTTCTTAAAGGATAGGCAAACAAATAGGGCCAAAATGCCCAAACTCACACTCAGATCACTAGGCACTACTAGATAAAGTACTAGATAAGTACTGGAACACTTGAGATTTTTTAATAAAAGTGACAAATTTCACCAGTGCATTTAAAAATTATTATTATTTTTTGTTAACTACCCCTTTTAAGGCCAAAATTCACTGTGCCCTTAACCCCTTATCGACCTGGGGAGTCAGTAAGCCGCAGCTCCAACTCCTGCTTCCTCATAAATGGCCGGTCATATACCAGGGGAGTTATTTATCACACTGGCTCAGCAGCTTCTCCCCAATGTCATACATGATCCTGGGGCAACTTCTGAGGGAATAAAGGAATACTGTATATAAAGCAGATTCTCCTGTGTGCGCAGTGGATGCTGTCAGTCTACAGCCTCCATGTCCTGAACTACTCACAACTAGAGTAGATGGAGCAGGTGGTCTTTTCCTGCTAACAGTCTATGTTTCTAACTAAATATTCACCATACACACAGAAAGACTGCTAACAATACCAGATACCTGTAATATAGATATCAGCCATAGTGATATAGAGGGGGTCACACATAGCGATATAGAGGGGTCACTGTGGCTGTGGGGGCACACCATATCACACACACACACAGCTGCAGCCATAGCACACACACATACACATCCTACTGCAGCCATAGCATACACACACACAGCTGCAGCCATAGCACACTGAAGAAAAACACCACATTGAGGACAGAGGTTACTGCTACAGTACTTATGTCTTCTCCTCCTTCTCTATATAAGGCTAGGTTCACACTGCGTTTTCAGCATCCGTTTAACGCATCCGTTTTTTGCAAAAAACGCATGAAAAACGGATTGCAAAAAACGGATTCATTTGTGTGCATCCGTTTTTCCATTGACTTCCATTGTAAAAAAAAACGGATCCGTTTTTTTTGACGGACCAAAACGGACAAAAAAACGTTGCTGACCCTATTTTTCTGGACGTTAAAAAAAACGGATCCGTTAAACGGATGCTGAAAACGCAGTGTGAACCTAGCCTTACACAGGATATCTTCATATTACACTGCTGCTCATATACAGTCATCCAGCATCCAGGAAGAGAACAGCACAGATCTCTCCCCCCACACAATGGACTCTTCCAGCTCAGAAACAAACTGCCAAATAGTGACCGACAACTTTTCTTCAACCACGCTTATGTAATAGCGCCAGTGTCCTATTAGAATGTTGCTCATAATATATATTAATGAGCAAAACTAATAAAATTCATATCAAAACTCAATTTTAAATTGTTCTAAGATTTTTTTTAAAGCTGGAGTCGGTACATTTTTTCCGACTCCTGCCAAAACTAGTTCTAAATCCAACTCCACAGTCCTGCTGCTGGGGTACCGGGCTGTGAAGCGAGCTTAGCAGCTGAGCTATCAGCAGCCAGGCCCTCACCCTCAATGGCGGACTGCCACAATCGCGGCCTCTAAGTGACAAGAGCAGCTCCTTTCACTTAACAATCGGACCCCCTGCAGCGTGTCTGCGGGAGTCCCGATCGCATCGCCTGACTGCTGGAGGTCTCTTACCTGCAGTTAGGTTTCAGTCTTCTGATAGTCTGCCACAGGCAGGCTCTATCAGAAGATTGCCAACAACCCTGATCCCCGCTATGTTTTTGCATAGCAGTGATCAGTGAATGCAATCCACTGCATTCATGTAAAAGTCCCCTGGGAGGACTAAAAAAGTGTGATAAAATAAGAGTTTTTAAAAATGATGCAAAGCCCCTCCCCCAATAAAAGTCTAAATCACCCCCCCCCCCCTTCCCATTTTATAAATAAAACACACATAAATAATAACACATTATATACCGTAATGTGCGTAATTGTCCAAACTATTAAAATAAACCAATATTTCCTCACGGTGAATGGCGTGAACAAAAAACGGTAAAAAAAATGCACGGATTGTTAATTAAAAAAAAAAAAATTAATAAAAAGTGATCAATATGTCCAATCTACACAAAAACATGGCGCAAAAAATGACACCCCAAACAGCCCCGTAGGTGATAACATAAAAGCGCTATGAGTCACAATAGGGCCACTGTAAACACACCTATTTGCAAAAAAAAAAAAAAAAAGTTTTACTGTTAATAACAATAGTAAAATATTAGAAAAGCTATACAAAATGCATATTGCTGTATTCAGACTGACCTATGGAATACAGATAAATGTCAGTTTTACCGTAAAGTGCATTACGTAAACATGGAACCCCACAAAATTTGCAGAATTGCATTTTTATCCCAATTTCACCCCATAAATGATAATTTGGGGGTTCCGTCATTAATTTTATGGTAGATTGAAAGGCGCCATTACAAAGTACACCTGTTCCTGAAAAAAACAAGACCTCACATGGCTCAGTAGATGAAAAAAATAAGAGTTATAGCCTTTTAGAAAGCAAGAAGTAAAAAATGAAAATGCAAAACTGAAAATTGGCCCAGTCCAATTTAATGCTACAACGAATGTGATAAGAAGCAATCTTGCAATTTACAATATTTTTTGTTACCATGCTTTAAAAACATAGCTGTACTTGCTTGAAATCCAGGTACAATCTCCTAAAGGTAGCTTTTTGGTCTGGTTGGAAAAAGCGACAAAATGCAGGAAGTCCTGACAGGAAGACCTCATAGAGAAGGCCGTGATTAACGCAGATTAATGGATGCATTGAGCTGTGACACTCTGTACTGGTCGGGACTTCTTGCGCTTGTTTTTTGTTTTTTTAACCAGCACAAGACTAAAGAGCTGCCTTTAGGAGACTGGACCTGGGTACAAGTAACTGTAGTTTTGTTTTAAAGCATGATAACTAAGAAAAATGAATGTAAATTGCAGACTTGCTTTATTTTGCATCCCATATTTTACATTTTGAAAGTTATAATGACTGGTATCCTTTTAATATGCTGCTTTCGAATTGGAAACCATTTAGAAAAGTATGATCTAGTGTGTGTATTTTTTCTTTCTATAGTCCCCTCCTTGTGTAGTTGATCATGGTGAGACTGGACCCATTCGATGCAACAGATGTAAAGCCTATATGTGCCCTTATATGCAGTTCATTGAGGGTGGGAGAAGATTCCAGTGTTGCTTTTGCAGCTGTGTCACTGAAGGTGAGTTACTTATATTGCTTGTTTTTTTTACAAGGTTGTAGAGATGAGGAAGTACTACATGGTGCTCATGTAAAATAATAAGTCTCCTCCCCGCATGTTTGGTGGTTTAAATTAGCCAATAAAGATGCAGGGAAGGGGCTGGCACATCCTGCTATACCACAGCCATGTTGGCTGCTGGTCTAGCAGTGATTGGCCGGCTGCATCAGGTGACCTGGGTGTATATAGACCTAGGTCACCTTTTTGCTTGATTCACTTGCCTTATGTTAGCTGAGAGGCAGAGAACTTAGTTAACTACCTAACACCCAAAAGTCCTTTTCAGGACTAGCAATCTCAGTGTGACACCAGAAAAAAACCTATATTACATACAATTTACCAATAGTATACGATATACTGATACCAATAGAGGTACAGTATATTGGTGATGGTATATAGTTAGTATGTGCAGTTATATACTGTGCTACACTTTATTAGAGTACCCAGTAGAAGTACTTGCATTAGTCCCCAAATGATATTTCTTTGTGACCCAGAAAAAAAGCATCTGATTTACAGTATAGTATACCAGTAATAGATGGTCTACTCCAGTGATGGTTATCCTTGACACTCCAGCTGTTGCAAAACTACAATTCCTATGATACCTGGGCAGCCAAAGTCATATCTTTGGTTGTCCAGGCATGATGGGAATTGTAGTTTTGCATCAGCTGGAGTGTCAAGGTTAGCCATCACTGGTCTACTTAGCCTGATAATGGTACAGTATACAGTTAGTACAGCTGATGCATAGGCCCTGGAGTCTTAAATGCATCCATGTATGCCCCCCCCCCCCCCCCCTGTTGTTCCTATTCCATTTCTGTGGTGTTTTTATCACTGTCTGTGGTTTTCAGGGGCACCAGACACTCTCCCCTTGTAGGGTCTCCTGAAAAAATGGCATTAATGGGGTTTGTTTGAGCATTCGCGTATAGAAAAATACTCAACACAAATATAGACGTTTTTCAATGTTACCCACGGCTCTAATCATCCTCTATGGAGCCACCGGAAAGAGCCAAGTGCTTTGCTGAATGAGGTTATGAATGAATGGAACTGCGGGTCACGTGCTGTATGATTTCTTACTTGTCTCCTATTCTGTGGATAGGGTAGGGCTGGGCGGTATACCGCAAAAATACCGATACCGTCACTGGCGTCGGTTAACCGACCTCAACTTAGCCAGGACGGTATCTGCGGTAATTTTGTATTTCCCAGAGAGCTTCTGCACGCAGTCGCGGCCCGGCGTGAGCGCTGCACGTTATGTGCAGGGACGCCAGAATCAGAGCGGGAGGTGGAGGAGCAGCAGGGCCCAGGTGAGAATGCCCGAGTGCACAGCCCTCCCCCGCACCCGTCCAGTCTGAGCGCCCGCCCTCCTCCTGTCCCATCCGGCGTCCCTGCACACACAGGACATTAACGTGCAGCGCTCGCCGGGAGGGGGAGTTGGGGGACCGGCACCAATCCTGTCCGAGCGCCCTTCTCCTCCGGCCGGCGAGCGCTGCACGTTAATGTCCTGTGTGTGCAGGGACGCGGTGTGCGCGCGGGAAGTGGAGGAGCAGCAGGGTCCAGGGGAGAATGTTCCTGAGTGCACAGCCCTCCCCCCGTCCCGCCAATCCTGTCCTGTCCGGCGTCCCTGCACACACAGGACATTAACATGTGCAGCGCTCACCGGCCGGAGGAGAAGGGCGCTCGGACAGGACTGGTGCCGGTCCCCCCCCTCCTCCCGGCGAGCGCTGCACATTAATGTCGTGTGTGCAGGGACACCGGTCAGATCTCAAGGTGGAGGAGCATATGCATGCAGCTCCCTGTGTACCCATCCACCCCTGCCGGCCCCCCTGTGTACCCATCCACCCCTGCCGGCCCCCCTGTGTACCCATCCACCCCTGCCGGCCCCCCTGTGTACCCATCCACCCCTGCCGGCCCCCCTGTGTACCCATCCACCCCTGCCGGCCCCCCTGTGTACCCATCCACCCCTGCCGGCCCCCCTGTGTACCCATCCACCCCTGCCGGCCCCCCTGTGTACCCATCCACCCCTGCCGGCCCCCCTGTGTACCCATCCACCCCTGCCGGCCCCCCTGTGTACCCATCCACCCCTGCCGGCCCCCCTGTGTACCCATCCACCCCTGCCGGCCCCCCTGTGTACCCATCCACCCCTGCCGGCCCCCCTGTGTACCCATCCACCCCTGCCGGCCCCCCTGTGTACCCATCCACCCCTGCCGGCCCCCCTGTGTACCCATCCACCCCTGCCGGCCCCCCTGTGTACCCATCCACCCCTGCCGGCCCCCCTGTGTACCCATCCACCCCTGCCGGCCCCCCTGTGTACCCATCCACCCCTGCCGGCCCCCCTGTGTACCCATCCACCCCTGCCGGCCCCCCTGTGTACCCATCCACCCCTGCCCGCCCCCCTGTGTACCCATCCACCCCTGCCGGCCCCCCTGTGTACCCATCCACCCCTGCCGGCCCCCCTGTGTACCCATCCACCCCTGCCGGCCCCCCTGTGTACCCATCCACCCCTGCCGGCCCCCCTGTGTACCCATCCACCCCTGCCGGCCCCCCTGTGTACCCATCCACCCCTGCCGGCCCCCCTTTGTACCCATCCACCCCTACCCGCCCACCTGTGTACCCATACACCCCTGCCTGCTCCCCTGTGTACCCATCCACCCCTGCCGGCCCCCCTGTGTACCCATCCACCTCTGCCCGCTCCCCTGTGTACCCATACACCCCTGCCTGCCCCCCCGTACACCCCTGCCCACCTCCCCGTAGAGGAGATAGATAGGGAATAGATAGATAGAGAGCTAGATAGAGAGCTAGATCGATAGATAGATAGATAGGGAATAGATAGATATAGATAAAGCAGCAAGAGTCCGCAGCACACCAGCATGTAGTGAAGAGTGGTTCATTCCATCAAATAAGGTGCAGGATACGACGTTTCAATTCACTCCAGAATCATTTTCAAGCATGCTTATCTCTTCACTATATGCTGGTGTGCTGCGCACTCTTGCTGCTTTGTATTTTGGGATCCCCTGCCAAAGGCCTTTCTGTGTTCAGCACCCTCTACTTCAGCCTTGGATGTGCGTCTGTCACGAACGATAGATCGATATCTTTACAGCGTGTCAGTGCAGTGCCATCTACAGCCCCCTATAATGTACGTCCCTGTACTGTCACCTGTATATACTATATACCCATCATATATACTTTGGATACCTATAGTACATAGCTATATACCTGTATATACATGTCCTGTAGTGTGCACATAGCTGTATACCTGTATATACACGTCCTGTAGTGTGCACATAGCTGTATACCTGTATATACATGTCCTGTAGTGTGTACCTAGCTTGGGTTGCTGCTCATTGAGTTACTGTACTTTTTTTAACTTTATTGAAACAAACTATCCCCAGTTTGGCACGGCCGAGTGGGTGTGGCTTGTAAAAGGGGTGTGGCTTACAAAGGGGCGTGTCATAGTTATCGTCCAATTATCGTTACCGCAGCTACATATGCGATAAACCGCGATATTGATTTAGGCCAATATCGCCCAGCCCTAGGATAGGGGTCAAGTTTTTCGGTTGAAATACCCCTTTAAGTTGACAAACTCCATCACATGTGTCTGTGAGCCTATTTTTGTGCCCTTTACCCAAAAAAATAACATTGTGGGAGATAACATACCAGTCCCCCATGTGATGTAAATCAGTGGGATATTTAGTATGTTGCAGCTTAGACACTTTTTTTCTGCCTAGATTCAAGTTAACCAGCACTAAGGATTACCTCAGACACAAGTTTTGTGGTTTTTGGTGCTGAAGAGAAGATTTTTTTCATTCTTTCTGGCAATTTTTTCTGACATTCTCATTTTATTGTAAATTACTATAGGCATTTTTATGTCTGGTATTTTATCACCTACTGCTGCAATTCCCCTCTCCTAAACCTGAAGAACAGGGACCCCAAAATCCCTGCTGAATTGCCCTGCGAATTATGCATGTGTGACGCTGCTTTATTTATTTCAAGGAGCCGCTGAAGACAGACGTTTTCTGCTCATGCATTGATATATTTATACCTGTCTGCCATTACACATTGTTTATCTGTTTTCCTCAACCCTCTTTTTCCAGTGCCGCCTCACTACTTTCAGCACTTGGATCATACGGGGAAGAGAGTAGATTGTTATGATAGACCTGAACTCTCAATGGGATCCTATGAATTTACAGCAACTGTGGACTACTGCAAGGTGGGATAATCATTACTTGATAGAGGATAAAATCCTTTTACTCCTACATTAAGACCTGGCAGGTTAGAGATCATGTTATATTCTGGATTAATCGATCATCCAAGGAAAAAAAAATAATCAAAATATTCAAAGTTGACACACATGGCCCTTAGCCTACTATTACATGGGACGTTTGTCACTCCAGCGATCTTTTGTGCTGCCCGCCTGTATGACTGATCCTGCATTGTGAGGGTTCTGTGAAGGAGCATCAATCAAAGATCAGCGCCTGTTTACAGGCAAGATTGTTCAGTCTAATATGGCTTCTAGTTTTATCAATATCTAAAACTTCATTGTTAACTAACTCAGCTCTGACTGTTAGAATGTATTTTTTGCTTATTTTTTTCGTGTTTATATATGTTTCATTAATATATCTTTTTTTTTTTTTTTTTTTTTTTTTTTTTTTTTTTTTTTTTTTTTTTGGGTGAACATGAACAGAATAATAAATTTCCAAACCCCCCAGCCTTCATCTTCATGATAGATGTATCGTACAATGCCGTGAAGAGTGGTCTGGTTGCACTGATCTGTGAAGAACTGAAGCAGCTCATTGATTATCTTCCAAGGTTAGTATTTGAAAGTTTATTACAGTTTGAATTTTACTTCCATAAGCCATGATCCATTAATAAATTCTGTCTTTTCTGATTTCTAGGGAGGGTAACATGGAGGAATCTGTGATAAGGGTTGGGTTTGTGACCTACAACAAGGTTCTTCACTTTTATAATGTGAAAAGCTCCTTGGCACAGCCACAGATGATGGTTGTTTCTGATGTGGCTGATATGTTTGTCCCGTTGCTCGATGGATTCCTTGTCAATGTGAATGAATCGAGGACTGTCATTACCAGGTAATCGCAACTTTTTATTTGAATGAAAATGTCATAAATGTATGTCCTCCTATGTAATGCTTAAAGGGGTTGTCCAGCGAAAAAATGTTTTCTTTCAAATCAGCTGGTATCAGAAAGTTAAATAGATTTGTAATTTACTTCTATTTAAAAATCTCAAGTCTTCCCATACTTATAAGCTACTATATATCCTGCAGGAAGTGTTGTTTGTTTACATTCAGAAACAGTGCTCTCTACTGACATCTCTGGCGGAGTCAGGAACTGTCCTGAGCAGGAGAGGTTTTCTATGGGGACTTGCTGCTGCACTGGACAGTTCCTGACTCCGCCAGAGATGTCAGTAGAGAGCACTGTTTCTGAATGTAAACAAACAACACTTCCTGCAGGATATATAGTAGCTTATAAGTATGGAAAGACTTGAGATTTTTAAATAGAAGTAAATTACAAATCTATTTAACTTTCTGAAACCAGTTGATTTGAAAGAAAAAAAAATTTCACTGGACAACCCCTTTAAGGGTTGAGAACATTACATGGCTTCCATATTGTGTGTTTGTAGCATAGTAGGGGTATGGACACACAGGATGAATCCTTTGCTGAAAGTAGTGTAAATTTGGTTGTAGGCTAGCTGTGAAGGGGGATTGTCAACAGACTGTATGATTCAAAAAAAATAAAATCTTTCTGTAGTTTATTAGACCAGATTCCAGAGCTGTTTGCAGACACAAGAGAAACAGAGACTGTTTTTGCACCTGTTGTTCAAGCTGGTTTGGAAGCTCTGAAGGTAAGCAGCTGTAAGATGGTAATTCTATAATGATGTTGAGTCCTGCAGCTCTGCAGTTATCTTTTTGTATTTTCTTTCTAGGCAGCGGACTGCGCAGGGAAACTTTTTATTTTTCATACAACTCTTCCTATTGCTGAAGCACCAGGGAAGCTGAAGAACAGAGATGATAAAAAGCTGCTCAACACAGATAAAGAAAAGGTATCTATAACATCTGTTCACCCCAGTCCAATCTAATATACAATAAAATCCCTTTAGTCTAACATCAATGTTTTTGATTTTTTTTTTTTTTTGTGTAGCTTTTGGCTGGAGTAAAATAATTTATGATTATGTGCACGTTCACACAATAGTTTATGACACTGATTTTAGTGTGAATTCTACCCACATACAATGCATGGGAAGCCATGCCATAGTTAATATGGCGTAAAGAAAAAAATATGTCACTACCGATTTTTAAAGGGTCACTTTTTGACAAAGTTTTCACATTTAAACACCAGGTAGCCAGGATTGAATAGTGCTTCATTAGTATTGAAAACCGTTGCAGATTATAAGACCTACAGAGGGACAATACACAGCCAAAATCCTCAAGTATGGCTTGGCTTTTTGCTAATGATTCAGTGTTCAATTCACTGTGTGAACATGCCCTATGAGTTTATGAGGCAAATCTATACTCCATGTGGCATGTGTTTTTCTTTTGTAATTTCTTTAACTTTACAAATAATATATATTAAACATTTAAAGGCTATGGATATTTCTGAATAAATTTTTTTATAAAATTTATTACAAAGGAATTTGTTCCATTTTCACCTCCATGTCTTCACATATAGTGCAGACTGCTCTTGTTCATGGGGAAATCTGTCCCCTGCCCATTAGAAGATTGTTTAAAAGAGGAGCTGTAGACAAGGCCACCATGCAGCCATTATGCAGATTTTACCCAACAAGACAGAGCAGCCTTCTCTGTTAGGGTACGTTCACACGTACAGGATCTGCAGCAGATGACACAGATTTGAAGTTGCAGATTGAAAGCAAATCTGCAGCTTAAAATCTGTGCCATTAACCCCTTCGGGACCAGGCTAATTTTTGTTTTTGTGTTTTCGTTTTTTCCTCCTTGTGCTTAAAAGGCCATAGCACTTGCATTTTTACACCTACAGACCCACATGAGCCCTTATTTTTTGCGTCACTAATTGTACTTTGCAATGACAGGCTGAATTTTTGCATAAAGTATACTACGAAACCAGAAAAAAAATTCAAAGTGTGGTGAAATTAAAAAAAAAAATTTGGGGGGAATGTGTTTTTACGCCATTTGCCCTGGGGTAAGACTGACTTGTTATGCATGTTCCTCAAGTCGTTGCGATTAAAACGATATATAACATGTATAACTTATATTGTATCTGATGGCCTGTAAAAAATTCAAACCATTGTTAACAAATATACGTTCCTTAAAATCGCTCCATTCCCAGGCTTATATCGCTTTTATCCTTTGGTCTATGGGGCTGTATGAGGTGTCATTTTTTGCGCCATGATGTTTACTTTCTATCGGTACCTTGATTGCTCATATACAACTTTTTGATCGCTTTTTCTTACATTTTTTCTGGATTTGATGCGACCAAAAATGTGCAATTTTGCACTTTGGGATTTTTTTGCGCTGACGCTGTTTACCGTACGAGATAAGGAATGTGATTAATAGTTTGGGCGATTACGGACGCGACGATAGCAAACATGTTTATTTATTTACTTTAATTTATAACCTGGGAAAAGGGGGGTGATTCAGACTTTTATTAGGGGAGGGGGCTTTTTACTTATAACAATACTTTTTTTTTTTTTTTTTTTACATATACTAGAAGCCCCCCTGGGGGACTTCTAGTATATACACTTTGATCTCTCATTGAGATCTTTGCTGTATACAGCAGTTATACAGCAAAGATCAATGAGATCGGGACTCGTTTGCTTTCGGCTGCTGCAGCCGATAACAAACGAGTGCCGAGCCGGGGACGGCGCCATCCTGGAGCGGTCCCCGGCCGGTTTCAGTTACAGAGATCGCTCCTCCAGGATAACGTCCCAGAGGAGCGATCTCCTCCACTAGACACCAGGGAATTGCTCTATCCGGTAATCTGATGCAGCTGTCATGTTTGACAGCTGCATCTGATTACTGTATTAGCGGGCACGGCGATCGGACCGTGCCCGCTAATACCGGTGGTCCCGGGCTACAAGCGGCACCCGGGACCGCCGCGGTTCAGAGCGGGGTCGCCACGCGGCCCGGCTCTGAACGCCCGCACCCGCTCCAGGACGTACAGTTACGTCCTCGTGTGGGAAAGGGTTAAATATGCTGCAGATCTGCTGCAAACACTTTAGTGTTACTTTGCAGAAAATTGCCCAATAAAATGTTGCCAGTTTTTCAGCAATTCCACAGAATTGCGCAGTTCTTGCAAAAATAGTGCTGATTATTCTGTGAGAATAGCCTCAACACAAGCTGTAAGGGTATACTCTGCTTGTCATGGTTCTGTTGTGGTTTGTTTGTTTTCATTGATATGACGTGAATAAGAAAAATTGCAGTTAAACCCCCCTTAGCACAAATATGCGTGAATAAATCCCAATACAATTTCTAATGAAGAATTTTATTGCTTGGTTAAAAAAAAAATATGGTCAATTCTTTTTATTTTATCACAGACCCTATTCCAACCTCAAACAACTTTCTATAATAACCTGGCCAAGGATTGTGTAGCTCAGGGCTGCTGTGTGGATCTTTTCCTCTTTCCAAACCAGTACCTAGATGTGGCCACACTTAGTGTTGTTCCATACCAGACTGGTGGCTCCATTTACAAATACACCTTCTTTCAGGTAAGCATTTTTTGTTGTATCGATGGTTGTTTCTTCTACAAGAAGATATTCACTGTGCACATGTATTGGAGCAATTAGGCAGAACAAGTCCATGTGTACAATTACATGCTTGTTTCTTTACTTCTCACTTTTCCCCTGATAGATGGAAACTGATAAGGAGAGGTTTTTGAATGACCTGCGCAGAGATGTCCAGAAAGATATTGGCTTTGATGCAGTTATGAGGGTCAGAACTAGCACTGGTGAGTGTTTTCTATTAATAAAGGGATTGTTCACTAAGCTGCTGGGACTCGCTATAATCTATGGGAGAAGCTGGTGACAAGAGTTTAGTTCCTGTGCTGTGCCACCATATTGAAGCATTGAATTTTTCTCAACAGTGGGCCTCCCATGCCAGATAATTCCATTTGAGCAACTGCTATGACCTAGAGAGGGTGAAAGGGAGTTTTTAGGTTTTACTTTTGGTGCAGAACATACCTATATAGGTAGTTTAAAGAGGATGTACCACCCGGTACATCCTCTTTAACCTGAACCCACGGATCGATCGGCGCCGGAATGGGGAAGCCGGTGCCGCGGTCCGTTTTTCAGACCGCCTCCCGGTTCCCGTTCACGGCGCTGTTCGATCCAACAGTACCAGCCGGTGCTGAAGCACTGGAGGTTGGCTGGCCCGCCCCCAGTGGGAGGGAATTCCCTCCCCTGTATGACGCGGCCCATTCATTCTAAGCGAGCCGCGTCATACAGGGGAGGGAATTCCCTCCCACTGGGGGCAGGCCGGCCGACCTCCAGTGCTTCAGCACCGGCCGGTACCGCTGGATCGAACGGCGCCGTGCACAGGAACCGGGAGGCGGTCCGAAAACGGCGGTCCGTGACGGCGCCGATCGATCCGTGGGTTCAGGTTAAAGAGGATGTACCGGGCGGTACATCCTCTTTAACCTTTATCAACAGTCTGCATTAGAGAAGACCAGTCCTGGTTATTTTACCCCTCAGATGCTTTGATGAAAAGCGATTGCATCTAAATGATCAAACAATGGTAGATGTCTAACATACAATCACAATGTCCCTGTGAGTTTCCCCAGCTGTTGGGTGTCTAAAGAAAGCTACATGGTTTGCCATGTTTGTATACCTATTATGAACTGTCTGAGAAATTAGACACAATCTAATAGGCTATCCTCATTTCATACTGGCGAGCACAAACGCACTGCAATACAGAATTACTGCAAAGTATTATAGAAGCATGATCTCTCAAAACAATAGTAATAAATGTGTGTGTATGTGTTAAAGGGTTTTGAGGGAATAGTAATATCATTCTGTATATGTTTGTCCCTCTTTATATCCTTCCCTTCTTTGCTCATATTACTTTATGTAAATAAAACCTCACTATGTAGAAACAGAACTTTACCAAAAAAACTAAAATATTCTACAAATCGCAGTGAGGATTATAATCTACACTGCACAATACAATGCAAATATAATAGATATACCATAGCTTACAGGTCACTAATAAAACATACACATGTCACCCAGCACCTAGTAATACAACACATAAACCCCTGCTACCCAGCATACATACACACATGCAATCTTATCCCTGGACTATGATACATAGTCAGACAATGTCTAGGTCTGATGGAGGTTGTAGAAATCTGCCTCCCCCTGTCTAGGGGGAGGGGGGATGGTGTGATGTGGAGGAAGCTGTGAGGACCCTGGTGTAGTCTTGTTGGGTTAGTGTCCTCCTAAGATCCTCCTTAGCTCAGAAGTGCAGGGTTTTTAAAACCCTTGGATGAGCTGTGGAAACAAGATATATACACTAAACACAAGTAGTATAGCTGCAAATATAAAAACACTATAAAAATGGAAGCAGTATTAAATTGACTGCAATAGTACCATGTACTAGTGCTACAAAGAGTACCTTGCTTGCAACTTGGTATCAGCCTACAGCCAGCGCAAACGTGGAGCAGTCTTTTTGCACCAGCGCTGTGGCTTGTGTTAAGATTTTGACCACTAATTTAGAATTGATGGCTTACCAAGAGGATAAATAATCAACCTGGATAACACCTTTTACTTAGGGTGCGTTTACACAGAGAGATTTATCTGACAGATTTTGGAAGCCAAAGCCAGGAATGGATTTGAATAGAGGATAGATCCCAGTCTTTCCTTTATTACCTGATCCCTGTTTATAGTCTGTTTTTGACTTTGGCTTCAAAGATCTGTCAGATAAATCTGTATGTGTAAACGCACCATAAGTAGATCTAATGTATCCCATATTGGTACACTAAAAACTAAATGTCATCTCACAAAAAGCCCCCTTAAAGCTCTGTCAGTGGTAAAAAAAAAAAATAATTTACATTAATAGTGTTATTTGGTTGCAAGTAGTAGTAATAATGACACACAGAATAAAATCATATTTTTTTTCCACAGCATTGACCATACAGTAAAAGGGACAAACTGAATGTTTTTAAAATATTAGGGCTCTTGGAGTGCATTGATTAAAAATAATAATAAATTGCTTTGAAGCTTAATATTTAGAAGATATATTGTGTGCAGTAAAATGCCACTTCTGTTCCAGGTGTCCGGGCAACTGACTTTTTTGGGGCTTTTTACATGAGCAACACTACAGATGTTGAATTAGCGGGACTGGATTGTGATAAAACCATTACTGTTGAATTCAAGCATGATGATAAACTAAATGAAGATATTGGTGCCCTTCTCCAGGTATGACAAGCGTAACCCCCACGTGTCACTAGAACTGACTGTGTAATGTATTCCGTAATGCATGGGCTTTATGTGACATATTATTGTGATTTCTCTTTCTCTGCCGTAGGGTATGTGCACACTGAGGAAAACACCTGTTCAGTCTTTGAGGGGCGGCGGAATCTGCCTCCCCATAGAATGGATATAACCTTAAAAAAAAAAACATCAAAAGATCAAAACCAACCACAAATTATTTGAAAAATTCATAATCTTTATTGCAACAATTAATTCCCCATAAAAAACATATACACACAATACACTACATTGGACACTCAATGAGGGTCGGACGTTATCATGGACTGCGTTCACACCTGCAGAGTATGTAACTGCAGAACAATTGATTAGTAAGTCTGTTCTTTATATATAACACATAATTGTACATATGCCCACTAATATGACCAACAAGCGAAACGCGTTGGGGTGTGGAGAGGAGGTGCCAGCATCCATGGCCACTGGGTCTGAGACTGTGTAAGTGTGGGTGATGGTATACACTGGACTTATGGCCATGGAATGATTTATATGCTGCTATCAGGCTTAGATGGACTAGTGCATTTGTTAGGGGATTGATATTATGAGATCGATTTGCTGCTAATAGTGGTTACTGCTCTGTTTACTTACATTGCTGCTATTTATATTTTTTGTGATCAACTTCTTACTTATATGTATTATAATGACATCTTTTGGCCATTAGGGTGTAGTGCAATAGTCTCATAACACTGCATAGGATTGATATATTGGTCATATTAGTGGGCATATGTTCAATTATGTGCTATATATAAAGAACAGACTTACTAATCAATTGTTCTGCAGTTACATATTCTGCAGGTGTGAACACGGTCCATGATAATGTCCGGCCCTCATTGAGTTTTTTTTAAAGTGTCCAATGTAGTGTATTGTGTTTGTATATGTTTTTTATGGGGATTAATTGTTGCAATAAAGATTATGAATTTTTCCAATAATTTGTGGTTGGTTTTGATATTTTGAGGATTTTTTAGGTTATATATGTTACAAGGTAACCTCATACTGAATTTGGAGAATTGGTGGTGTTCTTATATAGGCTATATCACCAAAGAATGGAGTCTGTGGCACAGACAGAGATTGAAGCAGGAGCGCAGGGACAAGTGGCGAAATCGGCTGCAAGTCCTCCGCCTGTTTTCCTCAGTGTGTTCCCTTAAACAGCTCTCCTCACATACTGATTTATTCTTTCCACCTGGGAGTAAATGCATACATTGACAACTAGGTGTTGCCAGTTTTGTTGTGTCCCCCCTACACAAATACTGTCCAATTAGTGATGACCTTATCTTAGGGTCCATTTACACAGAAAGATTATCTGCCAAAGATTTGAAGCCAAAGCCAGGAATGGACTATAAACAAAGATCAGGTCATAAAGGAAAACCTGAGATTTTTCCTCTTTTCAAATCCATTCCGGGCTTTGGCTTCAAATCGTTGGCAGATAATCTGGCAGATAATCTTTCTGTGTAAATGGACCCTTACTGTAAGGCCACACCCGTTCGACAAAAAAGAATAGAATTGCCCAGTTGACAATTTACTGATGAAATAATTCAACAAAGAGTAAAAATTCTCTGCAATTATATGTTGTTTTTCTTGAGAAATGCAAGTATCTAGGAGGCTTATCAGGAAATGAATAAAAAAAAATAGGTGATTGAATTTACAGTACCTGCTTTCTTTGTTTTATAGTGTGCTGTACTGTACACCAGCATTGGAGGTCAGCGCAGACTTCGTGTCCACAATATGGCTTTGAATTGCTGCACACAGTTGGCAGATTTATATCGAAACTGTGAGACGGACACACTTATCAATTACTTTGCCAAGTTTGGTAAGTCTCTTCCTGTGTTTCACATGCACTGTAAGCTAATATCGCTGCTTTATCATCATTTAGAGTTGGTGGTTTATGCAGCTATTGTCTAGAGGCAAGGGTAGTCAGCTCACCTCATAAGTATAGTAAGGTCCCAGCACAATTCTAATCTTGTTATGGAATAAAGCATTATCATTTTAACATTCTATTTGGAGTTATTATTGGCACATCCTATTGTCTAGAGACCTGTCTATTGTAATATTTAGCTCACTTTTTTAAGTCCTTAGTTCAGTTACATGTTGTGTCTGCATATATTAACCTGGCGTGGAGGAGGTTCAGTATGACTTAGTATGATGTGTAATCTCCCCAGTGTCTTGATACATGCTATATCTGTTTACATTTTAAGAACTTAAATACTTGACTGAGCACTCCTTCTATTGGGTCATTAGTTGTTTTTTTTTTATTATTATTTGGTAAATTTGAGAGACATGGTAGTTTCCCAATCAAAACTGAAAATATATAAATGTCACCTATTTTCCTCCTTCATTGGCTCATCGCATGACCTGTGATGTTACCTACTCATCCTGCTCCAGTGACATCCTATATACCAGGCGAAGACTCTCAATCCCTAGCCTAAACACAAAGTATACGGAACCTTGCTGGCGCAGGAAGAGTCAGCAACCTACTGCTGAAGTGGACCACAGAAGCATTTTCAGGGCACTAAGCAAATTATAAATTTTTCTGGTTGCAGTTAGTTAGTGGTGGAGAATCTGTCATCAGAAACTTACCTAAAATTTTACTGGCGTTCCTATTTGTATGTAAATGTAACCTGTGGAAATGTGTAAAGTTGGATGTACACTTAAGTAGATTTTCTTACCACAGACCATGCAATAATTGGGTGTCACATCTGTTATGAGATTGCAGGAATGGGGATCTCCTGACCCACATTTCACCCAAATGAAGCAGACCATTTAAGTGCTGATGAGTGGTGGATTGCTTATTGGACATTTATAGCCTGTGGATAGGCCATAAATATCTGTGGAGGGGAAACCCAAAAGAACGCACTATACCGGTGGCTACTTCTCTGCATACAGTTGCAGTTGACACAGTAAAATTGTCTTATAGTGGGTATGTCCCACTGTGGCCAATGCTGTGCGCCAGCCCTATTATTAAAATACAGCTTCTGCACAGAACTTTGCCAGTGTGCAAGGTACCCTTTAAGAATTTCCTTAGCAATCTTTTTGTTGGCTGCTTTCAGCTGGAATATATATCCTTACACAGAACACACATCATCTCAGGCTGATTTCTCAAACATGAGCATGGGTTTATTGTAGACACCAGTGCTGGTTGCCCCTAGATCCCGATAAATCAGAGCACCTTTAAGATGTACAGCATAAATCAGTCCGTAGCACATTTTGTCCTCTTCGGACAGAATTTTTTTGCCGAAATGTGTTGAAGTGAAAATATGGGATGATTTGTGAAATTTAGCTAATTGTACAGGGCAAACAACTTTGCTATGTATTGACTTTATGCCATTTGTTATCTTATAATGTCTATATATCTCTGTGTTTACAGCATACAGAGGAGTTCTAAATAACCCAACAAAGACTGTTAGAGATTCCCTTATTAGTCAGTGTGCACAGATCCTGGCCTGTTATCGCAAGAATTGTGCTAGCCCTTCATCTGCTGGACAGGTATCTAGAGCTTATGAAGACACTTATGTGTGGTGGCGTTGGCTTTTTTCTTTTAATTCCTGTCTTGTAAGGTATAAATAAATAACACTGAGCTCATAAACCCTTTCTATTGTTCCAGCTGATCCTCCCAGAATGCATGAAGCTGCTTCCTGTCTACCTGAACTGTATACTTAAAAGTGATGTGTTGCAGCCTGGTCCTGAAGTGACTATTGATGACCGGGCCTATATCCGCCAGTTTGTTTCTTCCATGGATGTTGCAGATACCAATGTCTTTTTCTACCCAAGACTTTTGCCTTTTGTGAGTGTTTTTTCTTGTATGCAAATTCAATATAGAATTGTCCCTAATGGAGTTACTGTAGCAGCCAGTTTGCCACCAAAGTATGTTATCTGCATCACATCATTGCTTATAGCCCTTGAATTTTTAATACAGGACTGCACAAAGCAGTGCCATCACTACTTTTTATGCTATGCATCTTTTTTTGTGTTAGGGAAATGCTATTTAGGTAGAACTGCATGTTTTTTTTTTTTTTTTAGTTTTAAGCATGGTTTTACCAAAGTGAACAACCCATAACTATAATGTCGTCTTCTTGCAGTCCAAAGTAGATCCTGCCAGCGATTCTCTGCCCGTGGCTATTCGTACCTCAGAAGAACGACTCTCTAAGGGTGACATATATATACTCGAAAATGGCCTAAATTTATTTATCTGGGTTGGTGCAAATGTGCAGCAGGCCCTTATCCAGAACCTTTTTGGCGTTTCCTCTTTTAGTCAAATAGACTGCAATCTGGTAAGTTGAAGGAGATCGATATCACACATAGTTGCGAGCAGGCCATTCAGATTAATGTTTGTCTATGTAATACATGATTATGTTGGGTCTGTACAGCAGGAACCACTGACTGCAGAAACTTGCTCTTCTGGCTTATAGTGGGATCTTTCTAAATGCAGCATATACAGATGTGCTTAGAGAGATTCTCAGACACCAAACAGTTTAGCATATGCTTGTCATTATTAGTACAATTATGCTTAATCACATAAGACTTTGGACTGTATACCCTACTGCCCTCTAAATAGGTGTAAAGGTTTTTATGTGTTTATGTACTGGTATAGTTAACACTATGGGGGAAATTAAGATCAACATCTCATACACCAGTCTTAAGTAAAAGTCCTCTGGTTTAAGATGCGCCAGATGTATTAAGAGGCAAAAGCCTCTTCATTTGGAGCATCTTTTGCACTGTCCATGCACCAGACTTACAAAACTATTCCAGTTAATAGCTGGAATATAATTGTAGCCGCACTTTTGTCAAAGTCTGGCAGAGGCCATGTCGCCTCCACCAAGCCCTGCCTATGCTTATATGAAGCTGGCCTAAAAAATGGTCAAGGAATAAGCAGCTTGCTATTTTGTTGTGTAGGTTTGAAGTATAGTTTTATGTATCTTTGACATACAGTTACCTGTGAATTTTCTGTCCATAGAGTGCTTTACCAGTCCTGGATAATCCAGTCTCAAATAAAATGCATGCCATTATCACCATGTTCAGAGCACAGAGACCGCGATACATGAAGGTAAGACAATTGTTTGTTTGTTTTTATTTCCCTGTGGACAAAACCCTTATGAGTGTTTATTTAATGCACAATGAACTTGTTTTTATTGCCACTGTATGAGGGAAAAAAAATTCTGATTAACTTCATTAAAATCTGATTTTAAAAATATTGATTTGTTATACTGCAAAAAGACCACAGCAGATCCACAGCACATATGGTGTGTGTTAATGTACCTTTTAAGCATATTTATTTTATCTTATCTTTATTGCTTGAAACATTACAGGGACACACAATTAAGTCCTGTTACAATTATGTCGATATCGTGGTAAATACTTATAATCAAAGTATTTTAGGAGAGATACTTTTATTGGCCAACAAAAGATTGTTAGAGCTGTGAGCTTTTGGGCTTCACAAGATCCCTTCGTCAGACAAGTTCACAAAGGGATCTTGTGAATCCCGAAAGCTCACAGCTCTAACAATTTTTTGTTGGCCAATAAAGCTATCACTCCTAAAATACTTTGATTACAAGTATATACCACAATATGGATTTTTCTGGCTAACCCGGTACCATACTATACATTTTTTTTCTAATGTCGATTAGAAGAATCCCGGCACTCACCAAATTGAGTTTTGCTTGTTTATTCAGTGCACAACCTCATGAGGTACATGAGGATGTGTCTCGGCGTATAGCCTTCATCAGCTGATGAAGGCTATATGCTGAAACGCGTCCTCCTGTAGCACTGAATAAACAAACATAACTCAACTTGGTGAGTGCTGGGATTCTTCCTATCGCTATTTCTGGGACACTTCCCTGCCACGAGCACCACTATTACAGAGTGCTGTCTCCCTAACTATACAACTGTTACGATTATGTGACCACAATTAGGCTGTGATAGGCATCCATATGTGGGGATGGGTTAAACCTTCCCCCCTCATTCTGCACAGTAATTGCATTCAGTTTACTCATATGTTTTATGATATACAGATGAAACAAAATAATAAGCAGGGAAACTTATATGTATGAAACTTACATATGTTTTCTCAATTTAATCTCTTAGTTGCTGGTCGTCAAGCAAGATGACAAGCTCGAGATGTTTTTCAAACACCTGTTGGTAGAAGACAAGAACCTAAATGGAGGTGCTTCCTATGTAGATTTCCTTTGTCACATGCACAAGGAGATCCGACAGCTTCTAAGTTAGAGCTAAGAAGGCATGATGGTTCTCACCTGCATTGACATTGGAGATATTATGCTAACCACCTTGGTCTTTTTACTATGCTACTACAACCAGGACACCAAATAACAGATGTGCTTTCTTTTCTGATTGGTCCGCCCTTGTCTTCTATTTTAAATGATTCCCTTTCTTCACAACTTTTCCTGCCTTTCCCTAAAATGAAAAAAAAAAAAAAGAAAACAAACACTTAAATTAGAATTACTTCAGAAAATGGTCTTAAGAGAGCCAATAAATATTTTCAGACAATAATACATTCATCTGTCTATAAAACCATTTATATTGAAGACTATACAGGTCACTAAGGGACATCCATTGCAACTTCTACTGCTAATATAGGAAGCATTTTTAACTCTGGGAGGAGCTTGTGGAATCCGCAGAATTGAAATAATATCAGATTTATTGTACTGGAAAAGATTGACGTGAATGGATTTAATTGCTGTATTTATACTTAGAGCGTCTCAATAAATGTGGTGAATCTGATATGAAGCATCACTTCAATGTAAAATGTAATTGTTTTTAAAGATTGTAACACATGACCACATGGTTGAAAAAAATAAATCTATCTCCCCTCAGCATGATTTCAGATAAATGCTCCTCCCCTGGAAATGATCTTCTCCTCTAAATAGTGAATTTTGTTGTCCACAATGAATTGGTCCATAAAGTAGGCTTTACATTAGTAGCTGTTGTGTAGAGCTGGCTGCCCAATATAAATCTGCATTATTTCCATTACCGCTCCATTCACTGACTTTGCATTTCAGTTTATCTTTGTATGCATAGATGGAAGAGCTGAGTAAAACAAATGACTGTAGAAAACTAGAATAATGCAATCCTACATGTATAATTTTGTATACAAAAAGTATAGCATAATGATTGCCCGATGGTTTAAGTAAACTTATAACCAAGCTTCTGACAAGAATACATAGGTTCTCGGGAAAAGATGGCCATATATTGTGGATATCAGCACTGATGATGTTCCTGAACCTGTGTGTTAAACTACTGAGAAATCAAGAATATATGTCCGTGTTTCTTTTGCTTCTGTTTTAAGGCTTTAAAGTTGGGGACTACATAAACATTGGGTAGGTTATGTATTTTGTTTTAACTAAAACTGTCTGCATACACAGAGGTAATTTTCTGGGGAGACCTGATGAGAAATGATTTAAGGTTTCTTAAGGGTAGGTTCACACATACCCTATCACATCGGATTTGATGGTGCGGATCCGCACCAGATTTGATCTAAATAACTGAACACAGCATCAAATCTGCTGCGGATCCTGTACGTGTGAACGCACCCTAAATCATTGTCTTATCCTGACAAAGGCGCTGAGCTTTCCACAAGCCTTAAAGAGGTTGGCCACTTTATAGTAAAATAGATCAGTACAAAGTATTAGTATATATATACTGACAGCAGCTTCCTGTGTACCTCATAGACCGAAAATCAGACTCCCCTGCACCAGGCTGGGCTGCCCTGCTCTGTTTTGTTTCTGTCCATTAAATGGCCGACATGGAGGAGCATGTGACCATACCCTGCCCCCTGTGTCTTCTATAGACCCATACAGGCTCAGTGATGGACACGGGGGTCGAGGCATGGTCACATGCTTCTCCATGTCGGCAGTCTTATGGACCAAAACACCACAGAGCAGGGCAGTACAGCCTGGAGGAGGGGAGTCTGATTTTAGCTGATTTTAGCTGTATGAGGTATACAGGAGACTGCTGTCAGTATATACAGTGAGTACAGCTACTAATACTGTACAATGAGCTGTTTAACTATAAAGTGGCCAACCCCTTTAAATATTAAAGGAATCCTGTCACACACCCCAAACCCCCCCCCACCCGGTGCAGCCCCTGGAAACTTACCCTTTCCGACAAGTCCAGTTCCTGGAGCTGGTCCCAGGACGAAGATATCAGCGCCCGAAGCCATGCACGTGCGCCGCTGAGGTGAGTCAGACGCCTATAGAGAATGAATGGAGCAGTCATTCTCTATGGGCACCAGACTTATCTCAGAGGTGCGCGCGCACAGCTTCCAGGTTCGTCGGAAAGGGTAAGTATCCGGGGGCTGCATCGGGGGGGGGGGGGGGGGGGCGGTCGTCTCTGTGGCCTGGTGGCAGGTTCCCTTTTAAGCATTCCATGCCCTGTTCCATCGTTGCTGCCAGCCGCCCTGCATGTGTCACTTCGTTGAGCCGAAGAGACATCAAGAACAGCAATGAAGAGTTCTCCTCAAAAGGTTTATCTGTTCCTCATGAAGTCCTTCAGACGTTTATTTATGGTAGATGACTGTCAGTATTTTCCCTCTTATAATAAGCATCAAAAACCAATTAGATTGCTCAGAAAATACAGGGTCTTAGCCACCTTGGTACCAGTGCTTAGTATTAATTGCTGTGTTGATTTCAAGATGGAAACAATATAAATTATATATTAAAAAATCTTTTTTTTTTCCTTGTTGTTTTTGCCATTGTATCTTTGAATTTGTAAAGAAATAAATACAGATCTTTTTTTTTTTAGTTTGAATTGCCTATGGAAAATTACTTTACAACTCTGCCTTAATTGAATGGTTTAGGTACAGTGAGTCAAAAGTGTTAGGACATCCTTTTATTTCAGAAACGAAAGAGAAAATCGCATATCTGAATACCCCAGCAAGTAATGGGTGAGGGGGTCTATTTCTTAGGATATGTCTGGAACATGGCTGCCATCTTGGGTGAAGGGAACGTTTTTTCCAATTGGAAGGTGATCATGTAACTTATATCAAAGAGGACCAGAATTGTCTCAGAAGTCAATTGTCACAAAGAGATTTATATCTATATCAATACAGAAAGTTGCAGCAACAACATTCCCTGTGATGCACAGCTATTTGAAGTGTTCACTGTGTTATCCATGGTGCTGAACACAGAGCTGAAGTTCGAACACAAAGGAACTTTGTGTTAACTTTTGAACCATTAGAGATCTTGCAAACATGCAGAAATCAATTTTTGAGACAATTATGGTCTTTGTTATGCTACACGACCACCTTCCCATTGAAAAAACTTATCATTGATCCACTATGGCAGTTTTCAAGATGGTGGCCATGTTCCAGGCATAGCCTAAAATATAGGCCCCTCACCCAGTATTTCAAGGGGCATTTAGATAGATCATTTTCCTTTTAGTTTCTGGCAAAAAAAAGTGCCTTGAGCTCTCTAATCTGTGGTTCAGGATTCTCTGAGTGCCCAGGGGGTGGTCCCTAGAAAGGCATGAGTCCATGGTTAGTTAGCCCATCTCCTCATATTCACTTCTTGGTGCTTGTTATCATTCACATGGGAGTAGGCATATGCAAGTGGGCACAGAGGTGGTGGATGACAGGCTTATTAACCCTAGACTCTAAGGGGTCATTCACATGCCTGTAGATATTCGTCCATATACCGACTGTGTTCTGCGGGTTTGACCTGTGAGCTCCCAGCATCATGATTAATTATGTCAGGAGCTCTTAAATAGTTTAAAGCTTTGTGCCTGTGTGATAATGTAAATAGTAGCCATTCCGCGCTATGCCGATGTGAGGCAGGGTATTGAGTTGGAACACCTGGCTGTGTGGATACAGTTAAAAGGATACAATGTGATTCTATAGAGAATGTAACACTATAACATGAGTAATTGTGGTTGGGATCGCAAAACTGACCGTGTACTGACACAGCTGCGCGGCTGTGTCCAGCTCCCACAAAAACAAGATTATAAGTGTGAACAAAAACACCTTGACCTGTAAGAAGCCCTCATCAATCTCATTTGATAGTAAAAATCTAAAGTTGTGGTCGATTTACACAGCAAGATTATCTGACAGATTATCTGCCAAAGATTTGAAGGCAAAGCCAGAAATGGATTTGAAAAGAGGAGAAGTCTCAGGCTTTCCTTTTTGACCTGATCTCTGTTTATAGTCTGTTTCTGGCTTTGGCAGATAATCTGTCAAATAATCGTTCTGTGTAAATGGACCCTTATAGCTCTCTATCCTCCAAAGAAGAATACAGTTAAACATACAAAAATAAACCTTTTATATGGTCAAGAAAATAAATGGTAATGGTAGCCAAACCAGTCTCTCTTCAAAATGGAGATACCCATATAGAGACTGCCATTATCAGGATTTTATTGACTGGAAAAAACTTTATTTACTATAAGCTGTCAACTGTTAACATATGGTATCTACCGAAGCAATACAGGTTAAAACTCAATGTGGTTTGTATCACAAGAGTACAATATACAACAAAGGCAAGAACACTTACACTGTACTACAACAACATTCTAATAAAGCTTTCCATCTGGTCCCTACTGCAATGCACAAAAAGGTTAAAGGTTTCCTCTTTGCCTACTAGGACAGAATAACACACCTGATTAGTAAATCAGCATTATTAATCGAACAGTCAGGCATGCCTTGCCTATAAAGACGACAACCAGATGTTTTTTTTCTAGTGTCCTGCTGACAGATGTTCTATTGTTTTTTTTAATCCTCTGGCTGGCATACTGAGTGAACGCCTCGGCTTAGCCCATCAGCTAAGTGTGTGGCAAGCCTGGAAGTTTTCCTGCGCTGGGCCCTCCTCTAAGTTCCCCTGAACTGTTCAGCAGGTCTGGATACCCTGCACATCACCTATGAAGCCTCCCTCCCGCTGGAATATAGAAGTTCTCCCACCTCACCTCCCCAGTAGACCAGTCAAAGGGATCTGCGTGTCCGCCCCTTTTAGGGTATGCTGGCGAGTTGTAGATGTTTCTAAGGCACAGTTTTCCTGGATTCTGGGTCAGATGGCAGGCATATTCTGTCTGAGGTCCCCATAGGCCTTATTTGCCCCGCCTCCCTAGTACAAAGTCATCTTCTATTGGTCTGGGGGCTGTCCAGTATTTGTGATGCCATTACAGTCTCCTATCAGAGTGGGATATGTCCATTATGATGCTGTTCCGCCTCCCCTAAATAATGTAATCTGCTATTGGCTGTAGGCCAGGTGGCGGGCAGAAGATGACATTTGTTCCCTGCTTACTGGCTTCACTGCTCATTCCTTCTTTGTGATGTCAGCTCCCTCTGATTGGCTGTTGGAGGTGGAGCCTTGATGAGCAGGCAGTTTTTGAGTTCATTTATACCCAGCAGTGCTGCTCTTGGATTAGGAGCCTAATTTGTTCCCGGACTGTGCTTGTAATCCAAATCCACTCTTAAACCAAAGCAAATTTTTCTATAAGAAATCATAGAAATGTAGACAATTGGTTCCACACCCCAAAAATAATTTATTATTCTGAATAACATGTAAAACTAATGAAACAAACATTCAGAAACAGCAGAATATGTGATATTATAAGTTACTGTAAGTAATGGAGAGGATGGAAAACACAAGGACTGACAGAGACTGCAGGGAGCATGAAGGAATGGGCAGGGAAGATGTGGGCACATACATGCTGCACTCTCTGTCTGGGGAGAGAGGGGTTACAGCTATGGAGAGATTACCTCCACAGTCCTGTCCCCTAATGAAAGCCTCAGCCTGAAGTGGATCTGCTATGATTTGCAAAAAATTGCAATTCATATCGTGCCTGAACAGCCAAAGCAAAGCTTTGGCTCTCCAGGCACGATGGGAATTGTAGTTTTGCAACAGCTGGAAGGCCAAATGTTCCCCATCCCTGGTTTATTGTATGAATAAATATTTATCTTGCTTATGAATTCTTATAGGGGTACCCTGCTCTGTATAGCACTTTGTGATTTTTTATTTTTTTTTTTATTTTTTTTTTTAAAGAGTCACTGTCATATTGTTGTTGTTTTTTTTTGCAGAAATCAATAGTACAGGCGATTTAAAGAAACTTTGTAATATTACAAAGTTAATAGTATTAATAGTATTACACGGCCTGACTCTGAGGAGCAAGCAAGCACTGTGAGCGCTCGTTTGCTACTCCTTCCCCGCTCACTGCTGCCGCTATTCCACATGGCTGCAGGGAGCGGGTAAGTCCGGGAAGGGCCGGGGGCTGCCCGGGTGATCGCTCAGGCAGCCCATAGGATATAGCGGTGGTCTGCTGCTTCCGCTCCTGCACCACGGAGCGGCGGCAGCAGATCGCTGCTATATAAGTAGTTTGTCTTACAACATATTGAAAGACAAATGACTTCAATGATCACGGGAAGATTATCGGCCGAATACGGACCTTCAGGCAAATATGCCATTATCTACATTCAGAAAGACTTTTCCCAGGTCCCCCCCCCTCGTCTCCCTCCTCTTTTCCATTCACTGCTCATTATCAGGAAATTGTGTCTTGTGGCATCAGACATGCCCCTGTCTCTTCTATGAAGAGGGGGGAGGAGGACGGAGGGAGGGAGATTAGTCGGCAGCAGAGAGCAAAGGATTACAATTTATTTTTCGGCTAATAAGTCTAATTACAACGTTTCTTAAAATCGCCTGTATTATTGATTTAAACAACAGTGACACTTTAAGTTTCCAGAGTACCCTTTAAAGAATACCCATAGATTTAAATTGTAAACCATGCTTCTATAGACATACAGAAAATCCAGAAAGTAAGTTTTTAGTTTTTTTTTTTTAATCATTTGTTTACATTTGACATTTATTAACCCTTTCAAGACCTGGGGGTCATTGATGCATCAATGCCCAGGTCATTTTTGGACATTAGCTGATGTCTCTATGTCTGCCCTATCTTGTGACAGCGGCAGGGGAAAGAGGGGAGGGGGCAGAGCGCATTGGCGCGCCCTGCCTTCCCTCCCCCGCCGCCGGCCTCTGTAGCCAGGAAACTGGAAGCCTGAGGCTTCTGTTTTCCATGGCTACCATCGGGTCTGCTATCACTTCGCAGAGCCCCAATGGACACCGGACAGAGAATTGTCCCTCTGTAGAGGGAAAATTCTCTGTTAGGAGCCCTATAGATGCTGCAGTCGTGCTGACCGCAGTATCCTTAGGGT
This sequence comes from Dendropsophus ebraccatus, assembly GCF_027789765.1. Taxonomy (NCBI): domain Eukaryota; kingdom Metazoa; phylum Chordata; class Amphibia; order Anura; family Hylidae; genus Dendropsophus; species Dendropsophus ebraccatus. Next base: position 65,916,403 of record NC_091461.1, on the reverse strand, counting down.
TAACTCTCAGCACTGGAACGCGGTTCCGGTGGGTCCCTGGCTATGACTGATAGCCGGGACTCGCCGTGGATGACACAGGCGCAGTTTCTGCATCTGTGTTATCCTTGATTGTAAATTAACATTGCTGCAGCGACCTTAATTTACAGTGCAGCAGCCGGAGGGGGTTAAGTAACAAAGTTAAAGTAAAACTAAAAAGTGATACATACAGAATGTGCACTTTAGCCTTCAGTCATACAACTATAACTGTGAAAACGGGAAAAACTAACACCAAATGCCATTGGGTTTTTTCGTTTGTTTGTTTTTTTGTTTTTTTACAAGGACTGTTGAAACAAATTCACCCCTCTGAAACAACCTTTCCTTCAGCTCAGAAGAGAAAGAAAAAATATATAATTGATTTCTTTTCTTTACAACCTGATGAGCGCTGTCCAGCCTGCTCACATGTGATTCCACATACTTCATTTACACAAACCACTAAAGGCATTACAGAAAAGTCAGTGGAACAGATTGGGGGGAAAAAGTCTGATTGAATTCATGAAACCACACATAAATCACTTCATGTAAATTTTGGAACTTTTAGTATTAAACATCAAAAGAAAATAGACAAAGTACAATAAAATAATAATACAAAACAAAATCAAACAAGGACCACAATTGATGTCTGTTCCCAAAACTGGCCAAAAAGAAAATGAGTAAAAAATGTCAGAAATAACTTTTCTAAATATTCCAGGGTCTGCGTCGCTAACAGCTGAAATTACTGGTTCCTTTCAAATCCCCCTTGTTTTCCCAGATACCCCACTATATAATATGCAAGAAGAATAGCTAGCGCATTGTGCCTTATTACCCGAAATCCCACTATCTTCTATTCAATTTGTGATCTCAGAGGAAAAATCTGAAGAGAAAAAAAATCTGTGTTCACTAAATCAAGTGCATTGAAGGAGCCAGATTCTACCTTTCATATTCCACAATTATTAGGACCTAAATCATCAACCCAAGGTGCTTCAGAAGACTCTGTGATAAAGAACTACCTGATGAGTACATTTTGTTCTGATCAAGAATTTGACAGTCAAATCTTATGTTCGGTCATAGAGAAAAAGTATTGTTTTTGAAAGATGTTAATTCTAAAACCACTCTGTCAATCTCCAAACAAACGTACAGTGAGCCAGTGAGATAAATAGTAAAAAAAGAAAATTGGGTTATTTATATTGACTTATGTAGAATGCTCAAATCATCATTATTATCGAGTATGGGAGAGCCAGCCTAGAACTAAGTGTATACCACTGGGAAATGTTATAATTACTGCAGGTATTGTGTCCAGTGGGAATACATTTATAAAAATGCAGCAATTCTTCAAGCTCTGCATTATTCTATCTATAGCACCTACCACATACAGCAATTATCAGTGTAACTTCATTTCCCCAACTATAGACTATTTTTGGAAGTCAAATAAATTAGAAAATATGACCAAAATCTTGCTATTTGTATCGTAGGTGAAAGGCACTGAGACTCTTCGGGACACAGCGCCAAACATTTTGTCTATAGTCTTTTGGATATAAAAAGCAAAAAGATAATTTTATTTGATATTCAGCAAGTCGAGATGGGGGCTTCTTCCGCTGAACTGGAAAAGACTGCATGCAAAAATGCACTTGACTTTCTTATTGCGCAAGACATAAATGTGAGACTTCTTTGCACAGACCAATGTGTGGCCATACAGAAAACGATAAGGGAGAAATATGGCACAATAACACATGAGTTTAATGTTTGGCATATAGCCAAGACAGTTGGCAGGAAAATACTTGCTGCCAGCAAGAAGAAGGATTGTGAGGATTAAGCACAGTGGGTCAACTTCATCAAAAAACACCTCTGGTGGTGCTCAACCACCTGTCATCATGATGATACCTTATTAATAGGCAAATGGAATTCTATTCTTTATCATGTCCAAAACATCCACGCATGGGAAGACAGTGATAGTGAGTATGGGTCCTGTTTGCATGATAAGCTTACAGATGATATTCAGGAAAAAATGAAATGGCTCCACAAAGAAGATGCAGATTTCCAGGCTCGCTCTAAAATAGTTTTAGACAAAAGACATATAAAAAATGGCCACTTATGTCCCACTGGTTATCTGGAGGTTCATTATGGTGCCTTACAGAAATACAAATAAAAAAGAGAACATTTGAGTATGGCTTAAATGAGGGCATACACTCAACTAGCAGCACTTGATCATAATCTAAACTTTGGAAGAATCCAGGCTGCTGCCAAACAGGCATTAAGATCTAGTGCTGTTGTTGGTTTAGACTCCTATAGAATGGTATACAGTTTTGCCATGATTTTCAAAAAATGACTGCTTTTTACAGCGATTTTGCATTAATCAGGGCAAAACTGCAACCAGGACAGGACAATTCAGTAACATTAGAGAACATACTGAAGGACCTTAACATGTGGCTATGATGTCACCACAGGTCCTGTGCAGTCTGCACTATGGAGGAGGAATACTAAAGCTACAGGTATGTGGAAAAGGGGCAGGAAGGACAATCAGTGAAGAGAGGGATACAGGATGACTAGTCTGGGGTCGGGGAAGGAGGATACGGGGTGACCAGTCTAGGGTGGGGGCAGGAGGATACAGGGTGACCAGCCTAGGGTGTGTAAACTGGAAAAAGTCGGCACTCCGATCTCAGGCGGTGCCCGGGCAAAATATAAAGCATCAAAAGGAAGATCCCGGCACTCATCAAAATTCTGCAAAGTGATTTATTTATCAGTGCATATACAAACAGGCGGATATGGGACGCGTTTCGGCGTAGAGCCTTTCTCAACAAGCTATACATGTCACAAATTTATACATATGATGGACGCTCCAATGTGGCGTCACAACAGCTGAAATCAATGGAGTTGCTCCAACGTCATCAAAGTGAGTCCGGACCGATGAACAGCTGATCAACCACGTGTCCTAGGAGCGTAAACAACGGGACTCCGGAGTCAGCTGATCATCTAGTAGGTGTTACTGTTACGTAAGCTAAACAGGAGGCGTGGATCAGCGATCGGTCCACACAAAAGATGTAAATAAATAGTAGGCTAATATACATCATATAAATAGTGACTAAAAACATGTGAACTATAACCTAAACATATGAAATGAAACAACTAGGCAATCTACAGACATAAATACAAACATAGTGAAAACTGAGTGGTAATGCTGTATCACATAAATATCCTACATTAACCTTCTATTGTCTCGTTATTTTCATTGTTTTCCAAGAGACCTATCTAGAGAAAAAATACAAGGATTAGCTAAAAGCAGAAGTGATACAAAAATTACAACTACATTACATACATACATAGATGCATAAATATAAGTAAATAAATAAATAAATGACCCAATGCAGCCTAAGTGAATGTAGATAGATCATAATCTCTATTAAGACCCATAGGCTCCAGGGTTTGGAGCGTATGGATCCAAAACGCTTCTCTGCGGTGCAGTAATTTCTTGATGTTACCACCCCGTCTTGGTATCTGTACTTTTTCTATGACTTGGTAACGTAACTGTGCAATATTATGATGTGCTTCCTTAAAATGATGGGGTATGGGTAGGAGCCAGTTGCCGCATCTGATGGTCGATTTGTGTTTAGATATTCTGTCTTTTATGGACTGAATGGTCTCACCGACATAAAGTTTACCACAGGGGCATATAATGATGTAAATTACATTTTTACTGTCGCATGTAAATTGGCCCTTAATCTGATAACTCTTACCTGTCAGTGGGTGACTAAACGTACTGCCCTTTTGAACATTATTACATTGAGCACATCTTAGACAGGGGAAAGTACCCAGTTTTCTCTGCATCAACACCCTTTGATCGTTTCTCTCACTACTGATACAACTATCTGCTCTCACCAGAGTGTTGTACAAGTTAGGAGCGCGTTTATTGCATATCAGTGGGACATCATGGAACTCCTCTATCTCTGGGTGTGCCTGTCTTAGTATGTGCCAGTGTTTTTTAATGATGTTATCCACCTTTACACTATAAGGATGGTATTCCCTTACAAAAGGGATTCTTTTGAACTGATCTTGTGCTCTAGAGGACCTAGGTGTATCAGCTTCATTCAGTATTTGTGCAGGGTATCCCCGATCACAGAAGCGGCCCTTCATCTCATTCACTCGTGCCAGTCGGACAGCAGGGTCAGAAACCAGCCGGTTGACCCGTTTGATCTGTGATCTCGGGATAGACTTTTTCACAGAGAGGGGGTGGGAACTAGTATAATGTAAGATGCTGTTCCTATCCGTGGACTTACGGAATAGGTCTGTTGTAAAGTGACCTTGTGCATCTTTGATTACTGTCACATCCAAAAAACTGATGGACACGTGATCACTGGTGTATGTAAATTGTAACTCCTGCCAAACAGAATTCAAATAGGTGATGAAAGCGATAAGGGTCTCAGGTGGCCCCCCCCAAACGCAAAAAACATCATCTATAAATCGACGCCATATCTTGGCATGCTGTAAAAATAAAGAATTACAGTATACAAATTTCTCTTCAAAATAAGCCATATAGGCATTTGCGTAGGGGGGGGCCACGTTCGACCCCATCGCTGAGCCTCTTTTTTGTAGATAGTAAGTGTCCTTAAACATAAAGTAATTTTCATATAAAACCACTGTGAGTAAATCAAGAAAAAAACTTTTTTCATCAGGAGTATATGTACTCTCATCAAGGAGCCACTTAACAGCCTCTAGTCCCTTATGATGTTCAATCGACGTGTACAAACTCGCAACATCAATAGTTACGAGGATGTCCACGTCAGTCAAATCCCCAGATTCACCAATAACCTGCAGGAAATCGGACGTATCCTTCAGATATGATCTGGTACCTTTCACCCAAGGTGTCAAGACCCTGTCCAACAAGATGGATAAGGGAGAGAAAACAGAATTAATCGACGCCACTATGGGTCTACCTGGAGGATCAATCAGAGTCTTGTGCACCTTGGGCAGAATGTACAACACAGGTGTCACAGGGCAGTCCGACTGCAAGTAATTTACCATTTTGGGACTGATAGTCCCTTTTTCCACGTGTAATTTCAGAGTATCTTTAATCAGTGATTGGACTTTAGGTAAAGGGTTACCTGGTAACTTTTCGTAAGTAATGGCATCGGTGAGTTGGCGGGCAATCTCTCTATCATAGCTAGACGTATCCATCACAACGATGGAGCCGCCTTTGTCGGCCGGTTTTATTGTAACTTCCTGGCTGTCAGCCAACTCACGGAGTGCCATTTTCTCACTCTTAGATAAATTAGAGTTAATACGAAGTGAACCATGAGATATTGTGTCAAATAGATTATAAACTTCATCACGTACAAATTTAATAAAGGTCTCGGTGGGATGATCATTCCTTGGTGGATTAAAAGTACTTTTAGTTCTTAAACCAAAAAGATCAGGTGACAGTCCATTACAGTCTCTGACCAGACCAGATGGAGTATCAAAACTCGTATCCTTCATATTATAAAAATATGACTTAAGTCGCACATTGTGGAAAAAACCTTGTAAGTCAATGTCCATTTGGAAACTATTGAAAGGACCCACAGGGCAAAAGGACAGTCCCTTCTGTAGGAGCGTCAACTGATCAGGGGTTAAAGATCTCGAAGAAATGTTTATAACAATAGATTGTTGCCTACCTGGGCTCTGGTTGATTTGGAGGGACCCATCGCCATCCTGGCTTGACTCAGCGGTACGGTGTCGGTGGTGGCGGCCGGCTCTCCTCGTTTTCCTGGGGGGCGCCCCCTCCTTCCCTTCCGGAAAAAAGGACGCTTGTTCAACCCCTGTCCAGATCGGTCGCTGCTTGACCCTGAGGAACGGTAGCCACCACTGGGTACGGAGAACTGTTTTGCTCCTCCGGACGGTTCCTGCCATCTATATATCCACTTAGCCAGGTAGTCCTCGGCGTCCCGTAGGTATTTGTCACGTTTCTGTGTCTCCAGATCTTTCTTATACCCCTCAAGTTGGTTATCAACAGACTCCTTTAGTTTTCTCAGGTCCTCTGCATTAAGTGAGTCCTCCAATTGTTGTTCGGTGGACACTACTCTCTCTTTTATTTCACTTATGGCTGTGTGAAGAGGGTCAATCGTTAAAAGGATGATATCCAGTGAGCATTTATTCAGGATTTTTTCGAAACTTTTGCAATAGGTTACATCATCAGTGAAAAAAGTCGGGCGAAGATGACTTCTCAAACCCCGAGGTATATGTTCAGCTTTAAAGGAGTCTGTTGATAACCAACTTGAGGGGTATAAGAAAGATCTGGAGACACAGAAACGTGACAAATACCTACGGGACGCCGAGGACTACCTGGCTAAGCGGATATATAGATGGCAGGAACCGTCCGGAGGAGCAAAACAGTTCTCCGTACCCAGTGGTGGCTACCGTTCCACAGGGTCAAGCAGCGACCGATCTGGACAGGGGTTGAACAAGCGTCCTTTTTTCCGGAAGGGAAGGAGGGGGCGCCCCCCAGGAAAACGAGGAGAGCCGGCCGCCACCACCGACACCGTACCGCTGAGTCAAGCCAGGATGGCGATGGGTCCCTCCAAATCAACCAGAGCCCAGGTAGGCAACAATCTATTGTTATAAACATTTCTTCGAGATCTTTAACCCCTGATCACTTGACGCTCCTACAGAAGGGACTGTCCTTTTGCCCTGTGGGTCCTTTCAATAGTTTCCAAATGGACATTGACTTACAACGTTTTTTCCGCAATGTGCGACTAAAGTCATATTTTTATAATATGAAGGTTACGAGTTTTGATACTCCATCTGGTCTGGTCAGAGACTGTAATGGACTGTCACCTGATCTTTTTGGTTTAAGAACTAAAACTACTTTTAATCCACCAAGGAATGATCATCCCACCGAGACCTTTATTAAATTTGTACGTGATGAAGTTTATAATCTATTTGACACAATATCTCATGGTTCACTTCGTGTTAACCCTAATTTATCTAAGAGTGAGAAAATGGCACTCCGTGAGTTGGCTGACAGCCAGGAAGTTACAATAAAACCGGCCGACAAAGGCGGCTCCATCGTTGTGATGGATACGTCTAGCTATGATAGAGAGATTGCCCGCCAACTCACCGATGCCATTACTTACGAAAAGTTACCAGGTAACCCTTTACCTAAAGTCCAATCACTGATTAAAGATACTCTGAAATTACACGTGGAAAAAGGGACTATCAGTCCCAAAATGGTAAATTACTTGCAGTCGGACTGCCCTGTGACACCTGTGTTGTACATTCTGCCCAAGGTGCACAAGAATCTGATTGATCCTCCAGGTAGACCCATAGTGGCGTCGATTAATTCTGTTTTCTCTCCCTTATCCATCTTGTTGGACAGGGTCTTGACACCTTGGGTGAAAGGTACCAGATCATATCTGAAGGATACGTCCGATTTCCTGCAGGTTATTGGTGAATCTGGGGATTTGACTGACATGGACATCCTCGTAACTATTGATGTTGCGAGTTTGTACACGTCGATTGAACATCATAAGGGACTAGAGGCTGTTAAGTGGCTCCTTGATGAGAGTACATATACTCCTGATGAAAAAAGTTTTTTTCTTGATTTACTCACAGTGGTTTTATATGAAAATTACTTTATGTTTAAGGACACTTACTATCTACAAAAAAGAGGCTCAGCGATGGGGTCGAACGTGGCCCCCCCCTACGCAAATGCCTATATGGCTTATTTTGAAGAGAAATTTGTATACTGTAATTCTTTATTTTTACAGCATGCCAAGATATGGCGTCGATTTATAGATGATGTTTTTTGCGTTTGGGGGGGGCCACCTGAGACCCTTATCGCTTTCATCACCTATTTGAATTCTGTTTGGCAGGAGTTACAATTTACATACACCAGTGATCACGTGTCCATCAGTTTTTTGGACGTGACAGTAATCAAAGATGCACAAGGTCACTTTACAACAGACCTATTCCGTAAGTCCACGGATAGGAACAGCATCTTACATTATACTATTTCCCACCCCCTCTCTGTGAAAAAGTCTATCCCGAGATCACAGATCAAACGGGTCAACCGGCTGGTTTCTGACCCTGCTGTCCGACTGGCACGAGTGAATGAGATGAAGGGCCGCTTCTGTGATCGGGGATACCCTGCACAAATACTGAATGAAGCTGATACACCTAGGTCCTCTAGAGCACAAGATCAGTTCAAAAGAATCCCTTTTGTAAGGGAATACCATCCTTATAGTGTAAAGGTGGATAACATCATTAAAAAACACTGGCACATACTAAGACAGGCACACCCAGAGATAGAGGAGTTCCATGATGTCCCACTGATATGCAATAAACGCGCTCCTAACTTGTACAACACTCTGGTGAGAGCAGATAGTTGTATCAGTAGTGAGAGAAACGATCAAAGGGTGTTGATGCAGAGAAAGCTGGGTACTTTCCCCTGTCTAAGATGTGCTCAATGTAATAATGTTCAAAAGGGCAGTACGTTTAGTCACCCACTGACAGGTAAGAGTTATCAGATTAAGGGCCAATTTACATGCGACAGTAAAAATGTAATTTACATCATTATATGCCCCTGTGGTAAACTTTATGTCGGTGAGACCATTCAGTCCATAAAAGACAGAATATCTAAACACAAATCGACCATCAGATGCGGCAACTGGCTCCTACCCATACCCCATCATTTTAAGGAAGCACATCATAATATTGCACAGTTACGTTACCAAGTCATAGAAAAAGTACAGATACCAAGACGGGGTGGTAACATCAAGAAATTACTGCACCGCAGAGAAGCGTTTTGGATCCATACGCTCCAAACCCTGGAGCCTATGGGTCTTAATAGAGATTATGATCTATCTACATTCACTTAGGCTGCATTGGGTCATTTATTTATTTATTTACTTATATTTATGCATCTATGTATGTATGTAATGTAGTTGTAATTTTTGTATCACTTCTGCTTTTAGCTAATCCTTGTATTTTTTCTCTAGATAGGTCTCTTGGAAAACAATGAAAATAACGAGACAATAGAAGGTTAATGTAGGATATTTATGTGATACAGCATTACCACTCAGTTTTCACTATGTTTGTATTTATGTCTGTAGATTGCCTAGTTGTTTCATTTCATATGTTTAGGTTATAGTTCACATGTTTTTAGTCACTATTTATATGATGTATATTAGCCTACTATTTATTTACATCTTTTGTGTGGACCGATCGCTGATCCACGCCTCCTGTTTAGCTTACGTAACAGTAACACCTACTAGATGATCAGCTGACTCCGGAGTTCCGTTGTTTACGCTCCTAGGACACGTGGTTGATCAGCTGTTCATCGGTCCGGACTCACTTTGATGACGTTGGAGCAACTCCATTGATTTCAGCTGTTGTGACGCCACATTGGAGCGTCCATCATATGTATAAATTTGTGACATGTATAGCTTGTTGAGAAAGGCTCTACGCCGAAACGCGTCCCATATCCGCCTGTTTGTATATGCACTGATAAATAAATCACTTTGCAGAATTTTGGCGAGTGCCGGGATCAGCCTAGGGTGTGGGCAGGAGGAAACAGGGTGACCAGTCTAGGGTGGGGTCAGGGGGATACAGGATAACCAGTCTGGGCAGGAGGATACAGGGTGACCAGTCTGGGGTGAGGATTGAGACACAAGAGAGCAGGGTCATGGGAGCAGTGTGTTTGGATGGGGTAGGGGGTGTAATCTGGGGTCTGAATTAATTTTAGGGGCAATAGTCTGTATTTAGGGGTCTGGGTGATGAGGTCTTGATGACACCCGGCTCCACCCTTGTGCCATAGAATAACATTACACTGGGACTCACGCTGGAGACGGATTAGGAAGCCTCCTAATTCACAGGTACAAGGAACAGAGACAATGGCATCTCTGTTAGGGTATTTAGGCACCAAATTCAAAATGGAAGCAAATTAGAAAATAAAAAGTGAGCACAGTACTGATAATCATATTTCATAAAGCTTTACAGGTACTTAGTACATATGACATTATTTATCCAGTACTATGTACACAACCCTAGTGCTGCCATAGTTACAGTGGGGTGAGGCTAAGCTTAGTGAACAGCCCCGGGTTAAAGGGGTACGCCGGCGCTGATAAAAAAAAAAAAAACAATCAATCATACACATGGTTTTTACACTTACCATCCCTCCGGAGTCTGTCTCCGTTTCAATTTCCTGCTGTTTGCAGGCAGGGCCGATTATGGGCTCTATGCCGCCTGAGGCAAACCTCAGAATGACACAGCGTTGGGCAGTGGCGGCAGGACGGATAGGTGAGCAGCCGCTGTCATTTTTGTCAAGTGAAACTTAACTAAAATGACAGCTGGGGGAACATTTTGCCACCCCCTCCAGGACCGCAGAATCTGCCGCCTGAGGTGGAATATTCATTCTGGCTCATAGCAGAAGCAGCCCTGTTTGCAGGTCCCTGAACCTCCAGTTTGTGTCTTCATTTTTTCTTCTCTTCCTGGTTTGGGCTTTCCCATGATGCACTTTTTCTCCTGTGATATCTAACTGACTCTGTAGAACTGTTAGATGGCTTACATCTTGCTCAGCCAACATCTTGCTTGAGTCATATGACAAAGGGAGGCTGGCTTAGACCAGTTTCCCTCTTGATGATGTCATTGTCTCAAAATGGCTGCCACAGAAAAGCCTGGAGTCAACAGTCATTAGGTAAGAATGAGTTTATTTCACTTCCTGGTGGGGGGTTGGGGGGGGAATAGGGAAGAGGGGCAAATAGGTGATTGAAGCATATTACAGTGATATAACTTTGCAATGGGTTTCAATTACTGGGAAAAAGCTTTTCGCTTTTTCCCATACCCCTTTAAGTTTATCCACCCCTGCGTGCAGTGTCTGCTGATGGTTCCCATACTCTGGATACTGCATGGAGCAGATGCAGGTGATGGTTTTGTGGCTGATATTCCTGTGTTGTAGACTTCTCTCCACAGCTGGACATGTGGTTTAGACGACCATGATGGTGGAGCGTCACGTCTGCAACCTGAGAAAATGTATTGTGTAAAATGATGTCACTTCTATCATCTTATTTAAAGGGGTTCTCCGGGCGGGAGGCCTTTTTTCAGTATTGCTGGGAAGGGGGTGAATGAAACCAGTGACATCTAGCTGATCCGCTTCCCATTCCCACTTCCTGGTCTGAGACAGGGCTTAAAGCGACTCTGTACCCACAATCTGACCCACCCAAACCGCTTGTACCGTCAGATAGCTGCTTTTAATCCAAGATCTGTCCTGGGGTCCGTTCGGCAGGTAAGGCAGTTATTGTCCTAAAAAACAACTTTTAAACTTGCAGCCCTGTGCCTAACTGCCGTGGCCTGGAGTGACTATGAATAAGTCTGGCACAACCTCTCTGTCCCTCCTCCCCGCCCTCTTCATCATTAGGAATGCTCCAGGCAGATTGTCTCCTATTCCTCACCTGTGTAAGCACGGCACATGGGCAGTGTTCACTGCAGAATGAATAGGAAATATCCTGCCAGTGGCATACCTAATGATGAGGAGGGTGGGGAGGAGGGACGGAGGGGTGGTGCAAGGTTAGGGCACGGATACTCTAGGCCACGACCGTTTGGCACAGGGCTGAACGTTTAAAAGTTTTTTTTTAGGACAATAAATGCATCACCTGCCGAACGGACCCCAGGACAGATCTTGGAGTAAAAGCAGCTATCCAAAGGTACAAGTGGTTTGGGGGGACAGATAGTGGGTACAGAGTCGCTTTAAGACGTGGACCCCGCTATCAATGCTAAATGGATAAGCGGGCCTGAAAGCGATCATGTCTCAAGCCCCTTCTCAGACCAGCATGGCTGTAGACAAGCCCCTATATAGCGCCATATATGAGCATTTATATGCGCCCCCCCTTATTTATAATATAGTGCCACATATGAGCATTATTTGGCGTCCCCCCCCCCTCCCACGCACACACACTTTTACAATATGGTGCCACATACTGTATGTGCATTGATTGTAGCAACAATATAGCACCACATATGAGCATTGATTGGTGCTCCCCTACCACCACACACTTTTATAATATGGCACCACATATGAGCATTGATAGGCGCCCCCACCACACATTTATATTATAGCCCACATTTGAGGGTTGAGTGGCCACTAATTGGAAGCGGCACCTGAACTTGCCCCTAGCTGCCATCAGCAGTCACAGACCATATGAGGCAGCTGCAGGTAGGTACCACTATACATAGGATTTGGTTGTGTTTTTGATCCATTTTTGCCACAATATTCCTGCAATTTGCAGTAACATTGTGCTATTTTCTGCCAATTTCAGCAAAATCAAGGCAACAAATGCTGCTATTTTAAAGAAGTTGTGCAATTCGGATAAAAATAGCCAGAAAATTAAAAAAATGCAACAAAAACACCAAGTGTGAATACAACTTTTTACTAAGAATCGGGTTAATTATTTAAGCTTTCTAATGGTAAGATTCTCTTTGTTGCCCAGAGCAACCAATCACTGCTCAGCTTTCATGTTCCCCGAGCAATGTGAAAAAGAAAGCTGAGCTGTGATTGGTTGCTATGGATCTTTTGCTATAAGACAGCACAATAAATTTCCCTTACTGTCCTTAGTAGCCCATAGCAACCAGAGCTCCCCTTTCACTTTACCACGGCAAATAATATGTTGAAAGCTGAGCTGTGATTGGTTGCTATTGGTTTCTTACTATGAGACAGCAGAATAAATTTCCATTATTAGCCCAAAGCAACCAATCAGAGCTCCACTTTCACTTTACTATTGCAAATAATATGTGAAAGCTAAGCTGTGATTGTTTACTATCTGTAAGCAAGGTCACTGTATGATAAATCTACTAGGACCCCAGCCGACCGGGTGTTTTTGTCTGGGCAGAGTATACTCCTACAGCCAGTGGGAGAGAGAAGAGCTAGAGGAGGAGAGTGACCAGCAGGGGGAGCTCCTGTGTGCCGTCCACCATGGTTGTAGTTCCTCTTTCCTCCTCACCTCACACAATAACTGTGTGTACTGCAGAGCGGCCATCTTTGTGGGAGCAGAGCTGACAGGTACAACATCCCTCCCAACTTTGGCAAAGAGCAAAGAGGGACATGTGCGCCGCGGTCCCCATAGCCACGCCCCCATAGCTACCCTCCATAGCCACGCCCCCATAGTGACCCTCCATAGCCACACCCCATAGCGACCCTCCATAGCTACGCCCCCATAGCAACCCTCCATAGCCACGCCCCCATAGCAACCCTCCATAGCCACTCCCCTACAGTCATCACATGCTGCTGACTGAATAGTGCCCTGTACAGTATCCAATCCCCCCCAAATGCCCTATATAGTATTCAATCCCCCATTAAAGTGCCCCACATAGTATCCAATCCCCCCAATAGTGCCACACATAGTATCCAATCCCCCCAATAGTGCCACACATAGTATCCAATCCCCCACATATTATCCAATGTCCCCATATAGTGCCCCACATAGTATCCAATGCCCCATATAGTGCCCCACATAGTATCCAATGCCCCCATATAGTGCCCCACATAATAGCCTATGCCCCCATATAGTGCCCCACATAGTAGCCTATGCCCCCATATTACATAGTTACATAGTTACATAGTTAATACGGTTGAAAAAAGACACATGTCCATCAAGTTCAACCAAGGAGGGGATGGATACAGGGAAGGGGGAGGGGTGATAGGTTCTATACATATGCATTTATATTATTTTGCTCTAAGAACTTGTCTAGGCCGGTTTTGAAGCCCTCTACTGTTTTTGCTGTGACCAGATCCTGTGGTAGACTGTTCCACAGATTCACAGTTCTCATGGTAAAGAAGGCTTGTCGCCTCCGGAGATTGAACCTTTTTTTCTCCAGGCGGAGGCAGTGGCCTCTTGTCCTTTGAGGGGGTTTTACCTGGAACATCTTTTCCCCATATCTCTTGTAGGGGCCATTTATATATTTAAATAAGTTAATCATATCTCCCCTTAAACGTCTCTTCTCCAGACTAAACAAATGTAATTCTTTTAATCTCTCCTCATAACTAAGATGCTCCATTCCCCTTATTAGTTTAGTTGCCCGTCTTTGTACCCTCTCCAGCTCTAGAACATCCTTTTTATGAATCGGGTTCCAAAACTGGACAGCATACTCCAGATGAGGCCGCACCAAAGCTTTATAAAGCGGTAATATTATATCCCTGTCCCGAGAGTCCATGCCTGTTTTAATGCATGACAATATCCTGCTGGCCTTAGAAGCAGCTGACTGACATTGTGTGCTGTTCTGTAGTCTATTATCTACAAGTACACCCAGATCCTTCTCCATCAGTGACTCTCCCAGAATAACTCCCCCCAGGACATATGATGCATGTGGGTTATTAGTACCCAGGTGCATAACTTTACATTTATCCACATTGAACCTCATTTGCCAAGTGGACGCCCAAACACTCAGTGTGTCTAAGTCATCCTGTAACATCTGCACATCCTCCATAGACTGTACTGTACTACAAAGCTTGGTGTCATCTGCAAAGATAGAAACATTGCTGTTAATTCCATTCTCAATATCATTAATAAACAAGTTAAACAGAAGAGGGCCCAGTACTGACCCTTGGGGTACACCACTTATTACCGGGGACCATTCGGAGTAGGAATCATTGACCACCACTCTCTGGGTACGATTATTAAGCCAGTTTTCAATCCAGTTACACATTAAATTTTCCAAACCAATAGACTTTAACTTACCCATCAGACGTCCATGAGGAACTGTGTCAAACGCTTTTGCAAAATCCAGGTACACTATATCCACAGCCGCGCCGCCATCTAGGCTTCTACTTACCTCTTCATAGAAACATATTAGGTTGGTTTGACAGCTTCTGTCCTTAGTAAAACCATGCTGGTTATCACTTATAATACTATTAGCCACCACATATTCCTGGATGTAGTCCCTTATAAGCCCCTCAAATAGTTTCCCCACAATGGACGTTAAGCTTACGGGTCTATAGTTACCTGGGGAAGTTCGAGAGCCCTTTTTGAAGATCGGCACTACATTTGCCTTACACCAGTCCCTCGGCACAATACCAGTAAGCAAAGAATCACGGAATATTTCATACAAGGGAAGTGAAATTACAGAACTGAGTTCCCTAAGAACTCTGGGGTGCAATCCATCAGGCCCTGGAGCTTTGGTTACATTGAGTTTGTTTAATTTATCTTGGACCATATCTATAGTAAACCAGTTCAGTACATTACATGTGTTAGCAGCACTGGCCCCACCCACCTCAGTACTGGCCCCACCCACCACAGCTCCATCCTCTTTTGTATATACAGAACTGAAGAACCCATTAAGTAACTCAGCTTTCTCCTGATCCCCAGTTATTAATTCCCCGTCGCCATTATTTAGGGGTCCTACATGCTCTGACCTTGGTTTTTTTGCATTAATATATTTGAAGAATTTTTGGGGGTTTCTTTTGCTATCTATAGCTACCTGCCTTTCATTGTGAATTTTTGCTGCTTTTATTACATTTTTACAGGTTTTGTTGACTTCTTTGTAATGTTTAAATGCTACAGCTGACCCCTCTGATTTATATTTTTTGAATGCCCCTTTTTTCTCATTTATAGCCCTTCTAACCTCGGTTGTAAGCCATGTGGGATTGGATTTTAACCGTTTATATTTGTTACCCATAGGAATATATTTGGCAGTACAGTTATTTAATGTGGATTTGAAGATTTCCCATTTATTAGCTGTATCCGTATGTGACAGCAGCCGCTCCCAGTCTATGCCCTGAAGTTCTGCCCTTAACCCAGGAAAATTGGCCCTTTTAAAATTAAGAGTTTTTGCCCTCCCAACATGCTTTTCTTTTCTACACTTTAAGCTAAAAGTCACTATATTGTGGTCACTATTACCCAGGTGTTCATGGACAGTGACATCCCCAACCAGCTCAGCGTTGTTAGAAATAACCAGATCCAACAAGGCATCACTTCTAGTTGGCTCCTCCACAAACTGGCCCAGAAAATTATCCTGCAGGAGGTTAAGAAATTCCCTCCCCTTTGTGGTTTTAGCTGAACCGTGACCCCAATCTATATCTGGGTAGTTGAGGTCCCCCATTATCACTACTGTTCCCTCCCGGGCAGCCCGCTCTATTTGTCTATTCAACTGGCCATCTACCTCCTCAGTAATGTTGGGGGGTCTATAGATTACACCAAGAATAATTTTTTCCCTCTTTTCCTCCTTCTGTAGTTCTACCCACAATGCTTCCACATCATCACAGTCATCTCCCACTATTGCATCTATTACACTCACTTTAATATCATTTCTGACATACAGACATACTCCTCCTCCCCTTCTGCCCACCCGGTCCCTTCTGAACAACGTAAATCCCTGAATATTGACAGCCCAGTCATGTGAGGAGTCCAGCCATGTCTCAGTCACACCAACCACATCAATGGACTCCTCCAGAACCAAGGCCTCTAGCTCCCCCATCTTGCTGGCTAGACTTCTGGCATTAGTAACCATACACTTTATATTACCATCGAGTTTAACCGCTTCATTATAAGAAATGGGATTTATTACTGTGCTGTGGCTACAATCATCCTCACTGTTCATCCGCAACATATGGATCTCCCTATCCACTGCTCTTATCCTCCCCCCACAGGACCCTTCTCCTCCCTCCTCATTGTTCTGTCCCCTCTTTAACCTATCTGCCACTACATTACATACTACATTGTCCTCCCTCCACATCCCTAGTTTAAAAACCCCTCCACCCCTTCTAGGATTCTCTCCCCCAGCACAGCGGACCCCCTTCCATTAAGGTGCAAATTATCTGCGGAAAACAGATTGTACCCCAATGAAAAGTCAGCCCAGTGCTCTAAAAACCCAAACCCTTCTCCTCTACACCATGACTTGAGCCATGCATTTAACTCCCTAAGCTCCCGCTGTCTTTCCTGCGATGCGCATGGCACAGGCAGTATTCCAGAGAATACCACCTTGGAGGTCCTTCCCTTCAACTTAGCACCTAGTTCTCTAAAATTATTTTTAATAGACCTCCACCTACCTTGTATCCTGTCATTGGTTCCCACATGGACCACGACAGCTGGGTCATCCCCAGCCCCCCCAAGTAATTTATCCACCCTTTCCACCACATGCCGAACCCTGGCACCAGGGAGACAGCAAACCATTCGGTTGAGGCGGTCTTGGCGACAAATTATTCTATCCGTCTTCCTGATTATAGAATCCCCTACAACCACTAGCTGTCTAGGCCTACCTACAATACCATCCCGCCCACTACTAGTTGGACTGTTCCCCCGGCTGTTAGGGAGAACAGGTTCCACTAGAGCTGCCATTTCTGACACGGATGCCCTTGCATCATCACCTAACTTGGCAATTTTGCTTGGGCATATAGTAGGAGAAGTGGCCTTCCTTTTCTTGGATCCCTTACTGGTCCCTCTAACTACATTAACCCAGCTACTTACTTGGGCCTCCTGATCTATATCACCACCCTCCATCTCTAACCCACTAACTTCCTGCTCAGTGAGCCGAAGTTCCCTCTCAAGGTGGCCAAGTTCCCTCAGTGTTGCAATATGCTTCTCCAGATCTCTAACTCGAGCTTCTAGATGGGCAACATGCTCACATCATATAGTGCCCCACATAGTATCCAATGCCCCCACATAGTAGCCAATGCCCCATATAGTGCCCCACATAGTAGCCTATGCCCCCATATAGTGCCCCACATAGCCAATCCCCATATAGTGCCCCATATAGTAGCCAATCCCTCCATATAGTGCCCCACATAGTAGCCAATCCCCCATAGAGTGCCCCACATAGTAGCCAATGCCCCATATAGTGCCCACATAGTAGCCAATGCCCCCATATATACCCACATAGTAGCCAAGCCCCCATATAGTGCCCACATAGTAGCCAATCCCCCCATAGAGTGCCCCACATAGTAGCCAATGCCCCCATATAGTGCCCCACATAGTATACAATCCCCCATATAGTGCCCCACATAGTAGCCAATGCCCCCATATAGTGCCCCACATAGTATCCAATCCCCCATATAGAGCGTGGTGTGGTAGTGGTGGCAGGGAAGCCGCTGAGCACTTCCTTGGAGATGGTAGAGATGCATCTTCTCAGCTCCTCGGTACTGGTGAAGCATCTCAGAAGCAGTCTGATGCTCTGTAGGAAGCAGATCAGCATCCTGCTGGTGGTGTTGATCCAGGTCAATGTCTCACTCACAGTTATCAGCCAGTAGCACCTGTTGCAGAGGCTGGTCACCCAGGTAAGTAGCTGAATGATTGTGGCAATCCACACCAGCTTCTCCCTGATTCTGCTCATCATGGCCAGCAGATCGCTGGTTGTCATGGTGGAAATCCATGTTAGCAACTCACTGGTGGTAGTGGTTGTGATCCAGCTGGTTGTGGTTGTGGTTGTTCCCCCCACCCCCGGACAGCACCTTTACATTGCTCCCTCCCCGACCACGGATGCGCAACTCTTGGGTAATATATACAGGACTACATCTCCCAGTATGGTGTGTGGTAATATACAGGACTACATCTCCCAGCATGGTGTGTGGTAATATACAGGACTACATCTCCCAGCATGGTGTGTGGGTTAATATGCAGGACTACATCTCCCAGCATGCTGTGTGGTAATATACAGGACTACATCTCCCAGCACGCTGTGTGGTAATATGCAGGACTAGATCTCCCAGCATGGTGGGTGTGGTAATATGTAGAACTACATCTCCCAGCTTGATGTGTGTGGTAATATGCAGGACTACATCTCCCAGCATGGTGTGAGGTAATATGTAGAACTACATGTCATAATAGGAGTTTTAGTTCTGTAACAGATAAAAGGATGACACAGTACACTAGGAGCCATGTGGGTACATGTGAATCCCCTTATCTACTATAAAGCTGCTGCCTACTACTACTAGAGGGGCTCACAATTTGTAAACGCCCCTGGGCCCATGGTAACCTTAAAGTGACTGTACCACCAGGCCCAGGCTGAAGCACTGGAGGTGTGCCAACCCACCCTTAGTGGGAAGAAACTCCAGCCCCTCCATGACGTGACTCCATTAGAATCAATGGAACTCTATCATAGAGGGGCTGGAGTTTCCTCCCACTAAGGGTGGGTCGGCCCGCCTCCAGTGCTTCAGCCTGGGCCTGGTGGTACAGTCACTTTAAACCGTCCCTGTTTGGGGGATAAATTAAGGGAAAATATTTAGAATATTATAATACCTACAAAACCTCTTTTCACAGATAAACCCAAAACAGTGCTGATCTGCAAAAGAAGGGTCCAGCAGCAAGAGGGTTAAACAATGACTATGTTTTGGCTTCTTACATTGTGACTAATACTGTGAGTTACCTATGGGTCATTCTCTAGTACAGCACACTCCCCTTCCCCCTCTACAAGCTAGTCATGTGACTGTGATGTCATTCCCTCAAGCAGCAACTCTATTCAGCCACATAGACAGGAGACAGCAGTCCCATTAGCATGTAACTTCCTGCCGGAGCTCAGTGTCCATATGTAACACAGTGCAATACACACAAGACATTCCGGCTGATTCATGCAATAAGGAAAGGCGAAGTTGTGGACATGGGACCTCTGTACACATGGACTACTGGTAGGATCATATATATATTCTATATGCCGTCTCGTCAATGCCAGCTCCTGTGGGGACAGAATATACATGCATGAATACACCAAAGATCCTTGGATTATCACTACCATGAGATGCTCCAGTGTCTTCTGTACTTGCTGCATCTTGCAGCGATATAGCCTCAGGACTATGAGTACCTACTCTGCTTTATGGCAGATTATCTGGTACTTTATTGCAGGGAGTATATTACTGACTGTTATCAACGCTGAGCAATGGGACAGTCCTGAATATATGGATATTACAGAGGGAGAAAGATTGTGGGCGGATTCTGCAATGGATGACACATCTCCAGACCTTGGACATCCTGTGTATAATGACCAGTATCCAGAGGAGCAGAATATAGAAGCAATGTCTGAACACTGGGAAGAATCCTTCTTTCAGCCATCCAGCGCGTTTGCCACATCCGGGCTAGGCACAGCTATGGTGGACTCTTACCGTGGTCCGGGTAATAGTGACACCAGAAGCAACAAAGAGTTGCCTATCCTACTGTGGTGGAGTGAGAACCTGTTTCCTCACTTTCCCGGGGACAAGGAGCGCATAGACTGTCCCCTAAGTTCCTGCATGATGACAAAAGATAAGAGAGTAAAACTTCAGAAAAGGACTAAATCGATCATTTTCTATGGCACAGACTTTAGAGCGTATGAAGCTCCACTGCCCAGACTGCCACACCAGACCTGGGCGCTGTTTCACGAGGAATCTCCAATGAATAACTATGTTCTGTCACATTTGCCAGGAATTCGTCTTTTTAACTACACTGCCACCTTCAGGCGAGAGTCTGATTACCCCCTCACCTTGCAGTGGCTGCCCACTATTGGTTACTTACAGAACCTAGCAGTGACTATAGCAGAAAAAAACAGCTGGCGTGAAAAAGGGTATGCCCCCGTATTGTACATGCAGTCCCACTGTGACGTTCCGTCAGACAGAGACCGTTATATAAAAGAGTTAATGAAACACATCCAGGTAAGCAGTGAAAAAATCCTGACAAGATGTTAATTCATCAATGATTACATATCATTGTTTAGTCTATTAGGGAGGGTTCACCCACCATAGCTTGTATACATTGGCAATCTGTCAACTGTTGGTGTCTGAATCTAGTCAGCTACTGACTATGTTTGAGTTATTTCCCACACATACATCTACTTTCTGTGTAGCCAATATTTAAAACAAAACAGAGCAACAAATCATGGTGTGAACAAGCCCCTAGGCAAAGTTCACACATAGTATTTTGGTCAGTATTTATTTCTCATTTTGATCAGTAATTTTAGCTAAAAAAAGGAGTGGGAAAAAAAAACACAGAAAAAAATGCAAACCCTTCCATAATACAGTAGGTTCCCTCCATGTCAGATCCATTCCTGGTTTGGGATAGAAATACAGAACAAAACAAGTTCAAAATAAAGATCAAATATGAAAATACTATGTGTGAACCGTTAGGGGCCATTTACACAGGCTGCTTATCATCAATGAGCAATGCTAGAAAGGCTCCTTAAAGTGAGTGTACCATCAGGCCCGGACTGAAGCACTGGAGGCGGGCTGACCCACCCCCAGTGGGAGGAAACCCCGCCCCTCTATGAAATGGCTCCATTGATTTCAATGGAGCTGTATCATAGAGGGGCAGGGGTTTCCTCCCACTGGGGGGGTGTCGGACCGCCTCCAGTGCTTCAGTCCGGGCCTGATGGTACATTCACTTTAAACACATAATCGGCCCATGTAAAGGTGACAGCAATCAGCAGGAAAATGCCCGATCTTTGCTAAAATATATGGCCGCACAGCTCAGACAGCATTATATTTAAATGGCCACACAAACGATACAGGGATTGTTTCTATAGCCTGCAGTGCAGTGGATTGTGTCTTCTGAAGGCACTGTAAACAAGTGTCAATCTTACTAATCGGCGCTCATCTGCGTCCTTGCACAGACCCATATTGGACCCCTAAAGGGACCCTTAGTAAAAATATAGCATGACCTAATAGCCATTGTCTGGTCCCTGGCTGCCATGACAACCATCAGCACCACTAATTGCATTTGTGGGGTGCAGATGGGTAATAATGCCATGGTAACCAGGGCCGGCCTTTGGGGTGTGCGACCTGTGCGCTTGCACAGGGCGCATCACTCCCGTCTAGCTGGGGGGGCGCTGAGGCAGAGAGACAGCTGTCTTTCTGCCCGAGCGCTCCTCTAGCTGGCCGCCCGGCGCCCCCCTCCTGTGGTGGCTTCCCCCAGCCTCCCCTCCCCACGTGCGCCGCCTACTGTGTCCTATCAATCTTGTGACTGCTTGCGGTCACAAGATTGATAGGACAGTACGCCCCCGGCTGATGCGTGCTCCCTGGGAATTCCCCAGCAGAGCACGCATCAGTGACCTCTGCGTAAGCCGTCGGCCTTGTAGTTCCTGCACAGGGAGGAAGTACCGGCCCCAGCGTGCGCTGAAGTCACTGGTGTGTGCGGTGCCAGAGAGCGCGCATCGGCCGGGACGAGACGAGAGCCGCGGCGGGGGAACGAGGAATAGGTGAGTTGTGTGTGTGTGTGTGTGTGTGTGGGGTGGGGGTCAATCTATAAGGGGGTACACAAGGTGGAAATCTATAGGGGGAGACAGCAAGGGGTCAATCTATAAGGGAGTACACAAGGGGGCAATCTATAGGGGGAGACAAGGGGTCAATCTATAAGGGGGTACACAAGGGGGCAATCTATAGGGGGAGACAGCAAGGGGGCAATCTATAAAGGGGTACACAAGGGGGCAATCTATAGGGGGAGACAACAAGGGGGCAGTCTATAAGGGGGTACACAAGGGGGCAATCTATAAAGGGGTACACAAGGGGGCAATCTATAGGGGGAGACAACAAGGGGGCAGTCTATAAGGGGGTACACAAGGGGGCAATCTATAGGGG
This sequence comes from Dendropsophus ebraccatus, assembly GCF_027789765.1. Lineage (NCBI taxonomy): Eukaryota > Metazoa > Chordata > Amphibia > Anura > Hylidae > Dendropsophus > Dendropsophus ebraccatus. The sequence goes on along the minus strand of NC_091461.1, from coordinate 65,893,902 downwards.
GTACACAAGGGGGCAATCTATAAGGGGTACACAACAAGGGGGCAATCTATAAGGGGGTACACAACAAGGGGGCAATCTATAAGGGGGTACACAACAAGGGGGCAATCTATAGGGAGGCATCTATAAGGGGGAGACAACAAGGGAGCAATCTATAGGGGGGAATTTATAAGGGGGTAGACAACAAGGGGGCAATCTATAGGGGGTAGACAACAAGGGGGCAATCTATAAGGGGGTACACAAGGGGGCAATCTATAGGGGGAGACAAGGGGGCAATCTATAGGGGGGGACAAGGGGGCAATCTATAGGGGGAGACAAGGGGGCAGTCTATAAGGGGGGAGACAAGGGGGCAGTCTATAAGGGGGTACACAAGGGGGCAGTCTATAAGGGGGTACACAAGGGGGCAATCTATAAGGGGGTACACAACAAGGGGGCAATCTATAGGGAGGCATCTATAAGGGGGAGACAACAAGGGGGTAATCTATAGGGGAGGCATCTATAAGGGGGGGAGACAACAAGGGGGCAATATATAGGGGGGAATTTATAAGGGGGTAGACAACAAGGGGGCAATCTATATGGGGGATCTATAAGGGGGTAGACAACAAGGGGGAAATCTATTGGGGAGGCATCTGTAAGGGGGTAGACAACATAAGGGGGCAATCAATAGGGGAGGTATCTATAAGGGGGGAGACAACATTAGGGGGGCAATCTGTAAGGGGACAATCTATAAGAGGGGACAACATAAGGGGGCTATCTATAAAGGGGACAACAAGGGGGGCGATCTATAAGGGGGTACACAAGGGGGCAATCTATAGGGGGAGACAAGGGGGCAATCTATAAAGGGGTACACAAGGAGGCAATCTATAGGGGGAGACAACAAGGGGGCAGTCTATAAGGGGGTACACAAGGGGGCAGTCTATAAGGGGGTACACAAGGGGGCAATCTATAGGGGGAGACAACAAGGGGGCAATCTATAAGGGGGTACACAAGGGGGCAATCTATAAGGGGGTACACAACAAGGGGGCAATCTATAGGGAGGCATCTATAAGGGGGAGACAACAAGGGGGCAATCTATAGGGGAGGCATCTATAAGGGGGGGAGACAACAAGGGGACAATATATAGGGGGGATTTATAAGGGGTAGACAACAAGGGGGCAATCTATATGGGGGATCTATAAGGGGGTAGACAACAAGGGGGAAATCTATTGGGGAGGCATCTGTAAGGGGGTAGACAACATAAGGGGGCAATCAATAGGGGAGGCATCTATAAGGGGGGAGACAACATAAGGGGGCAATCAATAGGGGAGGTATCTAGAAGGGGGGAGACAACATTAGGGGGCAATCTGTAAGGGGACAATCTATAAGAGGGGACAACATAAGGGGGCAAGCTATAAGGGGGGACAACATAAGGGGGCTATCTATAAAGGGGACAACAAGGGGGGCGATCTATAAGGGGGCAATCTATAAGAAGATACAACATAAGGGGGATGGACAACACAGGGGGGCCATCTATAAGGGTGACAATACGGGGGCCATCTATAAGGGGATGGACAACACGGGGCCATTTATAAGGGGTACAACATAGAAGGGCCATCTGTAAGAGGGGCAGAGGGGACAACATGGGGGGAATCTGTAAGAGGGGCAAAGGGGACAACATGGGGGCCATCTGTAAGAGGGGCAGAGGGGACAACATGGGGGGAATCTGTAAGAGGGGCAAAGGGGACAACATGGGGGCCATCTGTAAGAGGGGCAGAGGGGACAACATGGGGGGGGGGCATTTGTAAGGGAGACTACAAAGAGGGGGCCATTTATAAGGGAGGGCTACAGAGAGGGGGGCCATATACCATAAGGGGACTACACAGAGGGTGGTTCTTATGGAGATCCACTTAGGGCCATATATAGGGAAGTCTAAACAAGGGGCCATCTATAAGGAGGCTACACAGGGGGGGGATATACTATAAGGGGGTCACATAGAGTCAGCCTACCCACTAACTGAGGGTGTAAAGGGGCCAATACAGATGTGCAGTTAGTAGAGAGATGAGGATGATGCCAGAGTGAGGAGTCTAATATGTCTGTCTGGCAGATTCTGTGGATTTGTGGCTCGGAGAAGTTTTCATGACGGCCCAGGACAGATGGAGAGGAAGATGAAAAGGGAAGAACTCCGATCAGAGAAGACGTCTCCTGTGAGTCACTGGATATAACTTCACTGTAATGTATATGGTGTACAGAGCTGTGTAGGGCTGGCTCTACCTCTATAGTGATCTGTGTACAGAGGATTTTATTCAGTAGTGGCGGTGGTTTTAGTCAGTATGTGGTGGTGTTGTTCAGTATCAGTGGTGGTGTTAGTCAGTATGTGGTAGTGTTATTCAGTAACAGCAGTGGTATTAGTCAGTATGTGGTGGTGTTAGTCAGTATGCGGTGGTAATATTTGTTACTTGTAGTCTGGTACTTTGTTTTATTGGATTTAGTATACTGATTTGGTCAGTAACAATATGATAGTGATGGTAGTGGTTGTGGTGTGGCGGTAATATTTGGGAGGGTGGGGTGATGGGTGCTGGATATTGTCTGGAGGAGTAGGAGCTTTATAACACCTTGAGGGGGTCTCAGCAGACCCGTGTGTGTGTGTGTGGGGGGGGGGGGGCGCCGAAAAAAAGTTTCGCACAGGGCGCCAATTACCTTAAGGCCTGCCCTGATGGTAACTAATGGGTTAAACTGACAGCAGTTGCAGTAGATTCCCCTATTGTGCCCCCCTCAATCAGAGGGACGTAATAGTACAATGCGGGTAACCTAGGACCTGCTGCATACATCATACTATCATGTCACACATTTTCAAGGGGTTAAAGGATGTGAAAAAAAATGCAACAAAATATTATACTGCACATTTGCAAAAAAACTGAGGTATATGTGAGAAAAACACAAAGGGGCATATTTATCAAAATGTGCTCTCAGCGTAAGCCACAGGTTTAGGCCTTTCCCGTAGCGTACACTCCGCTCATCTGATGGTTGGGCGGGGGGCATGGCAAGGTGGGAAGGAGGCGTAGCATGTGCCTCTTAGTAAATCTAGTCAGGTAATTGGGGGCGGGCTTTATTTAAGACTGGAGTACAACTACACCAGTCTTGATAAATGTTCCCCGAAGTAGGTACAAAAAAAACACCTAAGGGCAAGGTTCACATTATGGCTGTGAGGCATGGATATGGAAAAAGTGTCACTGGCCAAAAAACATCCCCAAGTGAAGAAAAAAGGAACAAAGTAAAAAGCATCTGATTTCATATGGATGGTTTTATATCTAATTCCTTAAAAAGCAAAAGAAAAAAAAATTGCTGTATTAGATGTTGAATGTTCAGAGGTATTCTATGTGGCAAGCATGGAAAAATGGTCCTGTACATATGGCACCTGACATCTGTGCCATGTCTATAGGGCCTGAGAGTTATGTAGATCTTTTTAACTAAACTGAGTTCATTTTTTATATGTTCTAGATTGACTCATATGGTCAGTGTTTAAAGAATCGCCAATTCCCAAGCAAGAGACTTGAGGACACTTCAACAGCCACCACAGAAGATGAAGAGTTCATGGCATTTACTGCAAGATATAAGTTTCATTTAGCAATGGAAAATGCTATATGTCCTGATTATATGACGGAAAAGCTCTGGCGGCCTATGCACTTAGGGGCAATCCCAATTTACCGGGGATCCCCTTCTGTTAAAGATTGGATGCCCAACAATCACTCTATTATATTACTTGATGACTTTTCAACACCAGAGGAACTGGCCAAGTTTATTATTTCTTTGGACAAGGATGATGAATCATACCTTAAATACTTAGAATACAAGAAACCTGGTGGGATAACAAACAAGCTACTTCTGGACAGTATGGAGAATAGAGAATGGGGAGTGAATGATATGTCAGCACCTAACTACCTCAATGGCTTTGAATGCTTTGTGTGTGATCAGGAGAATGCTAGACTCAAAGCCGAGAAGAAACATAAGAAGACCCAGGGCCAAAGTCCGGCTCCAGTGCCACACATTGCTGGGTATAATCACATGGGGTGCCCTATGCCTGTGCCTGGTATAGGAAGTGCTGATGAGCTCTCAGAAAATGACAGGTAACCCATTATTAATTATCTACTTGTCTGGCAGAACCAAATAAACACACACACACACATCTATATAACTTTTAATAGAAAACATGTTTTCCTTATGTGGAGTTCCCCTTTAAGGTCTAGGTGTAGCAGTGGGGATATGTAGTCAGCAACAGACAAGCAGGTCGGGGCAGGCAGCACAAGTTAAGCAAAGATCTTAGCAGGGGCTCTGCAGTGCTGGAGGGCTTTGGATAACCATGCATTACGGTTGTAGATCCCTTCCAGCAGTGAATAAGCTAAAGCACACGTTACTATTATACTGCTACAGAGTCTCCACCTACTACTGCTGATGTGGAATTGTTCCTTTTAGTACACATCACCTGGGAACACCACCATGTTCCTACGTGTGTGTTTGCTTGTAAGGTTGTGCAAATATTTGCAGATGCATGTATAGTAAGTCATTGCACTGTACCTTGTATTTCCATTGTCATGCTACAGAAAACACAGTCCTTTTTGTGTGCCAGATTATGTTTGGTCAAACACAGAATATTCTTTGCAGTATTGGTGGTGGTGCAGTATTGCTGCTGGTTCCTAAAACTGACTTCGTTAAAATGGAATCTTCTATAGCCAAGGAAGCAATCCCACAATTGATGTATATATAAATGTAGGTCATTTTTGTTACTGGCATCTCTATCTATTTGGTACTGTGATGTACACTATAACTGGCATTCAGACTTGCTGACCCTTAGGGTGCCCATAAACCTTAAAGAAAATTTACCATCAGGTACAGCGTGGTGCTTTTTTCAAAACACCACCCAGTTCCCATGCTTGGCACCATTTTCTTAATGTGCATTGGCCCAGCTCTATGCACTGGAGGTGGGCCCAGCACCCCCAGTGTAATAATATCCCCCACTTGATTCTTATTGAGAGGCATCACAGAGGGGAGGGGATAACCTCACACTGGGGAGGGGGGCACCGGGCCCAACTCCAGTGCATAAAACTGGGCAGATGCACAAGAGAAAAATAGTGCTTAGCGGGGGAATCTTACTTTGGGATACCTGGTAGATTAGATGGGGTGTCTTATTTAACCCCTTAAGGTCAAAGCCAATTTTCGTTTTTGCACTTTTGCTTTTTCCATTTTATGTTTAAAAGTCCATAGCTCTTGCATTTTTTCACCTAGAGACTTATATGAGCACTTATTTTTTGCTAAACCAATTGTACTTTGCAATGACAGGTATTATTTTTTCATAAAATATGCTATAAATCCGGAAAAATTATTTGTGCTGTCAAATTGAAAAAAAACAAACAAATTTGTTTTGATTTCGGGGAGTCTTGCATTTACGCCGTTCGCCCTATGGTAAAACTGACTTGTTATGCATGTTCCTCAAGTTGTTACAATGATGTGTAACATGTATAACTTTTATATTATGTGATAGCTTTTAAAAAATTCAAACCATTGTTAACAAATATATGTTCCTTAAAATCGCTCCATTCCCATGCTTATAACGCTTTTATCCTTTGGTCTATGGGGCTGTTTGAGGTGTCATTTTTTGCGCCATGATGTGTTCTTTCTACCGGTACCTTGATTGTGCATATACGACTTTTTGATCACTTTTTATTACATTTTTTTCTGGATTTGATGCGACCAAAAATGCGCAATTTTGCACTGACTCTGTTTACCGTGCGAGATCAGGAATGTGATAATTTAATAGTTCGGGCGATTACGTGATACCAAATACGTTTATTTGTTTATTTATTAATTTATATTTATAAAATGGGGAAAGGGGGGTGATTTGGACTTTTATTAGGGGAGGGGATTTTTTTTATTAATAAAAACACTTTTTTACTTTTTTTTTACATAAACTGGGGGACTTATATATACACAGCAATGATCTCTCATAGAGATCAATGCTGTGTATATACACAGCAAAGATCAATTAGATCGGTCATAGATTGCTTTGGCCTGCTGCAGGCCACAGCAATCTATTGCAGAGCCGGGATCAGCGTCATTGCGACGCTGAGGCCCGGGCCGGCCAGAAGAACGGATCTCCCCCCGCAATCGCATCGTGGGGGTGAGATCCGTCCCACTAGACACCAGGGACATGAGGTCTGATGCCCTTCAATGCAGCTGTCAGGTTTGACAGCTGCATTGAAATGCTTAATTAGCCGGCGCGGCAACGGAACCCGCGTCGGCTAATAGAGGCGCTGCCTGGCTGCAGATTGCAGCCGGGAGCGGTGCCGTTCAGAGCGGGGTCCCGGCGGGACCCCGCTCTGAACACCCCTCGTGGCACCATGACGTACCAGGTACCGTCATGGGTCGCTAAGGGGTTAAGGAGGATGCCTTATTTTCGGGGAAACACGGTATATACAAACACATGTACACATAAAAGCAATTAAATGCTACAACATGAACTCACCTATAAGCATTTGGTTGCCTTTTGTATTTGTGCATGTGTATTTAGTGCGGGGAATTGCAAAAGGGGCCACATTCATTGGCCACTGGGTTTATATCCTGACCTTTATGGGGGGTTAACCCCTCTTCTGTTTGTATTCAGCTTTTTATTTTTTTGTGTTGGTTAGTTTCTCTGCTTAATCCTATGAGGACCTTTATGTTAGTAGGGATAAGCCGAAAAACGTACTTTTTGTCAAATAGCGTACTAATGGAAAAAAGCTAATTTTTTTGTATAAATGCTTCTTTGGGGGTTTCTGTCACACTGCAAACTGTCTGGTAACATAAGTCATTATAACTGTGATTTGGTTTATACAATTTATACTTTGTGTGTCTTTGTGTTTTTTAGCTGGAAGCAGATGTGGCTGCAAGACTACTGGCAAAGCTTTGATCAAGGGGAGGCGCTTGCTGCCATGATTCTACGAAATGAAACAAATCAGGATAAATTTTGGGATTTCATGCATGAAATGTATATAAAGAGAAACATGAATCGTTGATGACCATTTTATACATTTTTATGACATTTGCCCAATATTTTTAAGTACCAAACATGAAACAAATCTTAAAAGATTTTCACCAAGATCACACATCACACTTCAGGTCTAAAGAAGGACACATGTACAGGCAATGTTTATTTTTTTGTGCCAAAGCATTTTTATTGACAAATTTAGAAATTTTATAGACATTTGAGAAAATGTTCAGGATCACTTTGTTCTTGCTAGTAACACTCAACCCAATCAAAATGTACAAGCATTTAAAGTGTACCCCTACCTGTAGCATATAAAGTGTACCGTTATAACTTTCAAAAGCAACAGTAGATGTAAAATAAAGCAAGTTTGCAATACACATTCTGTTTTTTTCCATGCTGTAAAACAAAGCTATACTTACCAGAAATCCAGGTCCAGTCTCCTGAAGGCAGATTTTTAGTCTTGTGCTGGTTGAAAACATACTAAACACATGTCTGACCTGTAAAGAGTGTCAGGGCTCAGTTTGTCCATCAATCACATGACTCCCTTCTCTGTGAGCACAAATGACGTGGGAAACACTGGACTTCCTGTGTTTAGACTTTTTGGGGGGAAAAGAGAACACAGAAAGTGCCATGTTTTCCATGATAACAAAAAATTATAATAATGATTGTAAATTGCAAACTTGCTTTATATCACATCTACTGTTGATCCCATTTTAAGCTGGGAAAAAATTCTACTTGCAAAATAACAAAATTTAGTGATTATTTTGGATTTCTGGCTGTAGATTTGAGATCAGTATACACTCAATGTATGAACATTGTCCGTTGTTTGACAGGGCTGGTTTAAACAACGGCCAATGTCTGAGATGTTCACCTGGCCAATACTGCAGTATCAGCCAGATGAACATTACTTTATTTTAATTAGAATGCAAGCTCATTTTGGTTTGCCCGCACTCCAATTTGCCATAGACCACAATGTATAGTACGGCTGGGAGCCGTACTTCACACCGTGAGCACAGGCTACTTTGTACGGCTGCTGTTTACTGTTTAGCGGCCGCACAAAATAGACCTGTCAATTATTTTGTGCGGCCGCAGAGAACCACGACCGTATCGTATACAGGGTGTATACACTATGGCTGTGGTTCCATAGACTGCTATTCAATTAAGCAGTGCTGTTAAACAACAACCGTTGTTGAACGGCCAAATACACTGTGTGAACGTGGCCTACAAGATTGTTGACCAATTGCTATGAGGATAGTGTTAGAGAAAATGCCCCCTGTGTGATTTATGTTAAATACATTTAAATAGTTAAAAGGGGTTGTCTGAGTTAGTTAAAAAAAAACAGTCTGCTAGAGATAGAATAACAAGAACTGTCATACTGACCTGCTTTATTCTAGTGATGCTGTGTCGGACCTTCCTGCTGTCTTTATTTTTTAGTTACTTTGTTTACTGTCCTGCATCACATTCTTTGATCACTATCCTATTAAACTCCCTGAATACTCTGCATCCATTCACTGACCTCAGCATTAGTCCACACAAGACCACTGAGGCCGGTGATCTGGCTGCACTGTCTCTGGACATTCAATAACTACAGGAAAGTAAACAAAGGAAGCAGGGAAGATCAGAGTGACAAAAGTGGACAGCAAGGATTACAGATGAGTATACTGTACTTTGTTGTTGTATCACCTTAGCAGACTGTTTTTTAAAAAGGGGTACTCCAGACATGCAGCCACTTTCTATATTTTACTGGGAATGCACAGAAATCTTTGGGCCCGCTGTTCAATGCTCTGGCTGCTACTTCCAAGACAGGCTCATCTTGGCAGTGACAGCCCACTCAGCCAATCAATGGCCACAGTGTTGTCCCACTTTAGTCAGAGATTGGCTGAGCGGACTGTTATTGCTGAGACGAGTCCATCTTCAAAGTATTAGCCAGAGCACTCAGCTGCGGATCTAAAGATGTCACAGGGGACCTCCAAGGAAGCGTGTTAGGTGAGTATGTGTTGTTTATTATTTTCTATGCAGCCCCAGGAAAAAAAATCTGCATGCCTAGAGTAGCCTTTTAAAGGGCACCTGGGTGCTGAAACTCCCACCTATCACTAAAGTGAACGAGCAGAGTGCTGTGCCCATATTCCTGTGCTTGTCACTGTTTGCTTCTGTTAAGAAGGCAGTGCAAGTGGTGTTTGGATTGACAGAAATTCATAGACTTCCACGGACTGGGCAGAGCCAAACAGTGACAAGCAGATAAAGAGGAGTTGGAAAACTAGTCTAGGTCTAATATGCACCAGTGTTATCAAGATATTGTACTAGAATTTGGGGCATTTTGTCGCTTCCTGTGACAGTATTAATTGTTCATTGTAACCGCTACTCCTTAGGGCTACAGATTGTGCGTATGTATTTTAGCCAATGTTCTTTGGGAAAATGATGCAGATAGGAAGAAAGCTGTCTCTGCAGTGCCATCTATAGGCAGTTATATAATGGTTCACCTCCGATGAAGCCATTATACATGACTGCTCTGCTACAGCGGTTGTCCCACAACTAAATATGTAATTGCATACAAAACATTATTA